>NW_021604593.1:5346837-5459752 GCF_004785775.1 Grammomys surdaster
GAAGGAGGGAAGGAAGGAGGGAGGGGAAAGGAGAGAGGGAAGGAGGGAGGGAGGGAGGGAGGGAGGAAGGAGGGAGAAGAAAACCAGCTCGGCAGTGTTGGCACACACCTTTAATCCCAGCACTCAAGAGGCAGAGGCAGGTGGGGTCTCTGTAAATCCCAGCCCAGGCTGGCCTACATAGTGAGACAGTCTTTTGGGGTGGGGATGGGGGTTGGGTGGAATCTCCTGATTTGTTCAGGATTCCTATTTGTTTTTATTCTTAAAACGTTTTGGTTTTGGTTTGGTTTTTTTGTGTGTGTGTGTGTGTTTTGTTTAAATACAGGGTCTCAACATGAAGACTGGCTGGCCCTGAACTCAGTGTCCTCCAAATTCTGGGACCTTCCAAATTCTCACTGACTGTACACAAAACTAGCACACCACTAAGAAGAGCAAATGTGCCTGAAGAGTGGAGGAGCACACCTATAATCCCAGTACTTGGGAGGTAATAGCAGGAGGATCAGGAGTTTGGCTACCTATTAAGTTTGAGACCAGCCTCAGCTACATGAGACAGAGAGAAAGAAAAGGAACAGAAGGGAGGAAGGGACAGAGAGAGATCAATCATTCACTGTCACACCAGCAGAGAGGGCCCAAGTATAAAAGGAAACTATTACCAGAGGCAAAGTGACCCATTCCACACAGGTAAGGAACATGTATTCAAGACTAGCACCCAGGTTCCTCCTCCTGTCTCAGTAGACTAACCTGCGGTTACACATCTGGATATACTAGTATTCTGTGATGTTACACTAGTACAAAAGGGAGATTTTTAAGAAATAAATATTTGAAATAGTTTCCCTTAACCTTCAAAATGCTATGTCCTTAATGTTCTTTTTTGTTTTTTAAATAATGGGATGGGGGAGTTATTGGCTGTAGCAGCAGCTGTTTTAAATTACCCATCTAGGTTCTGAGTTGGATGGTCAAACCTGAACCCTGAGACACCACCCCAACTGACATAAACCCTAATCTACTATGAAACTGAAGATGTCCATACTGATGGTTAGCTGGGCTAGTAATGAAAATATCAACATGCTCATTCTCTTCATTTTGTTCTCACATTAATAAATAGGAATCCTACCTGGCATGTGTTATATGCTTTACGCCACACTTAGGACGACAAGGCAGGCTGATCTCTATGAGTTCAAGGCCATCCCAGTCAACATAATGAGATCCTGTACTAAAAAGAACAAATCAGTAATTTATACATTCTGACTTACAAAGATCAAATAATGAAGCCATTAAACATGGAGAGTCCCCTCTCCCTACCCCCAAGATTCTTATAACTGTTTTTTGTTGTTGTTGCTGCTTGGTCAGTAGGTTTATTGCCTTCTTAAAAATGAAAAATAATCTTCATAAAAAAAACTGGTTTACTGCTCAGTAACCTGCCCCTGAGCTCTGAGGAAGTCTACCTTCATCTGAGCTACCCCAAGCTCTCTTCTAGGAAGGGATACTGTGGGGAAATTCTACATCTTCCTTCTGACTGCTTGTTTTGTTGTGTCTTTTTCTTCTCATAGACTGAATTCTGCATAGACCACCAAGAGCTTTCTTCCCCATCCCCACCCTCCCTCCCTAATAATCTTCACATCTGGAGTTACTGGTTGCTTAGGTGCTGAGAAAATTGTTTCTTGTAAGTACCTTCATTTTCTCCCATCAGGAATAATACATATGATTTGCAATATTCCAAACTATGATATACTTCTCCATAATATTCCTTGCTTTCAAATTATTTTAAACAAAAAAAATCAAGCATTGTAAGAGACAGAAAACCTTCCCTTCACAGCTCTGTTGTGGGTTATCCTGATGTTTGTATTCTGATGTTAGTTCTGCTTCAAGAGGGTTTGCCCCAGATGAGCAGTCCATCAAATACTTGGGTGATCTCATGTGAACATTCTCCGAATTTTAACCTGTCAATAAAGGCTAGAGCCTGTGATTGGGCAGTGGAAGAGATAAGTAGAACTAGAGGTTTGAGAGTGGGGGCAGGGAGAGAAGAGAGGGGCACGAGAGGGGAAGGAGAGACGGAAGACAACACGGAAGCTGCAATGGACCTCAACCACATGGCTAGGAGAAACCACAAGTAGAAAGGAATAAGTGTAGTGTTAGATCTGCCCAATCTAGATATATAGCAATTATAATAATTGGATTGTATTTTTTTAATATGGGCAAATTGGGTTTGGGAAGTCCAGCAACACAGCTCTCCTACAAGGTCACCAAAACCTTAGTTTCAGCAATGTATGCACCCCAACAGCAGCCAAAGGCTGACCATCAATGCTTTCCATATTGTATTAGTATCTTCAGTCACCTCCACTAGGTTTTCACAGACCTTAACAAGCTAACTCTAATAGAAGCAAAGAGGAGGAGGGGGGATGGGATGGGGGTTTCTACGGAGGAGAAATGGGGGAAGGGGATGACACCTGAAATGCAAATAAATAAAATATCCAATTAAAAAAAAAAAAAAACAAACAAGCTAACTCTATTGAGAAGCCTGTGGGCCAGCAGCAAGCTAGTACAATGAGCACAATTTGCTGAGCCAACACCCATATTTTGGTTCATGGCATGAACAATATTGCTAGTTACACAAACTTCACTCTGCATGTCCAAGCACAGCAGTCTTTTTTTCTAAATTACCGTCTTGTTTTCTAAATTTCACTTGGCATCCTTAAAGTAGACCTTATTCTTGACAACTTTAACATATGCCGTGCTACAGAACAGATATCTTTATAGAATCCTTATAGATGGCTTGGCATCAAGCTTGCAGGTCGTCCAGTAGTGACATGGTATTCTCTCTGTTAGCCGTAGATATACATGGTATTCTCTCTGTTAGCCGTAGATATATATGTCACCATTTACAGAATACATGGTATCTTTTAGGTCTTTTTTTTTTTTTTTTTTTTTGAGACAGGATCTCACTGTGAAGCCTTGGCTCTGTTCCAGTCCTCCACCTCAGATACTAGCATGCTAGGATTAAAGGTATATATATCACCAGGCCTAGCTTAGCTTTCTGTATGTTCTTTTTTTTTAACCTTATTTATTTATATTTCATATATGAGTGCTTTGCATGTAAGCCTGTATGCTAGAAGAGGGACTCGGATTCTATTATAGTTGTAAATCACCATGTGGTTGCTGGGAATTGAACTCAGGTCCTCTGGAAGAGCAGTCAGTGCTGTCAATCTCTGAGCCATCTTTCCAGGCCATGGTCCCAATTTTTATCATTTGTCATTTCAGAAATGTCATGTAAAACCTTAAGCTCTGTATTTTGTTATTTTAGTAGTTGATTGCCTTTCTTATTGCAGTGTTAGAGGAGCAGGGAGTATTTATGCCCTGTTAAAACAAACAAACAAAAAAACCCAAAACAATAAACTTACTTAAAGTAAGAAAACAAGAGGGCAGCTGGAGAGATGGTTCAGTGGTTAAGCTCATTGGCTGCTCTTCTAGAGGTGCTGAGTTCAATTCCCAGCAACCATATGGTGGGGCGCACAACCATCTATAATGAGATCTGGTACCCTCTTCTGGCGTGCAGGTATATATGCAACAGCACTTGTTCTTGCAGGAAACTTGTCAGTTTCAAGAATCCACATGGCATCTCACATCCAACTCCCCTTCCAAGGGATGTTTAACACTCTCCCTCTTCTAGCCTCCACAGGCAACAGGATTGCACATGGTAAACACATATACATACAAGCAAGCACTCAAATAAAATATTTTTTTAATTCCACTTAAAACGTTAACACAGGGGGCTGGTGAGATGGCTCAGTGGTTAAGAGCACTGGTTGTTCTTCCAGAGAACCTGAGTTCAATTCCCAGCAATGGCATGGTAGCTCATGACCATCTCTAAGGGGAACTTCATTTCTTTAGTTTGTTGTTCGAGACAGGGTTTCCTTTGTAGCTCTGGCTGTTGCTCTTGCAGACCTGGCTAGCCAAAGTTACACAGATTCTCCTGCTTCTGCCTTCCTAGTGCTGGGATTAAAGGCACCACACATGCTGGACCCAACAATAAGTCTTTTAAGGCTCTTCCTTATTTTTTTTATCATCACATGGTTCTGCCACCTATGACCTAGTGAAAGATATTCTGGTTGCTTCCCAGTTTGGGTAGCATAACTGCTATAAACATTAGTGTGCAGATTTCTCTGAGAAACTATTTTCAACTTTTATATAAATCAAGAAGTACAACTGACCTTTAATCCCAGTACTTGGGAGGCAGAGGTAGGTAGATCTCCAAGTAAGAGGCCAGCATGGTATACAGAGTAAGTTTCAGGACAGCCAGGGCTACAGAGAGAAACCCTGTTTGGAAAGCATACATTTGTTTTTCAACAGCACAATTGGTTTTTCAAAAGTACAATTGGTATACTATATGTAAAAGGATGCTTAGTTCTGTAAGAAGCATTTATACTGGATCCAAAGTGTCTACATCATTTTGCATTCCCATCAGAAATGAATGATACTCCTGCTGTACTATGTTAAGTGTGTAGCTTTAGGTGTGAGGGTTTTGTCTGTTGTGTGTTTTGAGGCAAGGTCTCACTATGTCACTCTGGTAATATATGTGTAGCCCAGGCTAGCCTCAAATTGGTAGCAAGTCTTCTGCCTTAGCGTCCTGATTGTAAGTATACACACAAGCACAATGCCCAGCTCAGCATCTTTCTACATGCTTATCTGACATTCAGTAATGTTTCTACTCAGACCTTTTTGTCTACTCTTTAAAATCAAGTTACTTTTTAAGAATTATGTTTTATGAGTTCTTTGCATGTTTTAGATATCCTAAATGAGTTGGGTTTGTTTGTTTGTTTGGTTGGTTGGTTGATTTTTAGAGACAGGGTCTTTCTATGTAGCCCTAGAAGGCCTGGGACACTCTATGTAGAATAGGCTGGCCTTGAACTCAGAAATCTATTATTCGTCTCTGCCTCCTGAGTGCTAGGATTAAAGGTGAGCATCATCTGGTGAGCTATCTTTTTCAAGTATTTCTCATGATCTATAAATTTTATCTACTTGTTTGTTTATATTTACTCTTGAAGTACTGGAACTCAAACTTGGGTCCTTTGCAAACAACTAGACAAGCATACCTAATACTGAGCTCCAAACTTATTTCAAATATTACATATATATAAATTTTAAAAAACTTGTTTCAGAGCGTTGGAGAGATGGCTCAGTGGCTAAGCATATGTACTGCTCTTATACAGGACCCAAGTTCAATTCTCAACAACTCCAGAATCCCAACTCCAAGGGACCCAACACCTACTCCTGGTATCTGCACTCAAACGGATACAAACCCACAATCAAGCACACATATACACATAATTAAAATTAATTTTATAATAATATATTAATATTTTATGTAATACATTTCTGTATTTTAATAAACCTAGTTGGCACATACTGACCACAATCAAGATACAGACTCTGGGGCTAAAGATACAGCTCAGTTGGTAAAATGCTTGCAAGTATGCCTAAAGCTCTAGGTTTGACACCCAGCATAACAAAAATCAAGTTTGGTGGCATACATGTATCTATAATCCTGGCACTCAAGAGGTAGCAACAGGAAAATTAGAATTCAAGATTGGTGAGCAGTGGGGGCACGTGTCTTTAATCCCAAGGCCAGCCTAGTCTACAGATGGAGTTTCAGGACAAGGGCTACACAGAGCAACCCTGTCTCAAAAAGCTAAAAACCAACCAAACCAAAAAGGAAAAAAGGAAAAATAAAAAGGTGTTCAACATCATTTTCAACTCCCTCCCTCCCTCCCCGCTCTCCAAAACCACACACTCATTCCCACATAAATCCTGTATTGTTCTTTGTATCAGTCTCCAATACTAACCTTAACTACAGCACCCACTGAAATGTTTTTCATCATTAAAGTATATTTTCACAAACATCATCATGCAAACAAAATTGTATTTCATAAAGCTTTTGAGTTTGCCATGTTTTGAAGAATCAGCCATGCTGTTTTAATTATTCCTTTCTTTTATTGCTAAATTCTATGGCAATAACCAAATTTTATCCATTTACTGCAGACATTTGGAATATACACTGTTCAGCAATTTGAATGAAACTACTATACACACTAATACAGCTTTTTCTATGAATGTATTGTTCTTTTCCTGGAGTAAAAACCTAGAACTAAAACTTGAGTCATTTGAATTTCTCGTTAATCTTCTGAAAAACTGCCGAGCTATTTTCAAAACTAGAAGTGCTTTTATATACTATTAGTCCATCCCGTGTTCCATCTCCATTACCATAAAGTAAAACAGAGTATCAAAGTATGAGTAAATACAGATTTTCATTATTTTTTGGAGGGTTTTTAAGAATTAGAATTCTGCTGGACATGGTAGCATAGACCTTCAATCCCAGCAATCCCGAATTTCCAAGCCAGCCTAGTCAACACAGTGGATTCCAGGCTAGCTAGGGACTATGCAGTAAGCCCTGTCACAAAGGTAGGTACAGAGACAGGAAGGGGGCGGGGGGAGAGTGAGAAAGGGAGGTAGAAATGGGGAAAGGGATGATGTGTTTAGAAACAATAAATATCCTGAATGTTCCAAGATGGCCCAGCAGATTGTACAACCATGCAGCAGGACAGGAACTACCATCACATAAAGCTCTGACAGATAAACCCACCTAGTTTAGCAGTTACCAAGTTAGCCAGAAGTGACTTATAGTAGAACGTATACTGGCTATAACACCAGAGCCACAAATCATAATAGTCACGGTTCCCTTGGCCACCTGAGTTCTGCGCTATTTTGGAAGTTTTGTTAGAAATTCTTTAGCTCCTGATGATCTTGTAAAAGGAGACTGATTCTTGGTTCTTTAGTTAAGTTTGGTGGTTTGTACTTAGAAAAAAATTAATTTCTCCCAAGTCACCAATTTTTAGGAGCATACAACTACTGATGGTATCTCATTAGTATATTATTATCTGTAAAATTTTTCTCTAAAATTCTTCTCTTTCATTTCTGATCCCTGATGCCCATTAAAACTTCGCAGCACACAAAAGACAACATAAATAAATTTGGTATCTTACCATTACAATTAAAATGAAAATACCTAATGCCTAGTAAAATCACAGCCACCCCAACATCATAGCATAAGGCATTACTTGGATTTGTAAAAATGCTGGTATAAGCAAATCTATACTGCCAGGTACATAAAAATATAGCACATACAATTCTAAATTATGTACAACACACAGTGCTTGATAATGGCAATAAACTAAGGTACTATATGTATACTATATAATATTTTATTTTAGAGTGTACTCCTATTTAGAGGGGAAATATATGTATATCTCTGTGTGTGTATACGTATATATGTATACATACTAGGCACAATAGACTATGCCTAGTATTTGGAAAGCTGAGGCAGGATGATAAGGGACAGCCTCAGACAAAAAAGTCTACATAATAAGTTTCAGGACAGCTAGAGCTACATAGTGAGACCCTGCCTCAAAAACACAACCAACCTAACAACCAATGAAGGGAAGGAAGGAGGGAGGGAGGGAGAGAGGGAGGGAGAGAGGGAGGGAGGGAGGGAGGGAAAGGGAAGGGGGAGGGAGGAAAAAAGGAAAAAAAAGTCATGTAAATTGGCCTATACTCTCATGGTGGGTATGTAAACCCCACCAACAGTGTTCATACAATGGCAAAAATCATCTAATGGAGCCCAGTAGTCGTTGCGCATGCCTTTAATCCCAGCATCGCAGAAGGCAGAGGCAGGATAATCTCTTGAGTTTGAGACCAGCTTGGTCTACAGAGAGGCAGGATGAGGGAAAAGAAACCCAGGGCTGAAAAAAAACAAACAAAAACCCCTCCAATAAAGGCACCTAGGGTCAGGCATCGTGGCATACCTATAATCCTAGCACTCAAGAGACTGGTAGAAGGGCTGCAGAGATAGATGGCTCAGCAGTTAAGAGCACTGACTGCTCTTCCAAAGGTTCTGAGTTCAATTCCCAGCAATCACATGATGGCTCACAACCATCTGTAATGGGATCTGATGCCCTCTTCTGGTGTGTCTAAACACATCTACAGCGTACTTCGTCATATACATAAAACATACATAAAACAAATAAAATCTATTTAAAAAGAGAGAGACTTGTAGAAAACAGCAAGTTTGAAGCCAACTTAAGCCACTCTGTTCTCCTATGTACTCTACTTAAAAAAAACAAAAAAACAGCCCCCTTCCCAAACCAAACAAATTTAAAAACAAAACAAAACAAAAAACAAAAAAAAAAACAAAACAGGGTAGATCGATGGCTCATTTGGGTTAGGAGTGGTTCCTGTTCTTCCAGTGGATCTGAGTTCAGTTCCCAGCATCCACATCAGGTGTCTTTCAACTGCCTGCAATTTTGTGTCCACAGAGATTCAACATCCTCTTCCAGAATCTGTGGACACTGCACAAACCAAGTACACATAATTAAAAATTAATCTTTTAAATAAAACTAATAAAAACATAGTAGTAGATACCCTTTTTTTTAAAGACCTATTTGTATCATTTTTGATGATTTATATATGCATGTTTATCTATGTGGGATGCTGCAAGTGCTCAAGGAGGCTTCAGATTTTTCCCTGGAGCTCAAGTTACAAGTAGGTTACAGGAGCTGCCCAACATGGGTCCTGGGAATCAAAGTCCTCTCAAAGAGCAGTACAAGGTCTTTTAAATCTACTGTATGTGTCTGAGTGTTCTCTCTGCTTGTTTAAGTACCATGTGTTATTATTTTACAGCCCAGAGGTCAGAATGTGGCACAGAATACCAGGAATTGGAGTTATCAATGGCTGTGAACCACCACATAGGTGGTGATAAATGAACCAGGTCCTCTGTAGGAGCAACAAGTGCTCCTAACTGCCAAGTCATCTCTCTAGCCTTAGTAGTCCACTCCTTTA
Source organism: Grammomys surdaster (assembly GCF_004785775.1). Classification (NCBI taxonomy): domain Eukaryota; kingdom Metazoa; phylum Chordata; class Mammalia; order Rodentia; family Muridae; genus Grammomys; species Grammomys surdaster. Next base: position 5,355,724 of record NW_021604593.1, read on the forward strand.
ATTCCAGCACTCAGTGAGATGCAGAAGGATCTCTAAATTAAGTCCAGCCTGGTCTACTAAGGAGTTCCAGACCAGCCAAGATTACACAGTGAACTGCAGTCTCAAAAAGTACTTGGTATTGAAGCTGAAGAGATTAAAGTGCTTGCTACACAAGCCTGAGAATCTGAGTTTAATCTGTACAACTGACTTCCTTTGCCATGTTGTCCTCTGACCTCCACATGCACACTACAGCAAATACGCAGACTAAGTTAATACAAACAAACAAAGCCAAGCACAGTAGTACATATTTACAACCCCACTACTATGGGAGTGGGAGATAGGGAGACAGGAGGGTCCCTAGAACTTAATGGGCAGCCAGTCTAGCCAAAACTACAAGCCCCAGACTCAATAAGAGACTTGTCTCAGCTAGGGCTGGTGGCACACATCTATGATCCCAGCATTAGAGAGACAGAGGCAAACATGTGAGTTCAAGGCCAGCCTGCTCTACACAGAGAGACCCTGTCTCAAAACAAACAGGGGGAGGAGGACTCTTCTCTCTGAAATGAGATAGAGATGCAGGTGTAGGTGATAGCACACACCTTTAAACTCAGCACTCAGGAAGCAGAGAAAGGGTACAGAGGCAGAGACAATCACAGAAACAGAGAGACAGGCAGACAGTGGAGCAAGCTCTTAATACCAGCATTAGGGAGACAAAGGTTAACATACCAGGACTACATAGTAAAACCCTCTCTATATAAAAATAAATAAATAATAAGATAAAGTAGTAGAGAAAGATTGTTGACATCAACCTCTGGATTCTAGGTATACCATGAGTATACTAGCACATGAATGTATTCAAAGAATAAAAAAGGCTGGGAAATGGTGGCGCACGCCTTTAATCCTAGCACTTGGGAGGCAGAGGCAGGCGGATTTCTGAGTTCAAGGCCAGCCTGGTCTACAGAGTGAGTTCCAGGACAGCCAGGGCTACAAAGAGAAACCCTGTTTCAAAAAAAAAAAAAAAACAAAAAACAAAAAAACAAACAAAGAATAAAAAAAATTAAATATACTTAATATAACAATTTTTAGCACTTTTAGAAATTAATGATATTCTTAAGTAAAACTGCATGGGCTTTGTACCTACTAGCATAGTTTTTCTAACCCTTCCTATTGCTTTGACTCTTTAATACAGTTTCTCATGTTGTGGTGACACCCCCAGCTATAACTGTAATCCCACTACTGCTATGAATTGTAATGTAAATACCAATTTATGTTTTTGTGTTTTCTGGTAGCCTTAATCAACCCATATAGAGGGGTCCCTCGACCCCAAAAGGGGCCAAAACCCACATGTTGAGAATATGTGGACCAGTGTGAAACAGGAATTAATACACAATGAAGAATTAATAGCATAGGTTGGTCATATTATTTTACCCATTACTGGTTTTACAGAGTAAATACAAGCATACAGTCAAAAGGGCTAATGATGAACCAGATATGATGGTATATACACTTTTATTACTCTTAGCACTTAGGACTCTGAGGCAGGAGAAACATGACCAGGCACCTGAATACATTGAGACTGTACCTTAAAATGTTCATGAAAGAGGTAGAGAGAAGTCTTAGCAGTTAAGAAGACTTGTTGCTCTTGCTTAGTACCTGGATTTGGTTCCCAGCACCCACATGGTGGCTCACAACCATTCATAACTCCAGTGCTAGGGGGTCTAATACTCTCTTTTGACTTCTACAGAAACCAGACATTGCTGGGCGGTGGTGGTGCACGCCTTTAATCCCAGCACTTGGGAGGCAGAGACAGGCGGATTTCTGAGTTCGAGGCCAGCCTGGTCTACAGAGTGAGTTCCAGGACAGCTAGGGCTATACAGAGAAACCCTGTCTCGAAAAACCAAAAGAAAGAAAGAAAGAAAGAAAGAAAGAAAGAAAGAAAGAAAGAAAGAAAGGAAGGAAGGAAGGAAGGAAGGAAGGAAGGAAGGAAGGAAGGAAGGAAGGAAGGAAGGAAGGAAGGGGGAGGAAACTAGCCATGGATATGGTGGGTGTATATACATACATGTAGACAAAATATTATAAGCATAATTTTCAAATGGTAAATGAAAGCAAAAAAAATAAAAATTAGCCAGGTGGTGGTGGGTCACATCTCTAATCCTAGCACTTGGGAGGCAGAGGCAGGCTGGTCTCTGGAGGCCAGCCTGGTCTACAGAGTGAGTTCTAGAACAGTCAAAGTTACAGAGAAAATTCCTGTCTCAAAAAAATAAATAAACAAGCAAATGAATAAATATTTAATAATAATGCTACCTTGGTTATATGAAATAATTACATAAAATAAGCTAGTAGTATGTGAAAATATGTATTAGTAAACACTTAAATCAGTGATGGGAACGCATATCAAATTAGGGACTGGAGAGATGGTTCAGCAGTTAAAAGGGCTTATCCTTTTCCAGAAGACCCATGTTTGGGTTCACATGGAGTTTTAAAACTGCCTATAACTCAAATTCTAGGATATTTAATTCCCTCTTCTGGCCTCCAAGGGCTCCTGTACACATGTGATGCATATAAACTCAATCAGAAAGGTACAAGCACACACAAAAATAATAACAAATACTTTTTAAAGTCTTACAGAAATTTTAAAAAGATGAAATTAAAAGATACTAGTAGCACACATCTTTAATCCCAGCACCTGGGGAGGCAGAGGCAGATGGATCTCTTTGAGTTTGAGGTCTGCCTAGTCTACATAGTAAGTTCTAGGATAGCCAGAGCTACATAGTGAAACTCTGTTTCCAATAAAAGAAGAAAGGAAGGGGGGGGGGGGGGGGAGAAGAAGAAGAAGAAGGAGGAGGAGGAGGGGGGGGGGGGGGGGGGGAGGGGGGGGGGGGAAGGAGGAAGAAAGGTAGGTTACTGCTATTTATTTTCTAAATTTTCCATCCTTAGTAAACATTTATTCATTTTGTAATAAACAATGCATTTTAACAATCCTTTAAAGGCAGAAGGGCTGGAGAGGTCCATGGTTAAGACATCTCTGTTCTTTCAGAGGCCGTTTGGTTTTATTCAAAGCATCAACATAGGGGCTCACAATTAACTCCAATTCTAGGGAATCTGACACCTTCTTCTGGCCTCAGTGAGAACCAGCCAGGCATGTGGTACAAGACATACAAAGATGTAAAATACTCACATAAAAAAATAACACATTCTTTAAAAAAAAGTTCTCTCAAAGAACTAAAACAATTGAGAAAAACACTCAACATCAACCTCTACCGTGCATATGCGCGCACATACATATACATACATACGGCATACATACCACACAATGTGATATGCTCATAAATCCAGGAAGAGCATGTAAAACAAAAATAAATCTTTTTTAATAAGGTGAAAAAGAAAGATGGATACAGTACGGCTCAGTGGCAGAGCATAGCCTACCATGTAGGAGGCTCTGGGTTATTATCCCAAACACAAAAAAATGAAATGAAAAACTATGGAGGAAATATCTGCATATCATAAATCTAATGAGAATCTTGCATGAGCATATCAGCACGTGTATAATCTCAGCACACGGAAGGCTAAGGACATACTGTTTCACGGAGAGGAAAGTGAAGGGGATTTAGAATATGTAAAGAACTCTTACAACTCAGTAATCAAAAGAAAATTAATCAAGGGCTGGAGAGATGGCTCTGCAATTAGGAGCACTTGCTTTTCTTGCAGAAGACTCAGTTTCCGTTCCCAGCACACACATGGTGTCTCATAACCCTTCTTTAAGTCCAGTTCTAGGTGGCCCTGTACCATGTGCTGACTCCAACTGGCACATGGTATACACAGACTACAGACATGTAAGCAAAAAATAAAACACACATGCAAACCACTCACATAAAGTAAGAATATCTAAAAATGAAAAAAGGAGGAATAATTCATCTTGCTAATAGGCAAAAGACCTTTCTTTGTTTTTAAGACAAGGTCTCACTATGATGTAGTACTTGCTGGCCTGGAACTTGTTCTGTAAACCAGGCTAGCCTGGAACTCAGATTCACCTGCCCCTGCTTCCCCAGTGCTGGATTAAATGCATGTGGCACCATGCACAGGAAGATCTCCAAGCAATTATGCAACAGGGAGCTGAAAAGACATCTCAGAGGTTAAGAACAGTATCTTTTCTTCCAGAAGACCAAGATTCAACTCCTAGCACCCGTATGACTGCTCACAACCATCTGAAACTCCAGTCCTGGGGGATCTGATATCCTTTTCTAGCCTCTGCAGCAAACATACATGTAAACAAAAGACTCATACATAAAAACAATTTTTAAGATACACAACAGTACACCTGAACTGGGAGGAACGCTTGAGTTCAGGACAAGCTTTGGCAAGGTTTAAAAAAAAAACCAGTCCACAAGTGTGTGTGTGTGTGTGTGTGTGTGTGTGTGTGTGTGTATCGCTTAATGGTAAAAGTGCTTGACTAACATGCACAAGGTCTAAGAACCTCAAACAACAAAAAACAAAATAGCAAGGTACATATTAGGCTAGGTCTATCCCATGGAAACTACCCTGGGGTACATCTATCCCCCAGTCAAAAAATTTTAAGGGCTGGAGGATGGCTCAGTGGTTAAGAAGAGCACTGACTGCTCTTCCAGAGGTCCTAAGTTTCCCAGCAACAACATAGTGGCTCACAACCATTTGTAATGGGGTCTGATGTATTCTTGTGTGTCTAAAGACAGCTACATTGTACTCATATAAATAAAAATAAATAAATCTTTAAAAAAAATTTTAATTCTTTAAGCTGACTGTGATGTCATATTATCTGTAGTCTCAGTATTCAGGAGGCAGTGGCATCAAGAGGTTTGGGGGACTGATCCAAGTTCAAGAGGCCAGCATGGTCTACACAGAGAATTCCAGACCAGCCAGAGCTACACATTAAGGCCCTCCTGTCTCAAAAAAGAAAAAAGAAAGAAACGATTAGGAAATCAAAGGAACAGTTTTTGGACTAGAGAGGTGTCTTAGAGCACTGGCTGCTCTTCCAAAGGACCATGACTAATTCTTAGCACCCACATGGCAGCAACTGTAACTCCAGTTCCAAGGAATCAACACCCTCACACAGACATATGTGCAAGCAAAACACCAATGCACATAAAAAATTTTTTAAAGGAATCAAAGAAAATAATTAAATATGCTTTAAACACACAATTGGAAAATATCAAGATGGGGTAGTGGCATAGATCACTGCAGATTTGAGGTCAGCTAGCTAGGAAGGCTATGAAGTAAGAAGAGTTGGTTGTGGTGGCACACCCTTTAATCCCAGCACTTGGGAACCAGAGGCGAGTGGATCTCCAAGTTCAAGCCCAGCCTGGTCTAGAGAACAAGTTTCAGGACAGCCAGGACTACACAGAACAAATAACAAAAACAAATAAAAAGAATCACCTGAGTTTAAGGACTTTAGAATGCCCTGTCTCAAACAAATTCCTAAATAAAGAAAATACACAAAATCAGGAAAAAGCTAACTAAAACTGCTGTGAGACTCCACATCACTCCCATCAAAAAGGCCAGGACAAAAACAAGAGGTAAGGTTCAAGTCCCAGCAACCACACTGGCAGCTAAAAACCATGTTACTCCAGTTCAAGGTTCCTAGGACTCTTCACACACATGGTACACCAACGTGCATGCAGTCAAAACAGCTATACACACAAAAACTTAATCTTAAAAGAAATGCTGGCCAAGAGTGCTGGAGCAGGCCTCTAAGCCCAGCACAGGGGATATAGAGATAGGCAGGTGTCAGAGAATTCCAAACCAACCAGAGGGGCATAATGAGACCTGACGAACAACAAAAAATGCTGAAAAGGATGTGAGGAGAGAAGAAACCTAATTCAAATCTGCTTGTAGAAATGGAAACATATGCAACCACTATAGAATTCCTCAAAAACTGAAAAGAACTTTTGATGACCCAGCTACTCCCACTGCTAGGTACCTATGTATAAACTTAAATTTACACACCAGAGATACTTGCACTCCCTGTGCTGTTCACAATAGGCAGGAATGGAACCAATCTAGATGCCTGTCCACAAATCAATGAAGTAGTAGAACACATCTATAATTCCTTCACTAGAGAGGCAAAGACAGGGAGATCTCTGTGAGGCCAGCCTGGATTCACTGGTTCAGCAGTGAGAAAATGCAGCATACACATCCAATAAATTTTCATATTTCTTACTGGGACTGGAAATGATGAAATAACTTTGGCTTTTTTGGTTTTTGTCTTTTTGAGACAAGATTTCACACTACATAGCTCTGCCTGACCTGGAACTCACTATGTAGACCAAGGTGACCTCAAACTGCCTGCCTCTATCCCCTGAGTGCTGAGATTAGAGGCATATACTCTCACAGCCATTAACAATTAACAGTTTTATATGTAAGGAAACAAACTCCAAGTGTTTAACTGGCCTGTTCTAAAAAATGCTTTAGAGCTGGAGGTTTAGTTCACTGACAGAACACACACTTATGACAGGTAAGACCCCGAGTTCAACACTCACCACACCCTCCCACTACAAAGCTAGCTTTCAGACCTGCTACAGAACCATATGATTTTCCTTCCAATACATATCCCTCAGGTTTGGAATCTATAAACACTCCAATAATGAAAATAAAGCACCAGAAAGATTTTATGAAGTTGTTACTCTACCTGAGAATTGCTGAAATGTTTACAGTCCAGAAAGATTAACAGTAATGTAAGCCATATTTTCCAATACGCTGACAAACTTCTGTGTCTATGAATGTTTCGTAGTGGGAAAAGTATGTTACCAAAGAACACATCCAAGCTGAAACCTTAAACCTAAACCACATCTAAGAACAAAGATAAAATACTTAAGTATTATAACTGGTCAGAGACAGGTGTAGCCAGGGGTTCATTGGGTAGAGGCAGCTGACACCTTCAGAAGCCCCACTGTGGAAGGAGAACACCAACTCTAATTTGTCCTCTGACCTCCACACACACCCACAACACAATGTTTTGATACTAATCATTTAACTTCAATACTTTATCTAAAATCTAAAAATACAAGTAAAATACCAAATTTATGATATATAACCTCAAAAGTATTACATAAATGCATTCCTATAAATTTATAATTAAGCTGGGCAGCGGTGGTGCACGCCTTTAATCCCAGCACTTGGGAGGCAGAGGCAGGCGGATTTCTGAGTTTGAGGCCAGCCTGGTCTACAGAGTGAGTTCCAGGACAGCCAGGGCTACACAGAGAAACCCTGTCTTGAAAAAACAAAACAAAAATAAAATAAAATCTTTAAAAAAAAAACCAAAACTGTGATGAGAAAATTAGTCACTTCAGATTTTTACCAACCACAGAAAGGAATGAGAACTAAGCTTTCAGCTTCATAAATAACAATTTACTTTTTCTTTCCTTTTTTTTTTTCCTCCTTGTTTTGGTTTTCCCCAGGGTTTCTCTGTGTAGCCCTGGCTGTCTTGGAACTCAGCTGTAGACCAGGCTGGCTTTGAACTGGAAAATGCACCTGCCTCTGCCTCCCCAAGTGCTGGAATTAGAGGCCCATGAATCACCACCACAGCCAAATTTACTTTTTCTAATGCAATGAGATGTAAGCCAACTTCTTCCCAGGACTGGCAAAAGGGGTGTCAAAAATGTTCTCCAAGTCTCTATAGTAAGTAAACTAAATACAACACTTCAAGTTTTGGCTCAAAACCAAATCTGTACAGTATATTGCCTTTTACTGGGCAAGGAAATGAATAAAAATGCACAAGTACCTAATAGTAACAAAAGGTGGGTCTCAAATGCAATTAAGATTAGAAAAGAAAAAAATGCCACCAGGGAAACAATTAAAGTGTTTTCTTTTAACAGTCACTAAGTGCTTTGTTTGGGTTAAACATTCATAGGCAAAACCTGCCTGCATTATGTCCAGAGTGTATGTAAGTTTTGCTCCCAAGAGGTGTATGTAACCACTGTGGTTTGATTCCCATCTTCCAAAGCTCCCGAAATGCTAATGCCTCTCGTCTAGAAACTACTTTAAAGCATTCCTGACAGTCCTTACACAAGTTAACACACACTTTTCTGACTTTCTCAATCCAAGGAGGTAATCCAGCCTCTCACTTACTTACTCCATAAAGGCCACAAGGAGAGAGACAGAGACAGAGAGACAGAGGGGGGGAGAGGGAGGGAGGGAGGGAGGGAGGGAGGGAGGGAGGGAGGGAGGGAGGAAGAAAGAAAGAAAGGAAAAGAAGACAGACATGAGAATGCATCCCAATAGATGGCTCGGCGGTTAAACCACGTACTGCAACCTAAATTCAAGACTCATTTGGTGGAAAAGCGTTCTCCAGTAAACTGTCCTCAGACCTACAGAGAGCGTGAGCAACCCCCCCACACACGCATACACTAACTATTCTTTAATTAAAGAAAGAAAAAAAGCATAGGAATTCTATGTAGGCCAGGTGTGGTGGCCCAGGCCTGTAATCCCATCACTTAGGAAGTAGAAACAAGAAGAAGATCAAAGAGTAAGACCAGGCCAGCTACATAGGAAGTTAGTGCTGGCTTGAGTTACACCCAAGCCTAGTAGGGCTCAGGCTCATCATCCCCACGGTTGGGATAAGCCAGGATGATTAAAAAGCCGCAGAGTTCGAAACTCAGGCTACACACTGAAACCCTGTATCAATAGGGAAAAAAAAAATCAAAACAAAACAAAAAAAGGACCGCTAGCCCAGGCAGGTAGCCCGCTCTTATCATCTCTCGCTTGTGACTAGCAGGTGGAAGACTGGAAATTCTGGGTGAACACGGGCAATATAACTAGGCCAATCTCAAAGAAATTTGGGGGTGGGGAGAGCGGAGAAGGGAGGGAAGAGGGGAGAGAGAGAGAGGGAGTGGGGAGGATATAGACTTTCTAGTACCATAAATACCTAGATGCCAGGAGGCCTTTGTTTTCCTCATATTCTGAGACCAGAATTTAATTTCCAGTTGGAAATGGAGAATCAATGCTTAATGGGGCGTTTGTAAGCAGCCAGATAGGAATAAAACTCGTGCAAAAGAGCAAGGCTCTGCCTTTCTCCCGCCCCCAGCATAGATCTCAATTCTCGAAAGCACTCAGGCTGAATCTCCAGCTGTTTCTCGGGATTGCCAGGAACTTCTCCAGCTGCTTTCGGGGCAACCCTCAAAGCCGCACTTGATTCCACTCCCCTCTCCTCCCAACGCGCTTCCTTCCTCCGAACTTCGCGTCTCTGCGGCCGGCCTCGCCGTCCCAGCTGGGCCTAGGTTGCCTCACGGCCTCCTCCGCATACTTCCTCCGCTGGGACCCCCACCAGCCGCGGCCGGCCCGGCGGATGTCCGTCCTCTTCTCTCCCGCGACCTGTCCCCTCCGGACCCCCGAAGCACGCAACGGCCGGGCCCGAAAATGGCGGAGCGCGACCGCCCGCGGCCCTCACTGGTCCTACGACGAACTTACCGAGGGGGGGCGGGAGGAGCTCCTAACCGCGAACGCGGCGTCCTTTGGCGCCGCAGGGAATGTCTCTCCCGTCTGGTCCTCTTCGCTTCGCCCCACTCTCAATTCCTCTCCTTCAAAGATGCAGCCGCCATCTTCCCCGAGGAGCCACCGAGCGTACGCCTGTGCGTCATCACGGCCTCACGGCGCTACGCCCCGCGCGCCTCTGCCGCAGGTCTACCGTAGGGCTCAAATAGAGCATGCGCGCAGGTGAGGGGTGGGGCTTGGACGTCGGCGCACGGAGACTTTGAGTTCTTCTTGGTGGCGGAAAGAAGTATCTTTTTTTTTTTTTTTCTTTTTTTGGTTTTTCGAGACAGGGTTTCTCTGTGTAGCCCTGGCTGTCCTAGCACTCACTCTGTAGACCAGGCTGGCCTCGAACTCAGAAATCCGCCTGCCTCTGCCTCCCAAGTGCTGGGATTAAAGGCGTGTGCCACCACCTATCTTTAAGTTTTAAAATCACATTTGTATATATGTATATACACACACATATGCATGTCATAGCACTCAGAGGAGCCAAGACCATCCCTGAATCTAGGAGCTGAATTTGGTAATATGTAAGCATCTCCCACGTGGTACTGGTTTTAAAGGCTTGAAGTTCTAACGAAGAACAGCTGAGATTTAGTATCATTCAGCAAGGCTGGAGTTCTTGCAGAAAGCAGGAGTCCACTGGTGAGGGTACAGCCTCAGATACAGTGGAGCCAGGAGTATTGAAGAGCTCAGGGAGGAAAATTGAGGCTTAGTGCATATGGCAAGGTCAGTCTTTGAAAAGTCGGAGACGCAGTTAGTAGAGGTGTAACTTTTAGGTAGGGTTGGAGTTTCACAGGGCCTTTGCAATCCAGACTGGGAGTGACTCCCAGGAAGGGACACTGAGCTACAGGATTTGATTTATACCGCTGGATGTTCATTCTGCTTTGATTTGATTGTAACTGTGCTGTCCCTACCTCTTGAAATAAGTTTTTATGTGTATGACTGTTTTACCTGCATAAATTTATGTACACCATTGGCATGCCTGGTGTCCGAAAGCTGCCATGTAAGTGCTGAGAATTTAATACAGGCCCAGCACTTACAAGAACAGCAAGTGCTCTTAGCCTCTGTACCATCTCTCTAACCCCACTATCCTCTGTAAGAACAAAAAGTGCTATTCCCAAGTCTTCTCTCTACAGTCCCAACTGAGGGACTTTTTTTGGTTTGGCTTATTTTTATTGTATTGTTATTTTTTGTTTTGGGAGGGGATGAGTTGTTTCAGACAAGGTCCCACTGGAGCCCTAACTGCCCTGGAGCTTTCTTGTCCAGGCTGGCCTTGAACTCACAGAGATCTGCCTGTCTCTGCCTCCCAAGAGCTGGGATTATAGGCATGCATCACCATGCCCAGCACTGAACTATATTTATATTGTGATATTAACATGATGCTTGGGATAAAGGAGTTGCTATTAAATTTTTAAGGTATTTATTTATTGGTTTTGTTCTGGTTTTGTTTTTGAGACAGGGTCTATGTATTCCTGGCTGTCCTCGAACTATGTAGAACAACCTGTCCTCAAACTCACAGAGATCTGTGAGTTTGCCACTGGATCCCAAAATCTGGAACTTTAAAGACTTTTAAGGATTCTTGTTTTACGTGTGGGTATTTTACCTGCATAAGTCTATGTGCCACTTGCATCAGTGCCCACAGAGACCAGGAGGGGTGTGTGACCCCTGAAACTGGAGTTTAAAATGGTTGTTAGCCACGAAGTGGGTGCTGGTTACCAAAAACCAGATCTCTTGGAAGCAACAGCTGGTGTTAATTGTTGAGCCATCTCTCCAACTCAGGTTATTAGTTTATGTCTAATCGACAAGGGGTAATTTGTACTATTTAGGTTTTATGTCAACTTCACACAAATTAAGTCATCTAGGAAGAAGGAACCACAAATGGAAAAAAACGCCTCCATCAGATTGGCTTGCAAATATGTGGGGGTCCTTCATGATTAATGATTGATGGGGAAGGGCCCAGCCCACTCTGGGCAGTGCCACCCTAGGCAGGTTGTACTGCTACACGGGACCCAAGCCTTACACAGGATCCTTACAGCTCACACTTCAGATCCTCATCACTAACCTCCCCTTTGCACTATTTTTAGAGGAGGGTACTTCTTAAGGCAGGGTCTCACTTTGTAGCCCTGGCTCATCTGGAACTCACAGAAACTCACCTGCCTCTGCTTTCCAAGTGCCACCTTTATTAGACATCTCAGACAGGATCAGATACATAGTGCTATAGTTTTATAGGCTATCTGACCACAGGGGTCACTTTTTCTGAGACAGGATCTCTGTAGCCCACCCAGGGCTTTATTTTAAGCCTTTAATTTGCCATGTAGCTGAGGATGGCTGAGCTGTTGTTTTGCATCTGCATCCCAAGTACTGAGATTACAACTTTATAAACGGCTAGTTCATGGCTGGGGTTGTAGCTCAGCTGGCAGAACATTTACTTAGCATGTAAGAGTCACTGGGTTCCATCTCCAGAACTGAATTAAAACTAGGAATGGTGGCATAATCTCAGCAGTCTAAAGTTGGAGGAGGATCAGAAAGAAGAGGGCCAGCAGAGACCATATTTTTTAAAGAGGGAAAAGGCTATTTCATACTCTCTTCTATCACACCTCTTTCTAGTATTGATTGTGTTATTGTACCAGCACCATAAAGATTATGAAATGATTGGCCAGTTATGTTCTTTTCTAATCCCAACCCTCAGGAAGTATGCAGATTGCTATTAATTCCAGACCTTGTCTCAAAACCAAACCAAACCAAACCAAACCAAACCAAACCAAACCAAACCAAAAAAAACACAGGCAGGTTGTGGCACACACCTTTAATTCCAGCTAAATACAAACTATTCTTTGGCTGGATAGTCCAGTAGGTGTCTAGGATATGTAAATGGACCTTATGATACTTGTTCTACAAGGGCTCAATTTATTAATTGTCTACACACAAGCACCCTCTCCACCTCTTCATTCTCCCCTGCTCCTGCTGGCCTTCCCAGTAGCCACTGGACCCCATTTCTTCTCAACACTTCAGAAGCTGAACTTCTGCATGTTTGCATCATTGTCGAAGCAGACAAGCACTCTGCAGCTCTGCTCCATGGCCGCTCCTTCTCAGGGCATCTGCCAGCCCCTCTCTACATAGTTCCATGCTAACCCAGACTCTCTTCTCCTGTAGCCATTCCTGCCTAGGGCTCATCACTTTCTTCATTTTTGGTAAGCAGGGTCTTCTGATTCCACAGGCTTCCTCATCCACTCCTCCAGCCTCCAGAGAGCATTCAACTCATCCTCCCCATCACTAACCAAAAGCACCTGGCTTGTCTATTTCATTTTCTCCTGTCATGTAGCTGTTTCCTCCAAGCTGGCTATGAGCATCACCATCTCGAATCACAGTAGCCTGTGATCCATTACAGGACTTCCTGAGATCTAGCCTGCTAACATCCCTTAACGTTAATCCCTCACAGGGCTCATGAGCTCTCTCCTTTCAAGCTTTTACTTTTTCCCCTTACTTTCCCTCCAGAAAAGAGGTGGAGGATGAGGGGTGGGAGGGTCAGAAGTTCAACCTTGTATGTATGTATGTGTGTATGTATATATGTATGTATGTGTGTGTGTATGTATGTATGTATGTTTGGCTGCCCTGGAACTTTCTATTCTATGCAAAACTCCAGACTGACTGCAAACTCTGAGATCCGCCTGCCTCTGCTTCCCACCAGAGGCTGAGATTAAGATGTGAGAACACAATGGTCCTGACTTCTAGCACTGAGACAGGAGCACAGTCACTCACTCTTCCATATCACCTCTGCCTGTATATGTAACATAACAGACTGCCTGTCACTCAGTATTGGACCAGAGGTTTGGATTAGGTGTCTATCTCATGAGGAGTCTTTAGTGTTAGGTCTTCCAATCTGGCCTATGAAGAAAGGATCTTAATTTGAAGATGGCAATATGAACTCTTCAAGGCCACTTCAAATACATTCTCCAAGACAGCCCCTTGCCCCCAAGGTGAAGTATATCTACCACAAGGCTAAGGACCCTAGAGGTTAAGTGCTCCCCATGGTGTGCTTCCCTCCTGTCTCCAGGGTAGGCAGAGTGGCGGCAAAGTTCTTTCAGTCAACCGTGTCTCATTCTTTAAACATTGCAGGGTGGCCGGGTGAACTGGCTCAGTGAATAAGAGCAAGCACGAAGACCCGAGTGTGTACATTAGCACTACAGGTAGTGAAAAGCCTGCTGTGTTCCAGCTGTGCATGCCTTGAACCCCAAGGTACAAGCACAAAGAGAAAGTGAAGACAGAATTGTTGGGGCTTTTGGTCATCCAGCCTAGATCTAGGTTCAGTGAGACAGACCCCATCTCAAAGGAAAGAAGTATGGGTATGTCCCCAATGTCCTCTGCCGGTCTCCTTACAGACCTGCACATACACATGTACAACACACAGACACAAACAAAAGCAACTTCAGGGCTAGAATGCTGCTCAATGGTACAGCACTTTTCTAGCATGTACAAGACTTTGAGTCTAATCTCTTAAATTGCAAAAATGAATAAATAAAATAAAAATAATTTAGGGACTAGCAAGACGGCCCAGTTGGTAACAGCACTTGCCACCAAGCCTGACTGTTTTGGTCCTGAAAATCCACACAGTGGACAGAAACTGACTCCTGCAAGTTATTCCCTGACCCCCACACATGTGCCGTGGAGCATGTACCCCTCCCCATAAACAAATAGGATTCTTTAAAACAATAAAAATAAATCAAATAATGAAGTGTTCTGGTTCTTTATCTCTCCCCTTTGCAACAAAGTAAAAACATTCCTCCCCTATACAAGATTTTTATATATAATATTAGCTTCAAAAACTACAAAATACATTGACATTAAAAATTGAAATGTCAAGAACAAAAAATAACATGGGATCCAAAAAAACCACAGTGAGAGGTAGTCAGCAAATGTTTAACATCAGTCTACCTCACGAGCTCAGGACTGCAGCACACTTGATCGTAGCAGCCTTATAACACTGCAAGGAGAATGGATAGTAATCACGGTCTACTAGTCACTCTGAAGAAAGCACCAACAGCCAGCCTTTGTTTCTTCTCCAAGAGCCAAGCAGTAAGCGTTGGCTCACACCTGTAATCCTAGCACTTGGGCGACCGAGGCAGGAGGACTCTGAGAACTACCCAGACATTCTATCTCAGTAAAGCAAAAACTATGAAAGAAGTCCCAGTGTCTTCCGAAGCCACATTCCTGCACGAGGCCCAGCAGGGTTCTGATTGTGGTGCTGTCTGGAGCTGTCTCGAGGAACAGAGCCATGTCTGGCGATTAGTACTGGAAGCTGCGCTTTGTCTGGATATCATCGAGAATCTGCTGCAGTTCCTCATCTTCAAAACGCCCTTCCAGGCTGTAAGAAGACCAAGAAACGTCAGTGACTCTGCAACTGGCAGTTTCCCCACACTGCTTTTCAAAGGAGGCTCATCTCTGAGCAGCGGCGCACTCAACTCTACTACCTTTAAGCTTAAACTGAATTTCTGCTGACATTCCTTTATAGAAGCACTAAAAAGTTGTAAACATATGAAAAATTTTTAAAAGCTTCAACAGTCACACATGATTTAAATTTTTGTTTTGTTGTTTTAGCTTTTTTTTTAAAAAAAAGATTTATTTATTTTATTTATGAGTATACTATAGCTGTCTTCAGACACACCAGAAAAGGGCATCAGATCTCATTACAGATGGTTGTGAGCCACCATGTGGTTGCTGGGATTTGAACTCAGGACCTCTGGAAGAGCAGTCAGTGCTCTTAACCACTGAGCCATCTCTCCAGCCCTCTTTTTTATTTTTTTAAGACAAGGTCTCATTATGCAACCTTGGCTACCCTAGAACTCACAGGGATCTGCCTGCCTCTGCTGGGATTAAAAACACATACTACCAGGCCCTGTAAATTCAGTCTGTAGTCATTTACTTGTTGAGTGACTTAATGATTGTGTCCAATATCTGTTATACTAATACCACAGCACTGAATACTGGAATATGTTTTGGGTAATGGGAGTAGTCACACTGATTCACTAGATATAGTTATATACTCTGCTACTGCCTGCAGTGTAGGAGAATTCTGCTGGTTTCTTATGCTCCTCTGTGAGGTACTGGGAGATAAAACTCAGAGCCTCATACACAACAGGCAAAATGTCTACCACTGAGCTACATATTCCTACCACCCTCTTCTGTTCCATATTTTTCCTGCTCTGTGGTATAAGACAATTATTCTCAGGCTTGCAAGATGGTTCAGCTGATAAAAGTTGTTTGCCATCAAATCTAACAACCAGAGTTTGATCCGGGAACCTACCTAAATGGAGAGAAACTGTCCACAGACCCTCACGTGCTTAATGTGACATTCACAGGCATGCATGTGTACACACGCATACACAAACAATTAATGGAAAAAACTCAAGCTATTCTTAAACTAGCATGATCATTCACACCTGTAATCCCAGCCCTTGACAGGTGAAAGCAGGACAATCGAGAGCTCAAGGAAGCCTTGGTCACCTTAGACTGCCACGAACAAACCACAAAACCAGCCTCCAAATCCTATCTCAAACACCATTCAATTATATTCTTATTCAATGCTGGCATGTCATAAGCCCAAATGTTAAGTGCATTCAACCTTTAGATCTAGCAATCTGACTTATAGAAATCTATATAAAATAGACAAAACCTATCCCATCTGGTACTAACCTTGGAATCAGGGCTTTGGACTCTTCAGCAGTCTCCGGGCAAAGATTGGCTAAACAGGCCAACTCAAACTTATGTAGCTTCTTCTGGAGAAGCAAGCTGAATGCAGGGGAAAATAAAACACAGAAAGATAAATGGACTGAAACAAGAGCAGTAATGGGGGAAATGAGTACAACCAAAATATATTATATCCCTGAATAAAAATGTCACAATGGAACCCGTTATGACGTGTAGTTATACATACGCTAATAAAAAACAAAAATTACATTCTCATTCAGTGCTGGACAAATGCTAAACATTCAGCAGCAGCAAAAGGAAGATCAAATGTAGTTGAGGAAAAGTATTTATAATCTTTGATTATGGTTATGTGGGCATCAGAAACCCTCTTTGAAATAACTTCCTGTTCCTACCCCCCCTAAAAAAAAAAAAAAAAAAAAATCAAGAAGTTCCAGACAAAAGAAAACAAATGAAAAAACAACAGGCAGAGCTAAGACCCTGAAAAGAGCATAGCAGGGTAAAGAGGCATACAGATGCTGGGTTGGAAAGATGATGCCGTAGTTAGGAGCTGCCCTTTTCACACAGCCCAGGTTCAATTCACAGTAACCACACAGTGACTCACAACTGCCTGAAATTCCAGATCCACAAGCGTACTAGGCATTTGTGTGGTATAGAGGCAAAACACTCATACACATAAAATAAAAATTTAGTAATTCAATAAATATTGAAAAGTCTGCCTCCAAGAAGTGACTGTCTAGCTCTTTGCTCTACATGCTGCCTTTGATAAGCTAATGTCAAACAATATACAAGAGATCTATCTGATCGGCTAGTCCACTAAGTATATTGATATGGAAACACCTCACCTTTAACTGTGAAAATAAATACACCAAACTCTGCTTTTTGCAAATCTGTGTATAAGCTGTATCTTCAGGATTTCCATAAGCTACACTATAAGATAAAGCTTACTAGAATAAGTTTGGTTTTCAAAATGAATGTAGTAAGAATTAGGCACAGCAGTAAAAGCATCTGCTAATCTTCATAGGACTAGAGTTAGGGTCCTAGCACCTACACTGGGTGGCTCCGCGTATCTCCAACTCCTCTCTGGCCTCTGCTAGTACTGGCACTGAATACACATGGTGCACATATAGATAAGCATGCATATAAATATAAACAAAATAACATAAAAAAAATGATTTGCTGTGCCTAAAGGCACACGCTCACAGACAGCAGCCTGGTCTACACAGCAAGCTTTTCACTAAACAGAGATACAAATCTATCTCAGTAATAATAATAATGATGATGACAATAATATAATTTTTCCGCCGGGCAGTGGTGGTGCACACCTTTAATCCTAGCACTTGGGAGGCAGAGGCAGGCGGATTTCTGAGTTCAAGGCCAGCCTGGTCTACTGAGTGAGTTCCAGGACAGCCAGGGCTACGCAGAGAAACCTTGTCTCGAAAAACTAAAAAAAATAAAATAAAATAAAATAAATAATAATATAATTTTTCTTAAAAAAAAAAAAAGTGTTAGTTGGACACTTTTAATCTCAAAGGAGGTGGATCTCTGTGAGATAGAAACAACCTGGTCTAATACTGAGTTGTAGATCAGCAGCGGTTAGCTAGTGAGACTCTGCCTCAGAAACATATATACAGCCGAGCTATACAAAGAAATCATCTGTGTGAGTTTGTGACTGTGTATGTGTACGTAAAATAAAAATAAACACAAGAAATTCTACCTGGAAGGCAGTGAGTGCATGATAGTTTATACTAGTAACCCTAGCACTTGTGATGCAGAGGAGAAAATTTTGACTTTGAGTCAAAGCTGAGAGCCTTTTTTGTGGTAGGCAAAATTTTGAGGGGCTTCAAGCCCCCCGATTAGTTTTTTTAAAAAAAACAACAGCGCCGGGCGGTGGTGGCGCACGCCTTTAATCCCAGCACTTGGGAGGCAGAGGCAGGTGGATTTCTGAGTTCGAGGCCAGCCTGGTCTACAGAGTGAGTTCCAGGACAGCCAGGGCTCCACAGAGAAACCCTGTCTCGAAAAACAAAAAAAAAAAAAAAAAAAAAACAAAAAAAAAAAAAAAACAACAGGTTCTATCTATGTGGTCCTGGAACATATCGTGTAGATCAGGCTGGACTCAGAGATTCTCCTGTCTCTGCCTCCCAAATTCTGGGATTAAAGGCATGCAACACCATACCCAGTTAGGGTTTTTTTCAGTATCTATTTATTCAGTCACTTGTGTGTTTGAATGTGTATGTGTGTAAGCATAGACACTTAGAAGGCAACTTTTGGGAATTCATTCTCAGAGCTTCTGGGTGCATCTGGGTTTCTATATAAGCTCAGGTCATAAGGCTTACACAGAAAGGACTTTTTGTTTGCATTTCTTTGTTGTTTTCTAGACAGAGTTTCTCTGTGTAGCTCTGGCTGTCCTGGGCTTATTCTATAGACTAGGCTGGCATCAAACTCAAGAGATATGCTTGCCTCTGCATCCTAAGTGCTGGATTAAATTTATGCACCACCACCTCCTGGCTAAAGTATGTTTTACCCACTGAGCCATCTCACTGGTCATAATTTTTGTTAGCATTTTTAAAACAGGGTCTCATGTAGTCAAGGCTGGTTTTGAACCTACTATGCAGTTAAAGATGATCTTGAACTCCCTGATCCTACAGCCTCTACCTTTCATGACAGTCTATAATAGTAAAACTGTTTTGCCAGGCAGTGGTGGCACACACCTTTAATCCCAGCACTTGGGAGGCAGAGGCAGATGGATTTCTGAGTGCGAGGCCAGCCTGGTCTACAGAGTGAGTTTCAGGACAGCCAGGACAGAGGAACCCTGTCTCAAAAAAACCAAAAAACAAAAACCCTGTTTTGTAGGGCTGGAGATATGGCTCAGCAGCTAAGAGCACTAGCTGCTCTTTCATAGGACCTGGGTTCTGAGACCGAGCACCTACACGGTGACTCACAACTGTCTGTAATTCCAGTCCTGGGGATCTAACAACCTCTTCTGGCCTCTGTGGTATTATACACATGGTGCACAGACATACAAGCAGCTAAAACACCCATAACATATACATAAGTAGATTTTGATTTTGAACTTATGTTTAGTACTCACCTACGAACACTGGCGATGGTTTCTCTGTTTTTGAATCGGCTGAAGCGGGCTGTATAGTTCAGGGTTTTCATGAAGACCTCAGAAAGTTCCTGCTCGTCCTCTGCACTCTCGTTCTGCTGCTTTCGATGCTCCAGAAGCATGTGAACTTCGGAGTTTAGCAGTGTCTCGGCTGTTTCAAACTCTGGAAGAAGAGTAAGTGTGAATTGAAAATACTCTTTTAAAAAGTCTCAGCATGCACTTGGAAGGCAGAGGCAGGTGGATTTCCGAGTTCGAGGCCAGCCTGGTCTACAGAGTGAGTTCCAGGATAGCCAGGGCTACACAGAGAAACCCTGTCTCGAAAAAAAAAAAAAAAGTCTCAGCATTTGGGAGGCAGAGGCAGGATGATCTCTGTGTTTGAGGCCAGCCTGGTCAATTATTAGTGAGCTGCTGCAGGATGGCCAGAAATACAGAGAGATTCAAAAACACCAAAAAAACAAAACCAGAAGGCTGGAGAAATGAGCATGTACTGCTCTTACAAAGGAATCCCCAGCACCCACATCAGATACCTCACAGCACTTCCGGCCTCTTCAGGCATCTGCACAGACAATTAAAATAAATTTTAAAATAGTAACATAGGGACTAGAGAGACAGCTGAGCACTTAGCAGCACTGGTTACTCTTTCAGAGGCTAAGGGTTCTGTTCCCAGCACCAACAAAGCAGCTCACAATCATCTTTAAGTCCAGCTAGTTCCAGGGGATCCCACATATATTTCTGGCTTCTATAGGCACCACATATGCATGCAGACATACATGGAGGCAAAATAATCCTTATATATAAAAATTTGAAAACAGAGTCTTGGGCTGGAGAGATGGCTTAGTGGTTAAGAGCACTGACTGCTCTTCCAGAGGTCCTGAGTTCAAATCCCAGCAACCACATGGTGGCTCACAACCATCTGTAATGAGATCTGATGCCCTCTTCTGGTGTGTCTGAAGACAGCTACAGTGTATTCATATATAATAAATAAATAAATCTTTAAAAAAAAAAAAGAAAGAAAACAGAGTCTTCATCTCAATTAAAAAATGCACAAAAGACAAAAGAAAACATCATTTTCTGGGCAGGGCAGATGATTAAGTGGATAAAGTACTTGCCACTTCAGTGTGAGAAGCAGAGTTAGGATCCTCAGAAAACACAAATAGGTTCCTATAATCCAGCAGTTGATAGGAAGAGATAGGAGATTGATTTCCTGAGGCAAGGTGATTAGTTAGACTAGGTAAACTGACGAGCCCTGGGTTCAGTAAGAGGTTTTGCCTCAGTAAGTGGAAAATAACCAAGGAAGTTACTCAACAGCAACTCTAGGCCTCTATAAGCACCTGCACAAGAACATATGCCCACACATACCACACACACAAACAACACAAATGAGCAAATGTCACTATCTGGCCTGGAAATGTAGCTAAGTAGGTAGAATGCTTACCCAGTATGCACAAAGCAATAAATTCCATCCACAAACTGGGCATATGCCTGTAATCCCAGAACTTGGAAGCAGAGAAAGGCTAGCCAGTGCTACAAGAGACTGTCTCAAAGAATGAAGGGAAGACGACAGTGACTGTAGTTGAGAGGGCAAAAACCCAAATTCAGTTCCCAACATCCACTACAAGTAGCTCACAACTGCCCCAACACAACTCTAGGGTATGTGATACCTTGGGCCTTATACACACAAGCTCATGCACACAATTATTTTTTTGTTTTTGTTTTTGTTTTTTGAGGCAGGGTTTCTCCGTGTAGTTCTGGCTGTCCTGGAACTCCTGTAGACCATGCTGGCTTTGAACTCAATAGAACCACCCCAGGTGCTGGGATTAAAGGGGTGCGCCATCACTGCCTGGTTTATTGTGATTTTTAAATTCCAGGCTGGCCTCAAACTCATGGAGATCAGCCTGCCTCTGCCTTCCTAGTCCAGGAATTAAAGGCCATCAGCACCTGGCTTATCTCTTTTATTTCTGAGATTATGCTTACATCATCTCTTCCCACCTTTCTTCCCTCTAAATCAGTGGTTCTCAACATACTGCTACAACCCTTAAATAGTCTCTAAACCAGGGTGGCTCACCTCTGCAAACCTAGCTCTGTGGAAGTAGAGGCAGGAGAATGGGAAGTCCAAGGTTATGCTTGCCTTTCTACCTAATTCCGGGCCAGTCTGGGCTACCTGAGACCCTGTCTCAAAACATAACTCACAACAGCACAGCATGAATCTGGGTGTCTTACTGTAATGCCTCAACTAGCCTTGAACTCTTGGGCTCAAACTAGTCTCCTACCGATGGCTCCAAGTAGCAGGGCACAGAGAGGTCACTATGCCCAGAGGCTGGCACACATCCAGCAAGAGGTACCAGACATCCCAAACTGGAACCCATCTTGCTCCCATCGTTCTTCCTAACTCGAAAAGCTACGAGTGTCCAGAAACCAACGGCAACAGCATCTCCAAAGAGGCCACGGCAGGGACCACTTCTGACCCACAGATCTTGGAATGCTTTGACTAGCACTGTGAGAGGACCATAATTTAACTTCTGTTAGCTGCCAATTTTGAAATGAGACCTCTGCTCCAGATCTGTCTTTTGCATGACAGGAAAAGGACATAACTTAAATCCCCCTAAAAATCAAGAGTGATGGCGCATGCCTTTAATTCTAGCACTCAAAATGGGGCAGGAATGTGATAAGGTGGAGGGTAGCCTAGGATACCTAATAAAGACACCCTCAAAAAAACAAAACTGCTGGGTTTAGTGGAATTAACTAAACCATGAAAGTGTTCATTTGTGCCATGCTGATCAATCAAATCCCCTGTGCGTAGCCCTTCGCTACCCCATGCCGTGCCAGGGCCAGGGAGCGGACAACGACTATAACTCTAGGACTATGTCACCTCAGAGTCGAACTGTCCCAGAAGCTACCTTTGGGAAAGATGAGCTGGGAAGCGTCTTCTTCTACGTCGCCAGCCCGAGGATCGCTTCCACCCGCCGCCATTGCTTTAGGATGTACCGCCACAGACACTGCCGGAGACGGAAACCGCGAGGGCGGGCTCCTCCAAGGAAAAGAACCAATCCGGCTCAGAGGCGGGACCAAGTGGGTGGGCGGGGCCTAGGAAACTGAGAGGGCGGAGGTGGGGAGGTCAGGCAGGGATTACACGACGGGGAACCCACGAGACTGCCTGCGAGGGGCGCGGTCCAGGCGCCATCCCAGCGGCTTCCGGTCGTTGGATGTGGGGTTCTGTTTTGCCGGCTTGGGGATAAAGTGTTTATTTTCTGCAACACACCCTTGCCGTGGGACCTGGGAGCGTCAAGTAAGCCATTTCAGAAGAAAGTGAGGTGCAGGAGTGAACTAAGTGCCTGATCCTATGATGAAAAGCTGGGTAGGTGACTACAGAAACATACTGAAATCTCATTGATTTGATTATGGTTTTTTTTTGTTTTTTTGGTTTTTTGTTTTTGTTTTTTTTTTTAAAAAGGCCGGGCAGTGGTGGCGCACACCTTTAATCCCAGCACTCGGCAGGCAGAGGCAGGCGGATTTCTGAGTTCGAGGCCAGCCTGGTCTACAGAGTGAGTTCCAGGACAGCCAGGGCTACACAGAGAAACCCTGTCTCGAAAAACAAAAAAACAAAAAAAAAAAAAAAAGAAAGAAAGAGACAGAGAGAGAGAGAAAAGAAAGACTAACCCCGATATGGTAGTGATGAAGTAAATCACTGGGCGCGAGGATAAATAGTTGAAGATCGGTTTGTAGTGGAGCATGCCTTTGATCCCAACATGCCAGACAGAGGCAGGCTGATCTTTTGAGTTCGAGGCTAGCCTGTTCTACAAAGTGATAGTTTCAGGATAGCCAGGGCTACATTGTGAGACCTTGTCTCAAAAAAAAAAAAAGTTCACAGATAGGCGTGGTTATTTAGCAGATTCCCTGAATCCATGCCAACTTAGGTTACATACCATCCTGCTGAAAAAAAAAAAAATTCTGAGCAGGTGAACTTTAATATTGAGAACTCTTTAGCATATATGTTGGGATATTTGAATGATCAGTAGAAAGCTATATGAAAAAGTGATGCTATTTTCAACTTAAACAAAAATCTGTACAATAAGGGGAATAAAACTCCTCTCCAGTGCTTGGCTCAGTAGTGAACACTAGTAAACTCTGTAACTTAATAACAAATGGATTGAAGGGGCTGGAGAGATGGCTCTGGGGTTAACACTTGATGCTTTCATGTCCCAGCATCTACACTAGATAGCTCAGAAACACCTGTGACTTCAGCTACAAGGGATCCAAAGCACTTTCTGGTCTCTTTTGAAGGACACACACACACTATATACACAGTCTTCATATACACAAAAAGTAAACCTTCTAAAAAATTGGTAGAAGTATTTACTACAAGACAAGAATATGTATTTTTATTATGTGGGGGTCATGTATACAGCGGTGCACAGGAGAGATTAGAGGATGGTTTTGTGGAATTTGTTCTGTTCCCACTTTTACATGGGTTCTGGGGATTGAACTCAGGTCGTCAGTATTGAACATCGTGGGCCTTTATCTGCTGCAAGATCTCACTGGCCCAAGAATAGGTAGTCTTTTGATTTGTAAATAAAATGAGCTTTACAAAACTGCTGTGTATCTATATTTGTAGAAGGAATGCATTGGTTAAAGTAAATGGTTATATAGTATTGGTAGAGGTTTTCTAACCATTTCAAGGTGCTTTCCTGAACGGCATGTGAGAAGTCACAGGAGGGACTGGAGAGCCCTCCCAGCAGTTAAGAGCATTAGCTGCTCTTGCAGTGGTCATAGATTCAATTCCTAGCATCCACATGGTATCTCACACAGTCTATAACTGTAGCCCCATGGGGTTCTAGTGTGCAGGCATACTTGTAGACAAAATACCCATACACATAGTAAATCTTAGAGGAAAAAAACTGTATAACAGACATACTCAGGCTTATCAGAACTCCTTCGAAGAAGTTCAGGGCATACTGCATAGTTCATGG
This sequence comes from Grammomys surdaster, assembly GCF_004785775.1. Taxonomy (NCBI): domain Eukaryota; kingdom Metazoa; phylum Chordata; class Mammalia; order Rodentia; family Muridae; genus Grammomys; species Grammomys surdaster. The sequence goes on from NW_021604593.1 coordinate 5,379,982, forward strand.
GCATACTGCATCTAGATAGTAAAGAAGGGCTTGAGATTCAGTATATACACACACAGAGGTAGATGGAGGGAGGGAGGGAGAAAGAAGAGAAATCACCAGGCATAGAGAGATAAAAGAGTAACAAAAACATAAAGTGACATCTCACAGGTTGGCCTATGCATGATATTTTTATTTAGGAAACCATTATACGCTCTCTGTAAGGTCATGAGGTTAAAATGATGAGTTGGGTAAAAATCTGTCCTCAAAGTGAGCTCACCAACAGTAGCTAGTGCAGTATCTGACAAATGATCTAACAGAAAGTCAGAGAAGGTGCCAAGAAAAGGTCAAGAGACTGAAGTTTGGATAGGGTTCACATGTGTCTCGTAAAGCTTCCTGTACTGGAAGTCAGAGCAGTGTAAGAGGTAGAGATAGAACTGGAGAGATGGTTCAGTTACCACAGTGCTTGCCTCTGCAAGCATGAGGACTCACATCACATATGAAAGAAAGAGTTGGAGAGATAGGTGGGCAAGGAAAGAAAAAACAGGTTCCTGTAAATTGCCGTTTCTTGTTCTCAGAAGATATTGGGAGAAATGGAAGAAAAGGACCACCTATAGTGGGAGGAGGAGATCCCAGGGGCCCTAGAAAACACTTAAACCAGAGTCCATTCAGGAGTTCTAAGCTTTAGGCTTTTATCCCTAGGGATAAATCTGTTACTTTCCCTTTCTACAAGGCTTGATCTTCTGTCTCCCCCTGGTGTTCAGTTCTTTGTCAATATCAGGGAGTGAGCTTGATGGCCTCCTAGATGGCTACCAGCACCCTTGTTATAGATCCTTACAACCCATATAACGTGCTTGTTATCCCGGCACTGAGGAGGAAGATCCCGAAGGCTCACTGACAAGACAGCCCAGCCTGATGGTAAATCAAGGATGGTGAGAGAGCTGCCTCAAAGGAATTGGATGGTATTTTTGTATATGGCACCTAACATTGTTCTCTGCCGTGTACATGGATACATGTGTACCTGCATACACATGAACATGTATACACACACAGAGACAGAGATGTCTCAGTGTTGAAAGGCACTTGCCTACTAAGCCAGAGGAGCTGTCAGGCAAGGCCATCCTCTGCTACATATCTATCTGGAGCCATGGCTCACTCCAGGTACAGTCCTTGGTTGGTGGTCTAGTCTCTGGGAGAACTGGGTGGTCAGGCCAGCCTATGTTGTTCTTCCGATGGGGTTGCAATCCCCCTCCGCTCCTCCAGTTCATCTGCCTTCTCCCCAATCAGGTTCCCTGAGTTCAACCTAATGGTTGGCTCCAAGCATCTGCCTCCCCAGGAACTGCCACACTTGGTTCCTGTCAGAAAGTGCCTTTTGACCATGACAACAGTGTTGGGTTTGGTTTCTGCAGACATGATGTATCCTCAGGTAGGGCCATTCTCCAGTTGGTCCTTCCTTCAGTCTCTGTTCCATTTTTTGTCCTTGTTCTTCCTTTGTACAGAAACATTACTGGGTTAAGAGAACTTTGAGATGGGTGGGTGGCTCCATCCCTCGAACAGGGGCCATGCCTATCTACTGGAGGTGGTCTCCACAGGTTCTATCTCCCCCTTCTCCACACATTACAGCTAAAGTCAATCCCATTGGCTCCTGGGAGCCTCACATTTCTCTGGTATCTGGGACTCTCCAGTGGCTATCCTCAGTTTCTCATTTTTATTTGTTTTCCTAATGTTCTGTACCTCTCAATTGTCCTCAAGATTCTGATACTGCCACCCTTATTTCCTCCTTCTCCTTTCCCTCTCCCTTGTCCCGGTCTTCTTTTATCCCCCACAATTGTCCTGTTCCCCACTAAGTGCAGGACTGAAGCATCAACCCCCTGATCTTCCTTCCTTCTACACTCCACACGGTCTATAGGTTGTATCATATGCATTGTGAGATTTTGGGTTAGTATCCACTTATCAGTGAGTACATACCATGTGTGCTCTTTTGTGTCTGGGTTACCTCACTCAGGATGATATTTTCTAGTTCCATCCATTTGCCTGCGAATTTCATGAACTCATTGTTTTAATAGCTGAGTAATACTCCATTGTGTAAATGTACCACATTTTCTGTATCCATTCTTCCGTTGAGGGACATCTGGCTTGCTTCCAGCTTCTGGCTATTATAAATAGGGCTGCTATGAACATAGAGGAGCATGTGTCCTTGGTATATGTTGGAACATCTTTTGGATATATACCCAGGAGTGGTATAGCTGGGTCCACAGGTAGTGCTATGTCCAGTTTTCTGAGGAACCACCAGACTGATTTCCAGAGTGGTTGTACCAGCTTGCAATCCCACTAACAATGGAGGAGTGTTCTCTTTCTCCACATCCTTGACAACATCTGCTGTCACCTATGGTTTTTGATCTTGGCCATTCTGACTGATGTGAAGTGGAATCTCACTCAGGGTCGTTTTGATTTGTATTTCCCTGATGACTAAGGATGTTGAACATTCTTTAAGTGTTTCTCAGCCATTCAAGATTCCTTGGTTGAGAATTTTCTACTCGAAGTCCTAGCCAGAGCAATTAGACAACAAAAAGAGATCAAAGGGATACAAATTGGGAAGGAGGAAGTCAAGTTATCACTATTTGCAGATGATATTATAATATACATAAGTGACCCCAAAATTCTATCAGAGAGTTCTACAGCTGATAAACAACTTCAGCAAAGTGGCTGGATATAAAATTAACTCTAAAAAATCAGTAGCCTTCCTCTACTCAAAGGATAAAAGGGATGAGAAAGAAATTAGGGAAATGACACCCTTCACAATAGACACAAATAATATAAAATACCTTGGTGTGACTCTAACCAAGCAAGTGAAAGATCTGTATGCAAGAACTTCAAGTCTCTGGAGAAAGAAATCAAATATCTCAGAAGATGGAAAGATCTCTTATGCTCATGGATTGGCAGGATTAATATAGTAAAAAAGGCCATCTAAACAAAAGTAATCTACAGATTCAAAGCAATTCCTACCAAAATTCCAACTCAATTCTTCATAGACTTAGAAAGAGCAATTCCCCATATTGAACTCGAGTTGGAAGAGGCGAGACCGGTCTCAAAATGGAGGGCCATGATCCAAAGGAACCAGAGCAGCTGAGGAAGCTGTGTATTGGTGGTCTGAGCTTTGAAACCACAGATGATAGCTTAAGAGAACATTTTGAGAAATGAGGCACACTTACAGACTGTGTGGTAGTGAGAGATTCCCCAAACAAAACGTTCCAGAGGCTTTGGTTTTGTGACCTACTCTTGTGTTGAAGAGGTAGATGCTGCAATGTGTGCTCAGCCACACAAGGTTGATGGGTGTGTGGTGGAACCAAAGAGAGCTGTTTCTAGAGAGGATTCTGTAAAGCCCAGTGCCCATTTAATGATGAAGAAAAATTTTGTTGGTGGTATTAAAGAGGATGTGGAAGAACATAATCCAAGAGACTACTTAGAAAAGTATGGCAAGACAGAAACCACAGAAGTGATGGAAGACAGGCAGAGTGGGAAAGAGAGAATTTGCTTTTGTAACTTTTGATGATCATGACACAGTTGATAAAACTGTAGTTCAGAAATACCACACTATTCATGGGCATAACTGTGAAGTGAAAAAGGCCCTTTCTAAACAAGAGATGCAGTCTGCTGGATCACAGAGAGGTTGTGGAGGTGGATCTGGCAACTTCGTGGGTCGTGGAGGAAACTTTGGAGGTGGTGGAGGGAACTTTGGTCGTGGAGGAAACTTTGGTGGAAGAGGAGGCTATGGTGGTGGAGGTGGTGGCAGCAGAGGTAGTTATGGAGGTGGTGATGGTGGATATAATGGATTTGGAGGTGATGGTGGCAACTATGGTGGTGGTCCTGGTTACAGTAGTAGAGGAGGTTATGGAGGTGGTGGACCAGGATATGGAAACCAAAGTGGTGGACATGGTGGTGGAGGAGGAGATGATGGTTACAATGAAGGGGGACATTTTGGTGGAGGTAACTATGGTGCTGGGAACTATAATGACATTGGAAATTATAATGGACAGCAGCAATTGAATTATGGACCCATGAAGGGGGCAGTTTTGGTGGAAGAAGCTCAGGCAGTCCCTATGGCGGTAGCTGTGGATCTGGAGGTGGAAGTGGTGGATATGGTAGCAGAAGGTTTGAAAACAAAACAGAAACGGCTACAGTTCTTAGCAGGAGAGAGAGAGAGGAGTTGTCAGGAAAGCTGCAGCTTACTTTGAGACAGTTGTCCCAAATGCATTAGAGGAACTGTAAAAATCTGCCACAGAAGGAACGATGATCCATAGTCAGAAAAGTTACTGCAGCTTAAACAGGAAAGCCTTCCTGTTCAGGACAGTCAGAGCCACAGTTTGCAGAAAGTGCAGCTGTTGATTAATGCAATGTAGTGTCAATCAGATGTACATCCCTGAGGTCTTTTATCTGTTGTAGCTTTGTCTTGTTCTCTTTCTTTTCATTACATCAGGTATATTGCCCTGTAAATTGTGGTACTGGTACCAGGAATAAAAAATTAAGGAATTTTTAACCTTTCAATATTTGTGTAGTTCAGTTTTTCCACATTTTAGTACAGAAACTTTAACAAAATGCGGTTTTGAAGGTGTTTCCTTGTGCATTAACAAGTAAAGAAGATCATTGTTAATTACTATTTTGTATGAATTTTGCTAAAGTTAACCGTAAAGAAACACCTACTGACTTGCAATTTAAGGGGAATCTATTCTCCCCATTTCCAAAACCATGATGAATGGGCACTGACATGTGGAGAGAAAAGATATTTGTATGTTTGCAATGTGTGTTTTAGATAATTAGAGTTGGGTAATAAAAAATAGCATATTTGTGAATTAAAAAAAAAAGAGCAATTTTCAAATTCATTTGGAATAACAAAAAACCTAGGAGAGCAAAAACTATTCTCAACAATAAAAAAACTGGGGGAATCACCATCCCTGACCTTAAGCTGTACTACAGAGCAATAGTGATAAACAAACAAACAAACAAACAAAACCAACTGCATGGTATTGGCACAGAAACAGGCAAGTAGATCAATAGAATAGAAATGAAGACCCAGAAATGAACCCACACACCTATGGTTACTTGATCTTTGACAAAGAAGCTAAAACCACTCAGTAGAAAAAAAAGACAGCATTTTCAACAAATGGTGCTGGTTCAACTGGTGGTCTGCATGTAGAAGAATGCAAATTGATCCATACCTGTCTCCTTGCACAAAGTTCAAGTACAAGTGGATCAAGAATTTCTACATAAAACCAGATACACTGAATCTAATAGAAGAGAAAGTGGAGAAGAGCCTCAAATACCTGGGCTCAGGGGAAAAGTTCCTGAACAGAACACCAGTGGCTTATACTTTAAGAGCAACAATGGACAAATGGGACCTCATAAAACTGAAAAGCTTCTGTAAACCAACGAACACTATCAAAACCTACAGATTGGAAAAAGATATTTACCAACCCTACATCCGATTGGGGGCTAATATCCAAAATATACAAAGAACTCAAGAAGGTAGACTCCAGAGAATCAAATGACCCTATTAAAAAGTGGAGTACAGACTAAATAGAGAATAAACTAGTTTTTTGCCAAGCTGGACTTGCCCAAAGTTTTGTTTGTTGTGTCTGCAACTTCTGAGAGCTTATCTCGACTTGAAACACTGCTTCCCTCTACATGCCCAGGTTCCAAAGCACCAGTTCTCAAGTTGTGGCTCTTTACCCCTTTGGCAAACATGTTTACATTACGATTTTATCTCCAAATGTTTATTTACATTAAGACTCTTAACAGCATCGCTTCTCGGCCTTTTGGCTAAGATCAAGTGTAGTATCTGTTCTTATCAGTTTAATATCTGATACGTTAAAAAAAAAGACTCTTTTTTTTTTTTTTTTTTTTTTTTTTTAAAGATTTATTTACTTTATTTATGAGTACACTGTAGCTGTCTTCAGACACACCAGAAGAGGGCATCGAATCTCATTACGGATGGTTGTGAGCCACCATGTGGTTGCTGGGATTTGAACTCAGGACCTCTGGAAGAGCAGTCAGTGCTCTTAACCGCTGAGCCATCTCTCTAGCCCCAAAAAAAAGACTCTTAACAGCAAAATTAGTTATGAAGTAGCACTGAAAATAATTTTATCGTTGGGAGTCATCAGAACATGAGGAACTGTATTAAACGGTCACAGCATTAGGAAAATTGAGAACTACTGTTCTAAAGGGTTTGCCATGTTCTCATAATCCTACTTTATATACAGCACTGATAACAATTCAGATAGCTAGAGAGTCATCCAGCCCTGGCAATGTGTACTGGACCTTGGCTAACAGCTAGGGCTAAAGAGATGGTTCCACAGTTAAGAACCCTTGCTGTACAATCATAAACCTGGAGTTTGAATTCTATTTAACATGCCACAAGTCCAGATAGGGATTTTGTATTTGAGATAGGGTCTCAACTATTTAGCCTTAGTTGATAGTCAACACTACTACAACTTTGTAAACCAGGCTGGCCTTGAGCTCTCAAAGATCTGCCCGTCTCTGCCTCTTCTAAATGGTGGGATTACAGGCATACAGACAACATACCCCTCAAGTCCTGGTGTTTGTCTTCATGTAAGTCAGTATATTGTGTGTGCAGTCTCTAAGGAAGCTACAAGTGTGTCAGATCCCCTGGAACTAGAATTACAGATGGTTAGCTGTCATGTGGGTGCTGAAAACCAAAGCCAGATCCTCAATAAGAACAAATGCTCTTAACCATTGAGCCATTTCTCCAGTCTAAATGATTATTATTGCTTTACTCTGTAGCCAAATTCACAGCAATCATTCCGCCTGAAATTACAGGCATGTGCCACTAATCAAGTTTTGGGGTTTTTCTTGGGGCGGGGGCCATAAGATTTCATTCTGCAGTTCATCCTGGCTTTGAACTCTTATCCATCTTCCTGTCTCCCAAATCATGGGGTTAGACATGAGCTACCATGCCTAGTTTTGGAAAGAATTTTACAAGTATCTTATCACCCTTACTCTCACCAAGAATTAGCACCATTAACCTCACTGAGAGAATAAAGGCCAACTTTATACCACATATTTAAGCATCTCTAATCCCAAATATTAGGAGTCCTGCTTGTCTGCCAGACCACATGTATAAAGGAGGCAGAACATCTTGGTTCTCTCCTTCAACTATATTATGTCCCAGGGCTAGAATTCAGGTCGTTTGGTGGCAAACACCTTCATCTGCTGAGCCATGTCATCTAGTTTTTGCTTTTTAAGAAACAGTCTCTTACTGTGTAGCCATCCAGTGTTGGGATTGAAGGATGGCTCTATCCCACCTAGCTCACAGGAATCTCACCAAGATTGGTGCTGCACACCTTGATTCCCTTCACTTGTGAGGCAGAGGCAGACAGAGGACCATCAACAGAATAACTGCTAATCTGTTTGTTAACTCAAGTCACCTGGTTACAAAGAGGCAGAAGACAATTCATTCTCATTATCCATTATGATTTATTCTCTACAATACTTCATTCAGGACTCTGATGACTTGTACTCAGAAGTTATATAGCCAAGAGGCAACCAAGTGTAATACAAATAATTGGTCTGAAGTGAAGGCCATACAGTCTCTTCAGGGAAACCAAAAAATAAAAGCCAGTTTTTTAGGCTTCAGAAATCTCAATGGAAAGTAACACCATGAGTTGTAAATGTTAACATAGCATGGCAAACATATTTTGCTCAAAATATTAAAATTAACACCCAAGACTTTTGTATAGATGATTTTTTTATTATAAACAGTAAAATATATGTAATGTCTCAACTACAAACCCTTCGTGTATAAAGGGTTTCTAACATGAATTATTTTAACATTATGAAGCGAAAACATTTTTAAGAACCTCACAGTGGAAACAACCCAACACTGACAAAACTCTAGTGATCAAAGACATTCACTTTTAGCTCAGGAAAACAAGGACAATTCATAATTACAGAGTATATGTCCTAGCTGTGGGTATGATGAGACAAGCCGACTTTCCAGACCAAAAGGCACTCACAGCTAGGGATGAAACAAATTCCAAACCAAGCCAGCAGAGTTTGGCTGGTTCTTTGAGAACAGTGGGGACCTCTGTTAGTCTAAGCAGCCTATCGCTAAAGGAAACCTAGGGCAGGAAACGGTCCCTTTCTACTACCACCACTAACTGGCCCTATACTGGCCACCCTTATCACTGCTTTGGTCAATGTGTAGAAGGCAGCTCAGTCCTAATTCAGAGCATTACCTCCCTATGCAAAGCCCCCATGTGGACAATCCACAATTGCTTTTTCCTGACAGCTATCTGCCACATGTTCCCATGAGGTGACCAAGACTGTGTACTTTAGCTTGTGAATGCTCCTGTCAGGACTGACACCAATAGAGCCCATTTCTTTTCAAGTCTCCTTGACAAGGCAGGAGGAACTTTTGTACTGTTGACTGCTGTGGGAACATGAGGGAATGTGCAGGGAGTAAGGCTTCTTCACTCTGAAACCACTGCGCCCACTTCAGTGTGATGCTGGGCTTTGCCAGCTGGATTCTTGTTTACTGATTCCTCCACCCCCACCTTTTTGGGTCTTTCTGTTCGTTTTCTTAATGGCAGGTATTCGACCCCACCCTCAAAATAAAATACATACTATACATTGGGGAAGACAAGATAGGGCAACATTTCTACAAGAAAAACAGGCTTGAGGAGCATGGCACTGTAGATGCTTACATGACCAGTCTCACTGAGAGTGCTCAGGGGTGAAGTTTAGCACCATTTTTTTTTTTTTGCATTTTGCTTTAAATCTTTAGAAATTAAACAACTCTTAACATAGAACGCTTGAACAGTAATGAGTGTAGCCCTATGTATCAATACTGTTTTACAAATTGGAGGTGGGTGGCTCAGTCCAGAGCTGAGCACACTGCATCAATCCATGGCACCTGAGAGCACCTGCTGCCACATGTCAACAACAGCCTTCACTCTCCTCAGCAGCATGAGACCCCTTCATCCTATGCATGTGAAGGAGCCCAACCTGGCAGTAAGGGGCATGCATCCTGGGCATTCCAATGTCATCGGCACTTCCCTCATCCATTCGAGGTCTGGGATCACTCCTGGGACAACCTCTTTGCCAAGTTTTAAAACAAAAACACCCAGGAACTTTGAAGTGATGCCTAGAATAGCACATAGGAAGTAGCCCTCCTTCCCTCCTCCATTCCTCGCACAAGAAACTCAGAGATCTTAGGACTTGAATGTTTGGCCATTTTGGAAAGCCAGACCATCACATCTATTCTGACAAAGAAATCAAAATATATGTTCACCAAGTTGAGGCCACATCTGCCTCATGAGTTCTCTATGAACGTTGCTAAAAACCAGTGTCATCCTCAGGAGCCTTTCTTCCAGCTGGCCGCTTCCTCTGAGTTGCCTGAGCAGTGCCTTTTGAGACAGAGCTTTCAAAGCACCTCCCTAGTTTCCTAGTACTATGCGTTTTGCCACCAAATGAGTGAAAAGAATTTGCTAACAGCTATTTTGGAATGAGTAAAGATGGGAGAGGGAATGTTTAAATGAGCAACACGAACAATTTGGACATTTGCACTGGTGAGGTGAAGAGTCCCAGTATGGTAGGCAAGTTAAAGGTTCACCTTGTTTTATTACACAGCATTGTTCTAGAGTCCTATTGAGGACTGATATATCAAGTCTTCCTACTTTTGCAGGCAAATCAGAAAAAAGAACTCCCCTACTTAAGGTCCCTCAGGATGTTTGCCTGTGAAGAAAACCAGCTCAGAGAGACCCTGGAAGCTCTCCTGTGACAGTATGTCCTAAAGCCCAACCCAACCACCTGTTTACATGTCTGTGCTTCTGAGAACCTAGATGCAGCTACATAGGCACTGCTACCAGAAAAGAGTTGAGGTAGCCGGGTGGTGAGGAAGAGATCTCCTTTCACACCTGCTTACAGCGATGATATTAGGACCTCTATGGGCATCTCCATTCCATTCCTCAGCAGGCTGTGCCACAGAGCTCTCTGTTCAACACCAGGAGACTCAATGCAGGAAGAGTACCAGAACGTCCGCTGAGAGTCAGGTAAGCATGAAAACCTTCACAGCTTACTGCACAATGAAATGTCATCCACAGGACTTCTGATCTTGGTAGGAGAATCTTGTCCAGGACTCACAGGGGCTCATGGTACCCACATCCAACCCTAACATGGTGTTTCACTTATGAAGCATGGAGGTTGTGGATCAACTCTTGGTACACAATAAACTGGAAGTTTAAAAAAGAATTTAAAACAACCTAAAAGTGGTTCATGTTGGTCTCCGTTGCCGAGACTGCCAGGGAGTACACCTAATTAATCTCGTGGGCTGTGGGGGATTGGGGAAGAAGCCTCCATGGATCACTGTCTATTCCAGTTTTCAGTGTGTGGCCAACACATGTAGGAAATCACCAGACAACGGTCTTCTGAACCCACACAGCCATTCTCACTGGTTATTGGGGAGCCCTGGTCCAACAGAACCCCAGATTGAGTAAAGGCTGATATAAGGCTTGGGCCCCTCATGTTCTGTTGCATTCAATGTATCCCCACACCCTCCAGTCAGCAGGAGGCAGACTTGGCAACGGAAGCTAGCATCATAAAATGGTGCAGTAATAGAAGTAACTGGACCAGGAAGAGGAGGCATCTGCTCCAATGATGTCATAGCCATTGGTGGCCACAGGGGGGTGAGACTGGTCATGTAGCCGTGTGTCAGGAGTAATGATTGTAGAGGGGCGGGGCATGAAGAGTGCCATTCTGGAAACAGTGCTGTCGAGAAGCAATATACTCTGCATAACTGATTGTCACCTTCTCACTTCGATACCTGTATGAGGAAACAGGCAAAGTATTAGGAACCCCAAATATCTCAGTGTGAAGAGTCACTCAGAAAACCAAAAGCTTATCCCACAGTTTCAAAGAATAAAATGGAAGACCAAGAGCAATCTTACTTACAGAAAATGAAAAGACGGCACAAGAAAATGATGCTGTTATTACAAATGAACAAGATGAGAAAGCACAATCACAGTTCACCCCTGAGAATGTATCTCAGCACATCCCACCTCAAAACGCTACATATGCTTATCAACAGGCTGCTGGTAAGCAATCTGCTACCAGGATCTGGATGAGGAATTTCATAGTCAAATTACATGGGTGGCAGATTGGAAGATGGCTGCACCAAAACCCAGTGTAAACTGCGTTATCTACGTTCAGGTTCAAAATGAGATAAATTTGACAGAAATGCAACCTCAATTTGTAGAAGAGCAACAAACAAGTTATAACTAAAAGGGGCATAGATACCTAATTCTGAGTCAAATTCTGATGAAGCAGGTTAATGGATCCTTGGCTATAGGAAGGTCTCAATCCCCAGATGAATATGCCATATCACGGGGTCATCAGAACAGAATTCATAGCACTTTGGCTTTGCTCTGGAAAGAGCCATGAGTCAGGATGCAAAGCATGGGTGTTACAAACCTATGGAGCCTACTACAGACCACAGGAGCTGGGTGACAATCCTTACCCAGAGCCATCTCTTTCCCACTGTAATCACTCCTCCACTGCAAGGTGATTATTCCTGAATTTTGACAGGGAAATGGCTGTTCAAATAAATTGTAATAGTAATAATGCTATGTATTTGCAGTGTTTTTATTATTATTAATATTTTCACTATTATATTTTGGTGCTGGAGATGGAACCCAGGGCCTTGAGCATGCTATATATTAAGCTCTACCACTGAGTCGCAGTCCCAGCCCCTTGATTTTTTTTTGGAATTTAATGCATTCAAAAACACTGGGTTATCTTCCAAACAGACCTGTGAGGCTAGCATACGATGACTCAGCATTTTGTAGATGAGGGTCATAGCAAAGGCCCACCAAAGCTAACTTCTCTGTTCCCAGCATCAGCACAAAGGGGTAGAACACTGACATCCACTGAACACCTCCAGTGTTGCCCTTGGCTGAAAACACTATACCTTACCTTAAAACCTGAAGGAATTACAGACAGGAAACAGTTCAGGGAGATAAACTAACTGTTCCAGGTTACATAGCTAATAACTGAGCCTGGGATACAGACCCAAGTTAGTATGTGTTCCATAAAACTAGTCAGTTTGCCCTAGAAGTACTTACTATCCCCCAAACGGGATCCTTTGGCTTCTGTAAATGTGACTCCCCTTTATTCTCTGACATCTGACTTAGTGGTGACTAGGAAGAAGAAGCACCTTTAAGTGACCCTGGTTTTATACTCTGGAGCCCTCACCTTTTAATCCAACTCCCCCTCTAAATGTCCTTGGCAGGTCTAACTCTGCTCCAATCCTGTTAGACTGGCTACGGAAACAAAGAATAGCAGGGAATCTCCACTTTTGCAGCCATTCCTTCCTCAGTGCTCCGGCGGCTTAAATACTGTTTTCTCTTTCCCACCACAGAGCCTCTATTCAACCCCCATTTAAGAAACCTAACAAGGAGAATAGGGCAGCTTGCTTACCTCGTGAGTTTGATTGATTTTCTGAATTCACTGGTAATTGGAGCCTTAAAACCACCTTTCCTGAGCAAGGAGTCTATTGTCTGGATCTGATCCCAGTCTGAGGAAAACAAGCCACAATAGGGTCAGCACACAGTCAAAACATGGGGGGAACATGCTCCACTATGACCAGTGTAGGAAGACAAATGGGATTCAAGAAACAGAGTGTGCTGGGGAAAAGGAAGCACTGGGCCATGGTCCCACACACAGGAAGCCAATCAGCCTCACAGTCCCAACTCAATGTGCCATGATGCTGTCCCCAAGTCCCCCACTCTTCAGAATTATCCAAGTATAATTCTGAAGCTCATGTTGTACCCAGGGCTGCTCTATAGAAAGGCAGAGTAGAAAGACAGGATCTCACTACATTGCCTAGCTTTTTTAAGATTTTATTTTACTTTTTATCTCTGAGTATGTGTATACTGGAGGTGGTATGTACACATGAGGACAAAAGATGATGGAGGATCTGCTGAAACTGGAGTTACAGGGGGTGTGCTCAGGTGGTTGCTACGCATTGTGGGTAATGGGAAGCAAATCTAGGTCTTCTGCAAGGGAGTAAGAATCGCTTACTTTATTTTAAGATCACTTATTTTTAGTTTGTCAAGACAGGGTTTCTCTGTGTAGTCCTGGCTGTCCTGGAACTCACTCTGTAGACCAGGCTGATCTCGGAACATAGAGATCACGCTGCCTGCCGAGTGCTGGGATTAAAGGCGTGCACTACCACTACTCTAGGTTTTGTCTGTTGTTTATTTTGTTACTTTTTTTTTAAAAATGTGTATTGGTGTTTCTCCTGCTTGTATGACTATTTGAAGGTGTCAGATCCCCTTTAACTGGAGTTATGAACAGTTACGAGCTGCCATGTGGGTGCTGGGAACTGAACCTGAGTCCTCTGGAAGAGCAGCCAGTGCTCTCAACCACTGAGTCATCTCTCCAGTCCCACCTAGGCTGACCTTGAACTTCTAGCTTCAAGTAATTTCTCAGCCTCCTGTGCAGACAGAACTACAGGCATGTGTCACTACAGAAAGAGGTGAATTGGGTTTTTAAAATGTAAATTATGTGTGTATGTGTGTGTTTGTTTGTTTGGCTATGTGGGCCAGAGTGGAGAGACCCCAGATGCCAGAAACAGCTCCAGGACCCCCTTGGAGCTGAAGTTATAGGCAGACTTGGGTACCAGGAGTCAAACTGCAGTTTTCTGAAAGAGCAGTAAGGACTCTTAATTGCTGAGCCAAAAGGGAAATTTAAATTATGTGGCTTTTACTGCCTTGAGCAGGCTTGGTACTTGGAATGACAGAGAACTGATAGCAGTAAGAAAATTATTTCCTTAGTGCAGAGAGAAAAATTCTTCACATGTGTAGTATTGCTAACTGTCCTTTACTGTTTTTTTGTTTGTTTGTTTTGGATACATAGTCTTGTAATGTGTACCCCAGTTTATGCTCAAACTCAAAAAAGATGATCCTTTTATAGCAGCAACTAGGCCCACCTCCATCTTACACTTAAAAAAAGCCACATTTGCTTTTATTGTATATCTTTGTGTGTGCCTGTATATGGGTTATGTGTCCAGGTGCCCAAGGACGCCAGTGGGGTTAGATGTCCCTGGAGCTGGAATTGATGGCAATTGTAAGCTACCTAAGGTGGTTGCTGGGAACCAAAATGTGGTCCTCTGCAAGAGCACTAGACATTCTTAACACTAGATCAGCTCTCCAGCCCTTCAGTCTTACTCATTTTAAGCAAATCAATCAATCAATCAATAAATAAATAAATAAATAAATAAAGTAAATCAAATTGAGCCCCTCCTCCCAATCACCATAGAAGCTTCCAATTTTCTCAACTTTAAAATGGGAGAAACAATTTGATTATTTAACTGAGCTATAATTCATAACTACTAAAATGTTAGGTATTCTTTAAACAGGAGCATATTGGATTTATGACCTAACCAAAATGTCTACATACACACTGCTTTTTGAACAGTTTAAACACAACCACAATGAAAACCAACAAGGCGATCGCTTTCCACATAAGTAGTTCATTAATATACTTAACTGGATATTTTTCTCTATTCCAGGTTCACACCCAACAATTACTGTGTTTCACATATTATTTTCAAAACCAGACTAATTCCAAGAAAGAAAGAAAATGGGGTTACATATCACAGAAAGTACAAGAAAGGAATTCTAGATACTCTTTCAAAGAGAAAATGTGCCCAACCCGCTTCCTACCTTTACTGTCCCCACTATTAGAACTCATTGACTACTGAGCTCTTTTTTGATTTGTTTGTTGGAGTCTATGTAACCCTGACTGGTGTTCCAGTCGTATGTAGACCAGGCTGGTGTGAGAAATCCTCCTGTGTGCCTCCCTAGTGCTGGGATTAAAGTCATGTGCCACCACATCTGGCAACTACTGAGCTCTTTAAAAGCAGTAGAAAAAGATGTTTATACTTCACTGTGTACAGATTTCACAGTTAAAAATGTAGCACTTTTCTTTATAAAGAAAGGTTAAAACATTGTCAAGCTAGTTGCTGGCATTTTGCTGTGAAAATCGCTGAGGCTTAAGGGAGCAGAGAAATAGAACTATTCATTGGAAGGAAACATTTGAAGCCATAATCAAGTAAGAAAGCTATTTTCCTCCCCTCCACCCCCACCTACCCCACCCCCAGTTCCAAATGTCTTATGGCAATTTGCCTTTGTCCTACAGGAATCTGGCAGGAACTAAGAGGAAGAAGGGCATCCATACTTGGTGGCAGATGAGCTGAGTACTTCTCTCTCCTGCCCTTTAACTGGCATGGCTGTGAGCAGTACTCACCTTGTTCCTTAGCAACCTCAGGTAAATATGTGGCTGTGCGCTTGATGCCTTTTTCATTGATGAATTCAATCCGAATCCCATGGACCCCTACCTACAGAAAAATATGACCAAGTACATGGCATTTTCTGATTCTAACAACATTTCCATCACCCACATATAAATCAACATTGTCCCCTGAGCTGCTTAACCCAGGTCTGGGGAAAAATTTGACTAACTAATTCTAAAGCATAAAAACCAAAGGGAAGGTCAAATTATGTGTAGTCACACCTCTGAGAATATGAAGGTTGCAGAAAAATTCTTGAAATAGCATAAATAGTTTTAAATATTTTACTTCTAGCCCAGCTCTACTATATGAACATGTCAGGCTGTTTCTAGATAAGCTCATGGTTCTTCACATTTTCTCTTTGGATTTGATTTGATTTTTAGTAGTCTTACTGTACAGCCCAAACTAGTCCCCTCCTTCTGACTCCTGCTTAATGCTTAACAGGTATACAGGCATGGATACCATGCACAGGTTCATATAGGATTTCCTGTCTATTTCTTTTCTTTTCTTTTTCTTTTCAAAACAGGGTTTATTTGTGTAGACCAGGCTATCCTCAAAAAAGTGCTGGATTAAAGTTGTATACCACCATGCCTGAATGATACCTGAATTTTAATAAACTTTTCTTGAGGGGTTTGTAAAGAGTGTTTTGTTCTCGTTCTTTCTTTTCTGTCTTTCAAGACATGGTTTCTCTGACCTCACTTTGTAGACCAGGCTGGCCTCACAGAGATCCATCTGCCTTTTCCTCTTGAGTGATGAGATTAAAGGCAAGCACCAGCACACCTGGCATCTCATTATTTCTTAACTACACAGAGAAGGAACAGATGGATCTTATTTAATCTAGAACAGCAGAGAGGGTTTTTCTGGGGTAGGGGGACAGACATGGTCATACTATGCAGTCCTAGCTGACTCAACCAAGCTGGTCTTAAACTAACAGATCCACTGAGTGCTGGAATTAAAGGTGTCTGTCACCACACCAGGCTCATAGCAAGAGTACTGATCTTCATTTCTTTTCTATTCCTAGTAGAGAAGTACCTTTTCTGTCATTCTTAGACCCTCTCTCAATGAAGGAGATACATTACCATGTACTAACCCGAACCCAAATGCAACGAGAGATGCAGAGTTCCAAATGCAGCTGTTCTCACCTCCCAGTCCAGGTAATCACTGGCATCTTCAAAGTTAGTAAGGAGGGAGACAGAACAGAAAAGTTTGGGCAGCTCCTCTCGGGTCAGGGGAGGGAATCGGCTGTCCTTAAGTGCACTAGAGGGGACAGAAAATATAAGTGAGGCTGCCTCCAGTTAGGAGACCACATTGCATGCCACAGAACCCACATAGCTGAGTCCCAAGGTCCTCTGACAGCATCTCCCAACATCTAACACTAATGTCAGTATGAACTGTGTTGGCAGGAACTTATGGGTAACACACCAGGTTATGGCCCTTACATTTCTTGCCTACAAAAAGAGACTGTTGAGACTATTAAACATTTTGAAGAAATGAGGGTATGCAGCTATTTCCAATTCTAGTTAATCTATGCACATTTTCTCGTATTTGTGTCATTACCTGGTTAACGTGTATTCCCTGAGTCCTGAATGAAGATTCATGGCTGAGAAGGTCCCAATGCAGCCACGAAGCCGCTTGTCTCGCCCTGTCTTCCAGGTCACAAAGAGAGGACTAAAAAAACAAAACAAAAACAAAACATAAAAAAATATTCTCCAGCCCTAGATTAATTTCTATTCATTTCTGTTATTACCCAAAGGATTTTCTGAATTACCAGTTACTTGAAGAACTTTGCCTTTCTGGAAGTTGGTCAGCCCTGGCTAGAAACACAGAAAGTATCAAGAGACAGCAAGAGAAGCTGTGTCCCCTTTCCTATGCTCTGTCCTCACAACTTTCATTCACTTAGATATCATATGTATAAGCTTTCTTTCTTTCTTTCTTTTTCTTTTTTTTTTTTTTTTTTTTTTTGGTTTTTCAAGACAGGGTTTCTCTGTGTAGCCCTGGCTGTCCTGGAACTTACTCTGTAGACCAGGCTGGCCTCGAACTCAGAAATCCGCCTGCCTCTGCCTCCCAAGTGCTGAGATTAAAGGCGTGCACCACCACTGCCCAGCATAAGCTTTCTTTCTTGCCTTGAACTCTTTTTTACTTTGCTAGAGACTGTCACTCAAAGATGCCCAAGCAGTCCTGTACTTGAGATAGCTTTACCTCTACTCCTGAAGTGCTGGAATTACAAGCTGCTCTACAGCACCCAACAATCTCCCCTCCTTCACCCCATTTTAGTGAGCGCTAACATTTGTGATTATACACCCTGCCCATACTCCACTCTGATTTTCTCACAATTGTAACTACTGGCAAACTACAAACAGTTCTGGCTTAGACTTTCATAATATAAAAACATAAAAGTTTTAATTTCTGCTAAATGACAGACTGCTACAGAGATAACCCACTTTCTGAGATCTACACATTTCTACTGCCCTTTCTGTTTAGTCACTTCTCAAACACAAAGTTACCTAGACTCCTCCACCCCCATTGCTGAGACAGGTCTCACTACATAACCCTGGCTGGCTCCTCCTGCCTCTGCTGGGGCTAAGGTGTGTCACCACATCTGACTTCTTACCACAGTCAAAAGACAATCTTTTCAAAGGGTAATAGTCTTTGTCTTCTACATTGTTTAAAGTAGGAATGGCGACTCCTATTCTTTGCTGCGTACACCAAACCCTTGTCTTTACCTCCCATCTCACTGGAATACTGGGAATGTCTGTTTTTCTGTGGGTTCTGAGGATCTGAAGTCAGATCCTCACACCTGTATGGTCAGTACTTTACTCACAGTGCCATCTTTCCAGTCCTTACCTATATCTTTATCTCAACAGACAGCTCTCCCACCTACTCCAATAACATACTTGCACCATACCAGTCAAAGCTACTCAAAGTCTAGTTCTGCCACCCACAGGCTAATACAAGGCCATTGGGCCACTGAATACAATGATCCATATATATATATATAACCCCAGGCTTGAATGTCATCTGCTCTGTTGTGAGTTTCTGATCATAGCACCCCACATCAAGAATTCTCTGGAAGCCAGGTGTGGTGGCATATGCCTTTAGTCCCAGCACTGGGTGTCAGAGTTCAAGGCCAACTTAATCTACACAGTGAATTCCAGGACAGTTAGCGCTACATACTGAGACCCTGAAAAGTCACATTTTTCTCCACATTTCCTCCAAGAACACATACAGGGTAACTTCCCTTACATTTATGTGTGTGGCTTGCCAACTCAAATGAGTCTCCCAAAGTGTCTCCAACTTTGCTCCAGGTTTTGAAGAACCCTCAGCACAGTATCAACAGCTGGGGAATGAACAACCACCAAAGCATGCCCTAGAAATAAACACCCAAAAGCAGAAGTACTTTTTTCTGTCCTCTCCTTCTCTATGTAGCCCTGGCTGTCCTGGAACTCACTTTGTAGACCAGGCTGCATTTGAACGCAGAGATCCAGATGCCTGAGTCTGCCTCCAGTGCTGGGATTAAAGGCTTACACCACCACCTGGCAGCAGAAGTGCCTCCAATGTTTATCTGATGTTTAACTGCTGAAGATGGCTGAACGGTTAAAGTGGTAAAAGTGTAAAGACTAGCATTTGGATCCTCAGAATCCACATACATGACAGTGGGTGTGGGGCCCGCCTGTAATTCAGGCTTCAGAGACAGTAGATCCAGGGCCAAGCTGGCTAGTTAAGACTAGCCATACCCACCAGTTCTGGGTTAGATTGACATCAACCCTGCCACAATGGACTAAGATGGAAGAGTACTCTAAGATGGCTCCCCCCCCCCCCAAAAAAAAAATCAACCTTGAGCCTCCACTTGCACCAACACATGTATCCCTCACCCTGTACAGGTATACACTTATGCATGAAAATGGACACCAAAAGAATCTTCAAGACAGGGTTTCTCTGTGTAGCCCTGGCTGTCCTGGAACTCAGGCTGGCAAAAGAATCTTTCTTAAAAGCACTGTTCCCAATGAATGAGAACTCCCAGTCTCTAGATTGCCCTCAAACACTTCCAGTTCACATTCCCTTGGATTTCAACATTGAGGTTCCCCAGTGGTGTGACAATGTCACTTCTCTACCTACCCTGTGCTGTGTTTCATAACCACCACCATTAACAACAACAACAAAATGTCTGTTTCCAGAACCCTTTAGGCAGAGTAACTTCAGAAAGATGTTACCATGCCCTCTACATTGTCCCATGCCTGATTTACTCACTAGGGGTCATTGGTGAATCTAGGAAGTCGTGGCTGTGGAAAGCCATAGAGGTGACAGTAGAGTACATCAAAGCAGTAGCAGCACATTTCTGCAGTCACCACCAGGTTCTTAGTGGTATTGGCAGTTCCATTGGGCCGGGGGAGAGGGCTCAGGGCTCCAGATGCAGGATTCATTCGTGTAATAGGAGAGTTTCCAGGTCCAAGAGTTAAGTCCGATACATTCTCCCGACCACTGCTGCTGTCCACATGCTGGTGGTTTTGAAGAGGTCCTGAACTTGAGCCAGGAACAGTTGTGGACTGGTTCCCGTGACTGTGTGTTCCACTTCCAGATAATTTGGGCTTCTTGACCCCACAACAGCCTGCTGCCAACTTGGGCTCAAGGGGAGGAACACAACGTCTTTTGCCCATCCTGATTTGGTGTTCGTGATCTGGAATGCTGCAGAACCCTACACAAAAGACAATGAGTAGGTAAGTACTAATGGAATGACTCAAGAAATTGTTTGTATGGATCAGTTAAAAGCTGTCAAGGACCAGTAAGATGGCTCAATGGGTAAAGGCATTTGCTGCCTGTCAATCAATCGTGATGGCCTGTGTTTAATCCCCATGACCTTGTTGTCTTCTGACCTTGACACACACATAGCACATAGTCTTTGTCTCCCCTCCCCCCAGCAGAAATGAATTGCATGCAATTAAAAGATTTTTTTTTTTAAAAAAGCTGTCATTTTTTTTTTTCAACCAGAAACTCCAGGTGACGTGGTCAAATTTCCTAAAGAGTTTATATAAAGTTTATAGCCACCATGGAGAGAGACAGGCAATGAACAGTCAAATACTATCAAGGCCAGTGGGCAGAGATAGGATACAACTAGTGAGGACATTTCAATACCCTCTTTACAAGTTAGGCAATGTGGTGCAAGCCTTTAATTCCAGTACCTGGGAGGAAGAGGCAGAAGCAGGCAGCTTCAAAGCCAGTCTGGTCTACGTAATGTGTTACAGGGCACACTGAGCTACATAGTAAAACCCTGTCTCAAATAAACAAGAAAAGAATTTGCAAATAAAAATCATTATTCAGCAAGATTAGACAGATCATAGTCTATACATTTCAACAAACTTCTACATATCCAGAATAGCCATTCTAAAGCCGTGGAGCTCCACACTGGATTTCTCCTTTGTCTTTTTTTTTTTTTTTTTTTTTTGAGACATGTTCTCTCTATATAGTCCTGTCTCTCCTAAAACTATGTAGATTCGACAGCCTCTGCCTCTGGAGTGCTGGGAATAAAGGTGTGGGTCATCACACTCGGCTCATTAGTATCTATTTATACATACATACATACATACATACATACAGATACATATTCTATATTAGTATGAATTCTAAATTATTTCATTAATTTAAAATATTTTTAAAAATATTTTAAAAGTTTTTTGAGATGTTTTTCTGTGCAGTCATTGCTGTCCTAAATGCAAAAACCCTCCTGCCTCTCCAGAGTGCTGGGATTACCTGTGCCTGTGCTACCACTGGCTGGCTTCATTAATATATTTTTAAGAACTTATCTACCACAAAAAAGGGGAAAATTCCATGACAGAACTAAAAGTAGCAAACTTGTGCATCCTTTTTCCTGACTCCCCTGTCAACCACCTGCACCTCTCCCTAGTGTTTACCTTTTGTTGGTCTCCTTTCTGCATGGCCTGCTATACCCACATGTACATTTGTTTACACACAGCTCTACACTTGCTTCTTCCTGGATTATGTGACCTTGCTTAATATTATACAATCTATATTCATCCATTTCCCAAAGTTTTGTGATTCTATTTTTTCTTTAGAGCTAGATATTCTATTTTATTATATGCACCAGATTTTCATTATCCATTCACTTGCTGATGGACAACTAGGTTGGTTCGCTTTCCTTGCTATAGAGAACACAAGCAGCAATACACACAGTAGTTCTGTGTTTCTAGTTCCAAGGGATCTGATATCTTCTTTTAGCCTCTATGGCACCAGGAATGTATGTAGTACACAGACTCACAAAAATCATCCATACACATTAAACTAAAATTAACATAGCAAGTTGCAGGCTAGACAGTGAGTGACACACAGTGAGACCCTGCCACAAAACAAAAAGACAAAAAACTACAGGGCTGGAATGACTCAAATCAGTAGACTGCCTGCCTAACACAAGGCTTTCATTCCCAAGACTGTATAAACTAGTTAGTATCCCCAGCACTCTGGAAGTAAAGTCAGGAGGATCAGGAGTTCAAAGTCACCCTTGGGTCTCTCTATACCTCAAGTTCCAATCCACACTGGGCTATACCAGATACACAAAAAACTACCTAAAAGTGGTACCTCATGCCTGTGATTGCGTCATGACGCAAAGGAAGATAGATCTACATGACTCTGAGACCTGCCTGTTCTTCTACGCAGAGAGTTGGCCAATTTAGATACTCAGCAAGCTCTTACCTCAAACCAAACCAAACCAAACCAAACCAAACCAAACCAAACCAAACCAAAGGCTGGTGGTACCTCTAACGGAGCTATGTGGACTGAGTTCAAAACTGGTTAATCTGTTTATTCTAGTTTCCTCAAAACTAGAAAAAAAGTAATTGTTCTCTGGAGTTACTGACTGGGAGTGTTAAATGAGTTTGGCAGTCACAAGGCCCTTAAATAAAAACACTACAGTTAGTTGTTTTTCTCATATGGGCTCTTAACCCACTGCTGCCTCCTAGAGGGCAACTTAAAGATGGCCTAGACATGGTCTATGCATTTAGAATGCTTCATACTCAGGATTTTATTCAATGTTGGCAAGGCAGACAAATGAGCCTCAAAATTAATAAGCATGGGAATCCTCCAAGGCCACACTTAAGTGGCAGAGCTAGGATTTGGAACACAATCTGTCAGACTCAGACCTTCTCAACAAGCCACATGGCAGAATAAGATCTGCCAATAATACCCACTGGATTTAGTGCCTTTTTCTAAGAACATAAGAAAACACAGTGCAACCTAGGACATACTAAAAACAGTTTAAAGGAGCTTGTCAACAAAAGGAAATGAAGACCTCAGGCTCTAAGCTAACATAGTCAACCATAACCAGGTAAGCCTTCTCACCTCACAGTAATGCCTGTTCTGAGTACACAATAGATGCCACTGGGCTGAGTTCTCACTGTATTCTTTCTACTTAGCCTAGGATACAGGTCAGACAACTCCAATGCCATCTTCTATATGTATACATGTATGCAAAACACCCATACACATAAAAAAATCTTTAAATTAAAGGAAAACATATTAAGGGGGCTGTAAGGACAGCTTAGTATGTATGTGTGCACACACACACACATACGCCAGGCATTGGAGTGCATGGCAGAAAGCAAAACTCTTGAAGCTCATTGAACAGCTGCCAGTCTTGACCAATCAATGAGCTCCAAGTTCAGTGAAAGATACTGTCTAACATATTAAGGTAGACATTAAGGCCCAAAGAACTCCCTGGGTAACTTCTGTCTGTTGGCCAGTTAGTTGTCTGACCCTAAGCACCTCAAACCTAGGAATTGGGAAGAGGTTTTAAGGCCTGGCATGGTGTTTCAAGCCTTTAATCCCAGCACTTGGAAGTCAGAGGCAGGCAGATCTCTGAGTCTGAGGCCAGCCTGGTCTACATAATGAGTTCCAGAACAGCCAAGGCTACATGGTGAGACCCTGTCTCAAAAAAACAAACAAAATAAAAATATATCTTTGTCTTTGTTCTATTGCTGTGAAAAGACACCATGACCAAGACAGTTCTTAATTCTCTCAAGGAGCTCCACTCCCTGTGACTAAGCATTCCAATGAGCCTAAAGGGCCATTCTTTATTGTTTTCGTTCTGTTGGGGTTTTTCCCCCCAAAGATGTCTTTTTTTACTTTTAACTTATGTGGAGAAGGCGGTAAAGTGAGTATGTGCAGCGGCCAGCTGAGAGCGAACATAGACATTCAGATCTCAAGTTAGAGTAGTTGTGAACCTGGGGAGTCTGAAGACAGTATATCTCTTCAGGTCTTTGGTTTTGTTTGTCAACACAAAGTTTATGTTACCAATCTAGCCTTTAACTCCTGATCCTCATCTCAGCCTCCCATGCTAGGAGTATAGGAATGAGCTCCTATGCTTGGCTAGGTGACAAAGTTTTATATACTCAGTCACTATTTCACTTAAGATGTATTACATACTTCCTTCTTTTTAAAAGATTTAAGGAGACTACTACTTACCTGCCAATATAAGCAAGTACTAAACTAAAGGTTTAAACTGTAGGGATAGCTCAATAATTAACAGTACTGGTTTGGTTGGTCTTTCAGGACTCAAGTTTTGTTTCCAGCTCTCACATCAACCACCTGTAAGTTCAATTCCAGTAGAACTCTGGCCTTTAAAGGTGCCTGCACATACATGGCACTCAATACACTCTAGTGATTTGAATGAGAATAGCCTCATAGGCTCATGTTTGAATGTCTGGCCCCAGTTAGAACTATTTGGAGGTGTGGTCTCTTTGAAGGTGTGTCACTGGGAGGTAGGGGTGGACTTTGTGTCTGTCTCTCTCTCTCTTGCCTATGGATCAGGATGTAAAGCTGTAGTTCTAACCATATTCCAAAGCAGGCACCTCAGAGTCTACAGTGATCAAAAGACATCGACACTCCTGAAGCGTGGGACTCTACGTACAGCTTAAGACACTGCAGAATAGAGATGGGAGGGGTGTATGTCCACTGTAGAGTGCCTGACGACAGTGACTCATGACTCTGGGATCCAATCCTAGTACCACAGAAACAAAAGAAACCCCCAAACAAATCCTTTATTAAATGTTCTACCTCTTCTGAAACTTGTGTGTGAATCTGTTTTTCTTCTCAAACCTCACATCAACTACTAGTACCACAGAAACAAAAGAAACCCCCAAACAAATCCTTTATTAAATGTTCTACCTCTTCTGAAACTTGTGTGTGAATCTGTTTTTCTTCCCAAACCTCACAACAGCTACCAATGTTGTAACCCAGTAGGAATATGGCCTTGGGCACAGAAACATTCCCTTGATCAAAGCATGCAACACTGTGACCCAGAGAGGCCTTGGCTGCTGCCCCACAAAGTCTCTGGGCCAAGTTCAGGAGCCAGCAGTTCCTACACAGCTTCCACATCCACATCAACAGGAGTTATAACACTGAATCCACCAGATGGAGACACTGCCCACGCTTCAACATGAAGCTAAGGGAAGTAGTAGTAGTAGTAGGCAATTTATGATTTCAGGAATATAAATAATTTCTCATACATTTCTCTTAACCTTGCAAATATCAAATAGTTATGCCTACCCTCAGTGTTCACAGACCCTGCCCCTTCCCCAGTAGGCTGCTGAACCATCAGCTTCCATGACAAGTGGGCAGTTAAGTCTCCTGTGCACCACATGTGACAGATGTGGATATACACACACCTGACTGGAGAACTGAGCTCAGGGTTTTTAAAAGTGGATAGGCTTACATGGTTGAAAGAATTTAAACATTTATTTTAAACAAACAAACAAACAAAAAGAACTGATAATGCACACATATATGCATCACATTTGATGGCCCACCCCTTTATGGTTCAGGCTAGCATGATCTAAACAAAAACATCAGAGACTGGAAACATGGCTCAGAAAATTGGTTACCAGCACTCACATTATAACACACACACACACACACACACACACACACACACACACATACTCGGTATGGTGGTGGGGTGCCTGTAAGCCCTGTATAAGGAGGTGAAGACAAGCAGATTCACAGAAATTACTAGCCTGC
Organism: Grammomys surdaster; assembly: GCF_004785775.1. Taxonomy (NCBI): domain Eukaryota; kingdom Metazoa; phylum Chordata; class Mammalia; order Rodentia; family Muridae; genus Grammomys; species Grammomys surdaster. Next base: position 5,405,345 of record NW_021604593.1, read on the forward strand.
CAGCTTAGCGCAATCATAAGCCTGAATACCTGCAATGTGTACAGAGCCAGAAGAAGAAAAAGAAGAAGAAGAGGAAGAGGGGGAAGGAGGAAGGAAGAAGGAGGAAGGAAGGGAGGGGGAGGAGGAGGGGAAGGAAGAAAAAAACTAAAAAAAACAAGGGGACAATTTGAACACTTCATTCTAAAAATTAGGTCATTGTCCTATAAATTCTCATCTTGATCCAATTTATCCTGTAAACTGTTACATTCACTATATGAGTAGCCACTCAGTACTGGACTTGGCCACAGGTGCTATTTTATTTATTGAGATATTTACTAAGATGACCCAAAGGCTTACTTTGCATAGAAGATACAACTTAACTTGGGGAAAAAAATGTTTTAACTGGGTGCTGGTGGCTCACACCTTCCAGTACTCAGGTGGTCTTCTCAAAAAAACGCTCTCAAGCAAGACTGGAGAGATAACAGCAGTCTGGCCTGGTGGTGGTGCACAGCAGTAATCTCATCCCAATAATCTAGATGTTTCAGTGGTAAAGTCATTTAGCTCTTGTTTGTCTCATTTTAAAATAAGCCTGATGTAAAGCCAGATATGGTGACACACCCTTTTTTTTTTTTTTGGTTTTTCGAGACAGGGTTTCTCTGAGTAGCCCTGGCTGTCCTGGAACTCACTCTGTAGACCAGGCTAGCCTCGAACTCAGAAATCCGCCTGCCTCTGCCTCCCAAGTGCTGGGATTAAAGGCGTGCGCCACCACCGCCCGGCGTGACACACCCTTTTAATCCCAGCACTTGGGAGGCAGAGGCAAGTGGATCTCTAAGGCCATCTTGGTCACAGAGTAAGTTCCAGGATAGCCAGAGCTACACTGAGAGACCTTGTCTCAAAAAAAAGGGTGGGCGGGGGGGGGGGGCTGGAGAGATGGCTCAGTGGTTAAGAGCACTTGCTCTTCCAGAGGTCCTGAGTTCAATTCCCAGCAGCCATCTATAATGGGATCCAATGCCCTCTTCTGGTGTGTCTGAAGACAGCTATAGTGTACTCACATACATAATAAATAAATCTTTTAAAAAATAAGCTCTAAATGCTAGGACTTTTAGTAATCCATTATAGTGTTTATTTGCCCGGGTGGCAGTTTATAATTTCATGAATTAATAATATAAATAATTTCTCATAGATTGCTAATATTCATAATTAAGTATCAAAGCCAGTATTAGTTCAAGAACATGAGGCTGCCCTGACATGGACAAGCAAAATGGACTTCCGTTTTCCCTGTGTGTCTCTTTCAAAAGCCCATTACAAAACAGCCAGAAATACCCCCACTTCTGAGGACAGAATCTTGGCTTTGAGGTAACAATAGAGCTGCCATCTCTGGCTCAAATTCCAACTCTGAGATCCAAAGTCTGACTGCAAACTCAGGCAAGCTGTAACATCTTTTGTGTACCTGCTACACAAAATAGGGCTATTTTTTGGTTTTGTGGGTTTGTTTGTTTTGAGACAGGGTCTCTCTATGTAGCCCCAACTGTCCTGGAACTCAGTGTAGACTATGCTCAATGACTGGGTGCACTTGGAGGCAGAGGCAAGTGGAATTCTAGTTCAAGGCCATACATATATATGATTCATTAGAGTAGTTTACAGGCTCTGATCTGGGTAGTTCAACAGTGGCTTGACAGAAAGAATCTGGTCATTGTTCAGTCTATGTCTCAGCCTGGTTCAGGGTACTAGGGAATTCCTGGAGAGCTACTGGAATCAGTAAGGGAAGGAATGCCTCAGCAATGGGATAAACTTGCCAGTGAGAATGAAGGTAAGCAGGCAAAAAGCAAAAGCTTCCTTGCTTCCTTCCATGTCCAGATAGATAGATAGATAGATAGATAGATAGATAGACAGACAGACAGACAGACAGACAGACAGACAGATAGAAGGTATAGCCTTGAACTCAAGAGATATTCCTATCTTGGCCTCCTGAGTGCTGGGATTATAGAAAGGTGTGGGCCACCAGGATATGAAAGGAGTCTAGCAGTTCTCTGGCACATAATTACTATTAATACAATTCTCTAACAGCTACCTTGTAGTCTAAAAGACCTTGGTACTTTTCTTCTTTAAAATGTAATGGCCTATAAGAAACCATTTATGGTTTCTTTTCATTCTGTGATAACAGAAGCCATAAAGAACACCGCAGGTCTCCTAAGAAGACTAAGGAAGGGGAAGAAGATCTTTATAAGTTCAGGCTTGGTATGTTCTACATGCAGACTATATACCAGCCAGGGCTATAGGACTACATAGAAACTATGTCTCAAGAAAGAAAGAGGGCTGGAGAGATGGCTCAGTGGTTAAGAGCACTGACTTCTCTTCCAGAGGTCCTGAGTTCAGTTTCCAGCAACCACATGGTAGCTCACAACTATCCACCACAATGGGGTCCAATGCCCTCTTCTGGTGTGTCTGAAGAGAGCAATGGTGTACTCATATACATGAAATAAATAAATAAACAAATAAATCATTGAAAAGAGAGAGAGAGAGAGAGAGAGAGAGAGAAAGAAAGAAAGAAACTATGGAATACTGGGTGAATAGTGGGATTATTCTACCTTGTAGAAATACATAAACATCTTGATACAATGGTTTCCATTTCAAACAGCAATTATAATATCGAAAAATAAATTGAAAAAAATTCTACTCGTGTGGTAGAATACATGTTTAATCCCAGCACTCATGAAATGGTGACAGAGGGAGGCAGGCCAGAGAAACCTTGTCCAGGTTTATCTTTGAAGACAACCCTTACAATAGTTTATCAGAGGACACGCATGACCTTATAAAGGTCTGGGACATAGGGGAAAAGCTTCTGTTACTAGTGTCCGATGTGCCCTTAAATAAAGCCTTCCCCAGACAGGAACAGGCTGGTGTTTCTCCTGTGACACTGAAAAGTTGAAGTTAATTCCAATGTAATAATTATATCATGAGTACTAGCGTGGTGTATGAGCTATAATCCTGGCTATTTATGGTATTGTTCCAAGTCAGATGAGGGACGCTACATTCTGGTGTCCACCACTCCAAACCATTATTTCTGTTTTAAAAACAGTCAAGTTTGGAGTGGTGGTACATGCCTATACCCAGAGGCAAGAGACAGGAGGAGCACAAGCTCATGTACACTCTAACCACACAGGGAATCTGAGGCCAGTATGGGCTCCAAGAGAGCCTGTCTCATTGTTTCAACGCCAAAAAATGCATCTGCCATGTAAACACACAGAGCATTTGATACATGGACAATTTCCTTACAAAATACAAACCAATGCAATTACTTTTACAACCTATTTATAAATACTTAAAACAAGTAACCATATGGCTCATTGTAATCCCAGAACCGGAGTGGGGGTTGGGTATGTGTGTTTAATTGGATTGCAATGAGTTCAAGGCTAGCCTGAACTACATAAAGACTTTGTCTCAAAAAGAAAAAAAGAAAAAGAAAACCTCACTGGGCTTGGTGGCACACACCTTTACCCTTAGCACATCCCCAGGCAAATCATCTCTAATGTCAAGGCCAGCCTGGTTGATCCACATAACAAGGTCTAGGCTGGCCAGAGCTACTGAAACCCTGTCTCAGTAACAAATATGTCTACATCCTTATGAGTTCTAAGACTAGGCTTCTCTTTGTGACAGTGGGGATTTATATGTTGTGCCTGCCCGTCTCCAGTGCACTGCTACGCCCAGCTGGGTTTGGCTCCTGACCACCTCTTCTCTTTCTATGACCTACAGCATGGAGACGTATCTTTGTAGGCCTCAGTGTTTTCATTTATAAAATTAAGACATTTCCTCTTTTGTTTCCCTCACAAAAGGTTTGGGAGGCTCTGACAATTCTTACAGCAGTAAAGCAGAATGAGTTTAGGGTACAATACTTGAGATACCTCATAGGCACCTGAGCATTTTAGCCAAGTGTTCCTCACGGGGCTGTGTCCTCAGCCCAAACATGCCAACATTAATAAACTCAAAGGGATGAGGCACTAACTTTTATACAAGAACTATGTTCAAGGTTTACATGTAGAAGTTTTGTTTTTCAAATGTATGATGGGATTTAATAAGTCACCATAGCAGATTTAGGTCAAAATGATCTAAAAGTAAGCAAAGACCAAATCTGTATGAATGAAACCTGTTCAGGGAACTGTATTAACCTTGGAACTAGCTCATTATGTAGCCCAAGATGACCTTTGATTTCCCATCTTTCAGATTCACTTCTCAAGTGAAAATATAACATACATGCACTTCCACAGAGAGTGAGCCACAGTCCTAACTCCAGGAAGCAATTAACCTAATAATTAAGGCCAAGAGGGGGAAAGACTTCTTTGGTTGTCTTTAAAAAGTGAGTAATTGGGAACTGGGTTTAATCCCAACACTGAGATGCAGAGGCAGGCTCAACACTGAGTTCTAGGCCAGCCAGGTCTACAGAGTGAGTATGGCTACACTCAGAAAGCCCATCTTGAAAACAGAACACAAAAATACAATTGGAGGGCCAGGAAGATGGCCCAGCATGGAAAGGCACCTGCTACCAGCCTGAAGTCCTGACTTCATGAACCACAGGATGGAGAGAACTGGCTCCCTCAAGTTGTCTTCTAACTTCCTCAGCACATGCACTGTAACATCCACACACATGTGGGCAAACACATTAAGTAAATATAAGTTTAAAAAACATTAGAACTTAAATAATGTTAGGACCACTGACCACTGTAGAAATAAAGTACACTTACACCTTAAATCTAGACACAAGCCAAAACCAAAACATGCAACAAAAATCCCACTTCAAGTACGCCCAAAGTAATACTCACTGAAAGCAGAAAGTTTATAATCCCAGAGGAAACAGCTACAATAGGAAAGGGAAGCTATTTTGTCTCTGGAATGAATCTTCTTTCTTCCAATTCCATTCCTTCTTCCAATACCTAATACAGAAATGCAGGTGCAGTGAACAAAGTTTAGGTAGTGTGGAGGTTTTTGCAAAAGTTTTTGTTTGCTTGTTTTTCCAGACAGCTTCTCTGTGTAGCCCAGGCTGTCCTGGAGCTCACTATATACATAGACCAGTCTGGTGTCAAACTCTTAGAAAGCTGCCTGCCTCTGCCTCCCAAGTGGCGAGATTAAAGGCGTATAGCACCACACTCGGCTTTACATCAGGCTTATTTTAGGACAAACAAGAGCCAAGAGACTTTACCACTGAAAGCATTCAGATTGCTGCAATAAGTGCTGGGATTAAAGGTGTGCCCCAGGATCACACGTTATAATTTAACTGAGCAATCTCTGAAGCAAACAAAACCATCTGGAAATAAACTCTTGTCTCTCCAGACAAGTAACAGAACTCCCATAGAGGATCAAAGGCTGTATTCTACTTGAATGAAACCCACCCACCTACTCCCCAAACACACACACACAGACACACACAGGTTAAAACTTGCTCTCTAGGCAGGATCTATCACTTTGAGGTCTCCACAGGTTTTTTTATACAAGCATACTCCCAAGTCTTAAAAATTACCGGACAACATGCTAGGCCCCTGAGGACAAGGCACCTTGTGCCAGGAGGTGATGGCAAGTGTTGGTGGAGCCATTCATCCTTACTCAGCTTTGCATGAATCTCTTCACAATCTCTTCCACCTTTCCTACTTCCCTAGTACTACAGAACTGATGCAAAGCTGAAACTCCAGGCCCCACCCACTCAATCCTAAGAGAGGGCACTGAAAGCAGATAGGCCCAGAGGGGTAAGTGAGCAAAGAGAGGAGTCAGATCAGGGTAAGGAATGAAGGGCAAAACACACAGCTCCGAGGACAGGCATAAGATCCAAAGTTTAAGATAGAGAGATGGTAGTAGGCAAAGGGGGGGGGGCTACAATTAGATGTGTTAGATGGGGCAGGAGGGAAAAAAAAAGAAAAGAAAGTGCGAGAATAGAGTTAAGCAAGAAAACGATGAGACAAGAGGGAAAGAAGAGGCCAGAGCCGGAAGGGGTTTAACAGGCAGAAGGAAAAGGTGAAAAGGAGGATGTGGGACAGGAGAGTACAGGGCGCAGTGGGAGTTGGGGAAACGACAGGGCGACGGGTAGAGCAACTGGGTCTGGGCCGCGGGGGTGGAATCCAGACGCCGGGCGGGGGAGGGGACTCTGGGTGGGGGGCCACCAGGCGGCGCAGGAGACCACCAAACTTTCCTCCGACTGTTTCCTGGAGGGACTTCAGGCACTCAGGCTACAACTGCTGCCTCGCCTCCTTGGCCAGGGGCGACCGCTGCCACCCAGAACTCGGGCATATGGCCTCACGATCCCGTTGGTCCTCGGCGGGGACAGGCAGCCCCGAGGAGGCCTTGCCCACCCGCGGTGGCCGCCTCCATGAGCCCCTCCCCCATGGCGCCCCGGGACCCCTCGCCCCGCACCACGAGACCCCACTCTCCAGGGTACTGTCTGCCTCGGAACTGAGCAGGCCTTCTCGAGGCCTGGCAAGAGAAAGCACGACGCAGCCCCCCTAGAATTCCCCACCTTCTCTCCTGACCCAGACGCGGCCGGGGCGGACGGGACCTCTCGCGCTCTGCCTTCTCTTCCTCCTGCTTCATGGAGCCATGCGCCTAGATGGAGGCTCTCGAGAAAAGCAGAGTCCCAAGGCAAGTGAGGACGCCCGAAGGAGGCCGGCGAGAGGGCAGAGGAGGAAGCAGCGGGGCGGCGGCGGCCAGGGAGAACTAGAGGTATTCCCGGGGCGGGTGGAGGACCGAGTCGAGTCGGGACCCGAGTCCTCCTCTATCCCAGCAGCCACCGGAGGCAGTGAGGTAATGGAGGAAGAATGTAGGGAGTCCTCCAGTGGACCAAACGTCCTCTAGCGAGTCGGTGAGAACCATAGAGATCCCGAAGCTCCGGGAGTACCGCCCACTAGTCACGTGACCTTAGTCCGCACATTTTTGTGATTGGCGCTGGTTAGCTTATAGGCAACTGCTTTCATTTGTGGAGCCGAGTCTGACGCAGATGGCAGTGAGAGAGTGTTTCGGTAAGACCTGAAACCTACTGGGCTCCCCTTGCGGGTGAGGAGCCCACCCAGTTCGGTCGCCCAGTTTGCCCGGCCTCCCGGGCCAGGCCGCAGCGCAAAGCACACCGGGAGTTGTAGTTTAGTCGCGCGATTGTATTGTCCGGGAGGCTGCAGGTGGCACTTAAAGCTGCCGCCTAGGGAGCTGCGGCCTTGCCCAAGCAGTCGCCCACATTAGCGATGCAATTCGGAGCTGCCAACGTCTTTTCTCCCCATGTGCCCACGCTCACGTCACTCTGCCTGACCGAGTTCCGTCTTCGAAAGCGGCGTGGAAGTGGGCAGCTTAGATCAGCCAGGCTCATGTGGTGTGTGTCAAGCTGAATGTCAGACATTCATCCTTAGCTTCCCATTGCACTGAAGAAAGGCAGGCTGACTCAGCTTTAGGGATGGCCCAGGCAACACCTACTCCCGTCTGTAGTTCAGTATCACCAGAAGCCCCAGAAGACAGGAGAATACCCACTATACAGGATTAGGCTTTAAAAAGCAACTCCACACACTGAGTAGGACAGGTTCTAAACACCCACGAGTTTTAGAACTGCCTGAACTCCAGTGCCAATAGCTTGCACACCCTCCTCTGGCCTCCCAGTACTGCACACATGAGCTGCACATGAGTACACATATACACGTTTTTTAAAAGGTCTTTTTTTTTTTTAAAGTGGCTCAAGCACGTTTTGCTTTTCTGTTAAAGTATGAAGGCATCCTTAATGGGTTTGTCTTCAAAAAACCAAAGAAAGTTTTTTAATGTAAATCATATTTAATAGTGAACCCCATCTGCTTAAGAATGCATGATGTTTGAAATAAATTCTACTAGTGCATAATTACCTGTAGGAAACAAAACCCAAGGAAACCGATTGTTCAGTGCCTTTTGGACCCAAGTTTTTAGAGACTCCAAAGATGTTACCAGTATGCTTTAAAGAAAGGGAGGTAAGTTTTTTAAAATATGTAATCCCTACAGTAGCCTTCACAATCCCTATCAGAGGCTTGAAGTGCTTCCTTCTGTTGAGTGTCTTATTTTCCCTGTCTGCCTAAAAAACTGAAAACTGTATGATCATGACTTGGAGCCAGAATTGCAAGAGGCAGAAAACCAGGGATCAGGTTTTTGCATTTTCTTTATCTTCTAAATAAGGAGGCAAATTCCAACTTTAATCAAAATAAATTTCACACAGTGACGTTCTTTTCTAGCTGAATGTTTTAAAACACGACATGTGGGAAATGGCCTCAGTCTCTTGCTCCCGGGGTAGTACTATAGAGTCATTAAACAGTCCAGAGCTGGTTATCAAGCTGCCAGGAAGTAAATATTAGAACTAAGCTGGACTTAAAAACACAGTTGTTGCTTTGATTTGGTCAAAGGAGTTTTCATGAGAAGTAGGGTCCAGATGCTGTCTTTGTCTTTTAACTGATGCAGAAAGTCAGGGAACAGAACTTAGAGAAAAAGAGAAAAAGAAGAGGAAAAAACTATGACTTCAATGTCATCTCCTCCACAAGCAATGGGCAGAACTGATGAAAACGTGAAACAAAATGGGGCTAATGATGTCTCTGTGTAGCATAGCACCGCCTTGCATGTACACAGTACAAGACTCAGTCCCCACTACGACCATAGGAAAACAGGATGGAATTATGAGCAGGGGGAAAAAAACTGAGACAATGCCTTCAGTATTCTTGTTTTCTGCATTACATTCAGAAATCCCTCACCCCACAAAGAGTTACTCTGCAGTCTGGGCTGCCCTGGAACTCTGTAGACCAGGCTGGCCCTGAACTCAGAAATCTGTCTACTTCTGCCTCCCAAGTGCTGGGATTAAATATGTTTGTCACCACTGCAAGAGGGTGAAGATGCCCAAAAGCTGAGTGGTACCAGCCTTCTACCTGATCCTGACGTGCAGCCCTAATCTGTTGTGACATGACCTTACTAGTTACCAGAAAAATTGTCTCCACGCAGTTACCACCCAGATGTTTGCCCGTCCATAATTTCTTACACAATCATGATTCCATGAATTCACTCTAGAATATAATATATAATTCCAGCTCCAGCTTTGACAATGAATTTCTGAGAACATGCTCAGATGCTGTTTTAAAACAGACTGTAGCAGCCTCTACCTTAAAGGATTATTACCTATTTTGATTTGTTGTCATCTAACTCAAGTTGGCCTCAAACTCCATATAGTCAAAAGTGACTCTGGCCTCTTGACTCTCTGGCCTCCACCTCTTGCATGCTGGGATTACAGGAGTGCATCACATCCGTGTTTTTCATGTGGTATTGAGGCCTGGTCCCAGCTTCACGCACATCTACCAACGGAACCAAATCCCCATCCCTAGTGTTTTCTCATTTGTTTGTTTGTTTGTGTTTTTTTTTTTTTTTTTTTAAAGATTTATTTATTTATTTTATTTATGAATACACTGTAGCTGTCTTCAGACACACCAGAAGAGGGCATCAGATCTCATTACAGATGGTTGTGAGCCACCATGTGGTTGCTGGGATTTGAACTCAGGACCTCTGGACGAGCAGTCAGTGCTCTTAACCGCTGAGCCATCTCTCCAGCCCTGTTTGTGTTTTTTAATTTATTAATTATTAACTTACTTGGCTTTTAAATTTTTTAAATATTTATTTATCTATCTTCTGTATGAGTACACCATTGCTTTCTTCAGACACACCAGAAGAGGGCATCAGATCCCACTACAGATGGTTGTGAGCCACCATGTGGTTGCTGGGAATTGAACTCAGGACCTCTGGAAGAGCAGTCAGTGCTCTTAACTGCTGAGCCACCTGTCCTGCCCTAAAAATATTTTTAAATTTGTATTTTGTGTGTATGAGTGTTTTATCTACATGTATGTGTGTGTACCATGTGTATGCTGTGCCCACAGAGGCAAGAAGAGGATGCTGGGTTCCTTTAGAATAGTAGTTAGCTGCCATGCAGGTGCCGGGAATTGAACCTGGTACCTCTGATAGGGCAGTCAACCGCTAAGGCACCTCTCTAGCCACCTGAATTTGGGTTTTTTTGTTTTTGTTTTTGTTTTTTTAAGGTTTGTTTTTGTTGTTTCTTGGTTGGTTGCTTTCTCTGTGTAGCCCTGGCTGTCCTACAACTCAATCCTCCATCTCAGATACCCGCCTCCCTCTGCCTCCTGAGTATTGGGATTAATAAAGGCATGAGCCACCACACCCTGCTCCTGTATTTGTTTCTTTGAGACAGTTTTCCTATGTAGCTTTAACTGGCTTGGAATTTGTAGATCACCCTGGCCCGAAACTCATGGAGAATGCTGAGATCAAAGACACACACCATCAGGCCTAGGTTGGTTGTTTCTAGAGATAGGGCTAGAGTCTCACACTATAGTCCAGGTTAACCTGCAATTCTCCTTTCTGAGTGCTGTATAGGTAAGTACCTTTTGTCCACTTGTGAAAACTTAAAACCTTTATATAACAGTGTTATGGAGAATTAGTATGTGTGATGGTTTGAATGAAAATGGCCCCTATTGGCTCATATATTTGAATATTTGATCCCCAGTTCGTGGAACTGCTTGGGAAGAGTTAAGGTGCGGCCTTGCTGGAGGTATGTCAGTAGAGGCAGGCTCCTATCTGTAGGTCATGATTTAAGCTCTCAGCTACTGCCTGCCTGCCTGATACCATACCCCCTGCCATGATGGTCATGGGCTAATCCTCAAACTGCATGCCTCCAAGAAATGTCTAAAAGTTGTCTTTGCCATGTTAGAAAAAGACACCAAAAGTTGACCTCTGGTCTCTACACACACATATACAGAGAGAAGAGTTTGAGGCCAGCCAGAGCCACCTACCAAGACCCTGCCTCAACCTCTACCCCTCTTCCAAAAAGTTAAAAATAAAAAGATAAACTAAAGTCAAACAAGCAAATGAACAACCCTTAAATCTCTAGATTTCTCTAGATTTAGAAAAGGGAATATGGAGAGCTAGTGCCATGGTGCGGGCCTGTAACTAGCTATTTGGAAGGCTGAGGTAGGGGGATGGAACTTGACAAACGCTTAGGCAGCAGAGTGAACATAGTGAGGCCCCATTTGTAAAAGAGGAAGAAGAGATTAGTATAACCATGCCTTTTCCACTCATGTCCCAGTACCCACATAACAACTCAGAGGCTTCTATTTTATTAGTAAATGCCTAGGCTTTAAGCTAAGCTTGCTCCCTGACCAGCCCATGACTCAATTATACCATGTATACTATTCTATATCTGCCACATGCCTGGTTACCTCTCCTCGGGTTCATACATCCGACTTCCTCTGAGTCCAGAGATGGATGTCCCACCTTCTAATATTGCCTCAGCTTATTGGCCATCAGCTTTTTATTGACAGGTGACGCTTCCACACAGTACACAAGAGATTAACCTTACAGGTTAGAGAGGGAAGGGTCGGGGATTTGAGCCCACACAAGTTAGCAAATCAAAATTGAATAAACATTTTGCTATATTGATTTCAAATACGTAAAAATAATAATCAGTTAATTGTGTACTGGTTAGCACAGAACCCTGTGTAGCAAAGACAAAGAATAAACTATACCTTCAGATAATCAAAGGGGTAACTAATTATTGTTTTCCTTTGATACAAGTTGGCCTCAAATTTGAGATCCTTCTGCCTCCAGCTCCTAAGTCTTAGCATTACAGGCATGCACCACCATGTCTAGCCAAGGGTGTGCATTTATTAAAGATGCTTAAGGCGCCGGGCAGTGGTGGCACACGCCTTTAATCCCAGCACTTGGGAGGCAGAGGCAGGAGGATTTCTGAGTTGGAGGCCAGCCTGGTCTACAGAGTTCCAGGACAGTCAGGGCTATACAGAGAAACCCTGTCTCAAAAAACTAAACCAGGGGCTGGAGAGATGGCTCAGAGGTTAAGAGTACTGACTGCTCTTCCAGAGGTCCTGAGTTCAATTCTCAGCAACCACATGGTGGCTCACAACCATCTGTAAAGGGATCTGTACTCATATACCTAAAATAAATAAATAATTCTTTAAAAACAAAAAAAGAAAAAAACAAAACAAAAAAAAAATGCTTAAGGCCTGGGTAACTGTTGTCTGTTTGTCTAGCCAGCCATTTTATGCTGTTACTACTGTCACAAGAAAACTTTCTCATGTGCTATTATTACTAGGAAACTTTCTCATGCCTGAGTTCATTGCTTATTCTGTTATGTTCTATCATTTGGTATTCTTGGAAACCAATCTCAATTAGAGGTCATAGAGAACTGCTTTACAGTTAGCCACAATAAGCTTGAACCTGAACCGACTGCCTGGCAGCACTTCCTGCACCTACAAGCTGCCCTGTTGTGCCAGGAAGCACTCCTGAACCCCAAAACACCACCAAGGAGCCAATTCCAATATAATCAAATTAGGTTCTCTTGGACTCTCCTCAACCCAACCTTGACACAGCTAGACAGGAAGGCAGAACATCCTCGAACCTTCAACAGGACAAGGTTTTATAGGAAATGGGAGCAAGAGAGGGGGTGTCCAGCCTGGCGAGCATCTAACTGAATGACTATTGTAAGCCAACAGGTGGATGCTCAGAAGCAAAACAATCACAAACTATCTGAAAGTGCAGCAATTGGACTAGTCTCTGATTTACTGTTGTCACTAGGAAGTAGCTAGGGAGTAACTCTGGGTTATAGGCCAAGAACAAGCCATGGGGTTCCTTCTTGGTACTTGGGTGCAGCTTGGGTTCAGCTGTGGATCAAGTTCTCAGGTTTTTTTTTTTAAGATGGAGTCTAGTCTCAAAAATGGAGTAGGCTTGGCCTCTCACCCCTAGGATGGACCCCAATATAAGAGGAAAAACATATTTTGAGTAGAAGTTGAATGAAGTTGTAAGTTCCCAAGACCTCCCTGGGTAACTGATATCCTGGTTGGCAAGTTAAGACATGAATGTTAGGCAAGTTAAATACTCCCAACTAATGGGACAGGATAAATGTGCAACAAAGACACGTTCCTAAGGAAGTCCTCTATCCCTAAATCCTGATTGGTCAAGTAACATGGTACAGATGTTTGTGGATTTCAGGCTTAAAAAGCTCTGTAGGATTCTGGCTTGTGGTGACAGTCAGTTCCCGAGTCTAGGTTGCAGCCTGGATCAGTCAGTACTGGGGAAAATGCTCAATAAACTATCCCTGTTTGACTGAGATCAGTGTTTGTGTGGTTTGTGGGACAACTCCTGGACCCTAACAATACTGTTGAATAAAAACCACCAGAGATGCTGAGAGTGTATGTAGTACAGCTCCTTCCTAGTATACAGAAGACCCTGGATTTGATCTCAGCATGGGGGTGGGGAGGAGAGAGGTGGGCACAACAAAATCTAACAACAAGCAAGGGCTAGATGTGGTTGCACAAACCTTTCATCCAATGACTTGAGAGGAAAATGCTAGCAAGCCCCTGAGGACCAGACCAGTCCGCTCTACATCGTTCCACTCCAACCTGGGCTGCAGAGTGAGACCCTGCCTCAAAAACAAAATAAACAAGCAAAACAAAAGCATAGGCTAGGACTATAGTTCAGTTAGGTTCAGTTTGTAGTCTCTCTGGATTCAGCCCTTAGTCTAGAACAAACTAGGTGTAGTGAGTAGTCCATCCATGCTTCCCAACACTGAAGAGTCAGTTGGGTTAGGAATTCAAGGTCATCCTTGACTACAGAAAAGGTTCAAGGCCAGCCTAGACTACAGACCCTGTCTAAAATAAACAAAATCGTATGTAGCTACGTTGGGGGCTGAGACTGGAGGATTGGGAGTTTCAAATTAGCAAGGCAAAAACGCTAAGAGCGAGCTCAGTGGTAGAGGGCCTGCTTGGTGTGTGGGCTCTGGATTTGATAGTAGTTCAAAATGTAGGAAAACAAAACACCAAATCCCAAAGCTTTGTTCCTGGTGGGGGATGTATTTCAGTATGTATGAAACCTCAGCATGTATGGAACTTGTTGTTCAATCCCTAGGACAGGATATGGGTTGGGGGTGATCAGTTAGGTTTTAAAGGATGGAATGAACCCTAATTCTGGTATCAAATTGTATCTCACTTAGGTATCTTAGAAAAGAATGTTCTGTTGCACAAAGAAATAATACCTGAACAAAAAAGAGAATTGGTGAGTCGATTTAAAAAAAAAAAGGTACTACATGTACCAAACTGACTTACCCTGTGATAGGTAGCCAAGATGGCCTCTGTCTTTTATCCCTAATGCAAGAGGTAGCTAGGCTATCCCTAACTATTCAGGTTAAAATTCATAGTATCTTTTTTATTGGCTAATTCAGAAAGATGCATGAAGGAGAAGGGAAAGGGTCAGCTACTTTGTACCAGGGTTGTCTTCTCTATGTTTCTCTGTTTCTCTCTCTGTTTCCTCTCTCTGTTTTCTCTCTCTGTTTCCTCTCTCTGTTTCCTCTCTCTGTTTTCTCTCTCTGTTTCCTCTCTCTGTTTCCTCTCTCTGCCTCCTCTCTCTGCCTCCCCTCTCTGCCTCCTCTCTCTGCCTCCTCTCTCTGCCTCCTCTCTCTGCCTCTCTCTGCCTCTCTGCCTCTCTCTGCCCCTCTCTCTCTCTGCCTCTCTCTCTGCTTCTCTCTGCCCCTCTCTCTCTGCCCCTCTCTCTCTGCCCCTCTCTCTCTGCCCCTCTCTCTCTGCCCCTCTCTCTCTGCCTCTCTCTGTCTCTGTGTCTCTCTTGTCTCTGTCTCTCTGTCTCTGTCTCTCTGTCTCTCTCTCTCTCTCTCTCTCTCTCTCTGCTTTGTTTTGTTTTGTTTTGTTTTGTTTTTGTTTGTGTTCTGAGACAGGGTTTCTCTACATAGCCATAGCTGTCCTGGAACTCTGTACATCAGGCTGTCCTTGAGCTCACAAAGACCCACTTGCCTCTACCTCTGGAATACTAGGACTAAAGGTGTACGCCACAATTCTTGGCATCAGGATCTTTTCAGGAGCTGAAAGTAGGAAGATCAGAAGTTCCTGGCTACATATTGAATTTGAAACTAGCCTGGGATACAGGAGACCCCTGTATGGAAAGAAAAAACACCTCAGAGAAAAGTGAAAGAATAAAGTGGATGTGGAGTAACTGTTGTGGGTGTCTGTCAGCAAAGATTGCTTGGAAATGTGCTTAAGCCATTAGGAAGTATTGGTTAGCAGCCAGTGACTACACTGGGTGTTCAAGATCCCAATGCAACTCCAAGCCTTTTTCAAGGTGAGCTTATTTTTTTATTTTATTTTATATGCATTGATGTTTTCCCTGCATGCATGACTGTGTGAGGGTGTCTAAGCACCTGGAACAAGAGTTACAGACAGGTGTGAGCTGCTATGTGGGTGCTGGGCACTGAACCTGGTCCTTAGGAAGAACAGTCAGTGCTTTTAACCACTGAGCCATCTGTCCAACCCCTCAGGGTGAACTTGAAGCATTAAAAAAACATATTCTGGGTTGACATATTTCAGTTAACAGGAACAGTTAGCCAGAAGTGGAACTACAGAAGCCAAAAAGCATGGTTGGTATAGAGACTTTCCTTGAACTGTGGATTTTGATGGATTATGTATTTTTGTTTTGGCCAGTAGTGCTGTCTATGTGCTGAGTCTTATGGCCTGAATGGTACTCATCATGGACTCAGTTGTGCTAAGGTCTGGGACCCTGTTACAGTAATCTCAAATGAGCAACTTGAGGAAACAACCAAGCAGGCATCTCTGAGACCCCTGGGAAGTTCCAGGTTCCCTTCCAGAGAAGAGGTTGTCACCACTGGCTGTCACTGCACCACCACAAGAAACAAGAAATGATGTTCTACTTCTCTCTTCACACCTTCTATCTTAGCATTAGCAGATCCTGAAAGGAAATGGGATGATAGGAGGCACGTCTGGACAGTGAGTTCTTTCCCAGCCATCCAATGCCAGGTTGAGAAAGCTGGACTCAGCCTGCACGAATAGGGACAAATAAGGACATATCTGTGACTGAAAGGTCTAAGGAGGTGAGCTTGCCTCTGCTCTACCAGACACAGGCTAGGCACAGTTCCTTCTGGACTTGGTGGAAACCTTAGAAGTTCTGGGCTTTCTCCCAAGAATACTGAAAGCTGTCATCATCCCTGAACTGTCTGGCAGCTTGGGGCCTACTGTGCTTCTGGATTTCTGGTTCCTAATGCCATGGCCATCTAGACATGCCAGGGAAGAAAAACTCCGGGGTCAGCTGCTTTTTTCTTGGCCTCTGAGATTGGTAGGCTACAGGCCAAGACTTAATGCTTCACAGCTGTTGCAAGGACAATGAGGTTGCTATGGTTCTCAGAGAGGACAGCCCAGGGGAGCAAACAAATGCTCCCCGCCTGCACTCCCCCAACTGTTCTAGATGCTGGCATGCCAAACAGATGGGGGCAACTGTGAAGCTGAATAAAACACTGACCTCTAACCACATCCCATCTCTGAACAGGCTGTTTGCTTACACCTAGCAACAACCTCATTTAGAGGCAAACCATTCACTTCCTTCAAGTGAACTTTTAGGGAGAATTCCCTATTTAGCATCTTATGTTTATACATATGTGGGTATGCATATGGTTTAAATCAGATGCATTATGAGAAAGGACATGCACAATAAATGCATAACTATCAAAATAGAGAGCCACCTCTATTATGTCCCTTACCAATAAAGGACCCCATGAAAAGAGTCCTGGAATGACAATCAGGGCCCCTGAGGTCTTCCTCATGTCGCCCATTGTCAATCTTGACAGTGCCTCTTCTTTAATTTGTAGTATCTGTTTGCTACTTTGGAAAAACTATGTGAACACTGATTTTCAATTTCTTTCATAAGAATCCAAGAACCAGAGCCCAACCACCAGAAACAGGATTGGCTTCTCCGGGACAGAAGTAGCTTGAGCAGCTATCACCAAACAGATGTTAAGCCATAGAAATGATCAAACCTGAGGGTGACATCAAGACCAAAAGGAGTTTCCCTGACAGCAGCAAGGCTTCCTGCAAAATAGCTTCTTAAGCTCCACCTTGCCCACCAAAGCAATGAAGTTGTGAGCTATCATGTGGGTGCTGATACCTGAACCCTGGTCTTTTGGAAGAGCAGCCTGTGTTCTAACCACTGAGCCATGTCTCTAGGCTCCCTCAGCTGGATTCTAAATGTTTGTTTTTTTACTCTCATGGTCCAAGTTCTGAGAATGAGTTGCTGTTTAATGCTCAGCCCTAAAGAAGACATGTATGTCACCACCTGTCCTTCAAGCTCAGGGAACATTGCAGAAGAGGGGGTGGGAAGGATGTGAGAGCTGAGGGTGAGGAAGGAAGGGTGCTATGAAAGGCTGTCCCTGGTCCCTGATCCCTACACTCATGCACCCACCACAAGACCAAGGTCAGTAAGAATCACAGTAGACTAATTGGACACAGTGGGTCATAAAAAGGAAAAAAAAAAAAAAAAAGAAGACATGAAGCACGAAGAAGGTGTATTGGGGAACGCCATAGGCATGCATTCCCTGTGCTCACATAGAAGCACTAGGGAAACCAAGAATGTTAAACATGCACCGAGGCCTGATAGCCTCCCAAGCATTATGGGAGACTCCCTCCTTAGCAGGTGTTCTTCTTTGACCTTCTGGGGCATTCTAAGCCCCCCATACACGCCTCTAATTGAGGAATGTCACGTAGCCTCAATAAGATTATAGGACCAATTTCCTTTATCCTGACAAAACCCACTCAGCCAGCACCTGAGATTCCTGAAAAGCTTCCCCATGCTAATGAGGCATTCCAGGTGTCCTAAGACCCCACCTTTGCCCATCCTGGATGTCTCTACCCTCAGTCCCAAAACTTTACAAGTCTTGAATCAACCTAAGTTGATGCACCTACTGACTGAGTCTCTGTGTGGTTTATTTACCTTACGTCCTTACAGGGCTCCCAAACCCCTGTTGGACGTCTCTGCTCCCGCTGCCCTCATGGATTCCATAGCCAACAATCCAGAAGAGTGTGGAGACCCACATAACTGTTTCTGCCCTGAAAGCTGGGAATGGATGTAGTGAATAGCTTGGTAATCTGTGCTCCCTGTAGGACCAGGCCACACCCCAATTCCCCAGACTATTATGTTTATCCCAGACTCTGTTTCTAGCCTTATTATTCTCAGATAGTACCCATTCTTAGGAAAGAGGTGTTGTGTCCTTTGCAAAAGAGCTTTGATATGTTTGATAAGAAGTCACATCTTAACCTTTATCATGATCACTGTCCCTGGGAAACTTTTCCCCAAAGCTGTACTGTATTAAAATATGTAAAAAGAAAAAAAGAAAAAAAAAAAGCCGGGCGGTGGTGGCGCACGCCTTTAATCCCAGCACTTGGGAGGCAGAGGCAGGAGGATTTCTGAGTTCGAGGCTAGCCTGGTCTACCGAGTGAGCTCCAGGACAGCCAGGGCTACAAGAGAAACTCTGTCTCGGAAGAAAAAAAAAAAAAGAGTCCTGGCATCAGGCTCTGGACGTTTGAATCGACACTGGCTGACTAACTCTGTTGAACCAGACTTCCTTCCTGCTTCACAGCACTGTTACTGTGGCAACCATAGCATTTTCAAAGACCCCCACAAGGAAGTGTCTGGAAGAAGCGAAAAGGAAGTTGGGTGTGACTAGGATATACCCTCCACTGCATCCAAGAAATATACCATAACATCTAGGATAGATATCCCCTCAGGATTTAAAAAATACAAAGAATCAATGAAACAAAGAATCGATTCTTTGAGAAAAAAAAAAAAAAACTAAGACTGACAAATCCTTGGCCAAATTAACAAAAAGGTGGAAGTAGATCCAAATTGGAAAAATTAGAGATGAAAAGGGAAGCATAAGAACAGACACTAAGGGGCTGGTGAGATGGCTCAGTGGTTAAGAGCACTGACTGCTCTTCCAGAGGTCATGAGTTCAAATCCCAGCAACCACATGGTGGCTCACAACCATCTGTAATGATATCTGATACCCTGTTGTGGGGTGTCTGAAGACAGCTACAGTGTACTTACATATAATAAATAAATTAAAAAAAGATATTTAAAAAAAAAAACAAAAAAACAACAACAACAACAAAAAAACAGACACTAAGGAAATCCAGAGAACCATATGAAGACCTCCGCAGAGGGGAGACCCTCACTCAAGTCTCAGAAAGTCGTGACCACCCAGTAATCTGCTCGAGACACCGTGGTGTACCGGAGCAATATCGAGGTTTATTAGGGCATGTGACAGCTAGCTGCTGGTCAATTCGTATGCCCACGCAGGAGCTGAATTGACCCCAACAGCCAGTTTGAGAGGGGTTTTTAAGGGGAAAAACCACAAACCAAGGAATGGGGAGGGGGATGAGGGGTTGTTAGGGTGGCATAACATAAAAATAGTGGAACATTCCAAAGGAACCCAACCTACATGAGTCAGGATCAGGTGAAAACTCTCTGTACGCTAATCTTTCTCAAGAATGTGGTCCTGCTCTGTCACTGTGGCCTTGCCCTGTCACTGCAGTTCTCAGCTTGGTTCCCAGCTTGGTTCTCAGCTTGGTTCCCAGCTGGCTAACTTGCATTCTAGCCAGTTCCCGTAACTAGCCTGTCCACATTCTTAACTTGTTTCATGGCTCAGTTTCTTCATGTCTTTATAAAGAAAGCCTAAAGAATATTTTATATGTCTAAAAAGAATTCTATATACCCAGTATCTATAATTTTTCACTCTACACATAAGGACATAAAAACCTGTATTCCAAGTTCGACAATTTTAAAGAAATGGATAATTTTCTTCTCTCTCTCTCTTTTTTTGTTTGTTTGTTTTTTTTTTTTAAGATTTATTTATTTATTTTATTTATGAGTACACTGTCGCTGGCTGTCTTCGGACACACCTGAAGAGGTCATCCAATCTCATTACGGATGGTTGTGAGCCACCATGTGGTTGCTGGGATTTGAACTCAGGACCTCTGGAAGAGCAGTCAGTGCTCTTAACCGCTGAGCCATCTCTCCAGCCCCTTGTTTGTTTTTCAAGACAGGGTTTCTCTGTGTAGTCTTGGCTGTCCTGGAACTCACTCCATAGACCAGGCGGGCCTCGAACTCAAAAATCCACTTGCCTCTGCCTCCTAAGTGCTGGGATTAAAGACATGCACCACCACTGCTCAGTGATAATTTTCTTGTTATATGCCACCTATCCTAATAGTAATAGTTAATTCTAATACTTCTGAAATTATTCCACAAAATAGAAACAGAAAGAATATTTTCCATTTAAAAAATGAGACCAGTTACTCTAATAACTAAACCATGTAAAGATCCAATAAACAATTACAAACTAACTTCCCTTACGAACACAAATGCAAAAATTCTCAATAAAATATTGCAAACTGATCCAAGATCACATCAAAAAGGTTATCCAACAGCCAGGTGGTAGTGGCACATGTCTTTAATCCCAGTACTCAGGAGGCAGAGTCTGGTCTGGCCAGCCTGGTCTACAGAGTTAATTCTAGGACAGCTGAGGCTACACAAAGAAACAAAAACAAACAATAAAGATTATCCACTATGATCAAGTATGTTTCTTCTCAAAGATGCAGGGATGGTTCAATTTGAATTGAAAGACTCATATGATAAAAATGTTAAAACCCTGGCAAAGAAATTGAAGAAGATGTCAGAAGATGAAAAGATCTCCCATGCTCATGGATCAGTAGGATTAATGTCTATCCTACCAAAGAAATCTACAGATTCAATGCAATTCCTATCAAAATTCCAGCACGATTCTTTACAGAACTTGAATGGACAATTCAGCTTCATATGGAAACACAAAAAACAAGCAAACGAACCAGGATAGCTAAAACAATCATGAATGGTAGAAGAACCTTATAGTTCATGTTCTGGGTGTGTGGAAGTTTCACCTGTCAGTAAAATCCCTGTGGCCAATGAGCTAAGACAGGATTAGAAGGTGTGACATCCAGGAGAGAGAGGGAAAGAGGGATAGAGGGAGAGAGAGGATTCTGGGAAATTGCCTGTGCCTAACACTGAAGGAAATCAGATGTATGAACCTAAAGATATTTAACTAATCATGTGGCAGGAATTAGAACAGAATAAGCAGGAACAAGTCAAAGCATATGGCCTAGGAATTTATTAATTTATAAGAAGTCTTAGGGTCATTATTTTGGGGAACAAAGAGGCCATGGGGAAAAGCCCAAGATTACAGAACTGCTGGAGGTTATTGCCATCTGATCTCAAATTATACCTCAGAACTCTAGCAATAAAAACAGCATTGTATTAGCACACAGACACATTAACCTATGAAACCAAATTAAAGACCTCAAAATAAGTCCACATATCTATGGGCACCTGATTTCTTTTTATAAAGAAGGCAGAAATACACATTAGAAAAAAGACAGCATCTTCAACAAATGGTCAAACTGAATGGTTGTATGTAGAGAATGTAGTTAGATTCATACCTGCAAAAACTTCAGCTCCAAACGGACCAAAGACCTCAACATAAGACCAGATACATTGAATCTGAATGAAGAAAAAGTGGGAAATAGCCTTGAACTCACTGGCACAGGAAAAGACTTCCTGACCAGGACATTAATAGCACAGGCACTATGAACAATACTTAAAAAATGGGCCCCATGAAACTGAGAATCTACTGTATAGCAAAGGAAATCATTATTTGGGGAAAGCATCAGGCTAGAGAATGGGAAAAAAAATTTCCAACTGTATGTCTCAGAAAGGGCTAATATCCAAAAATATATAAAGGACTCAAAAACAAACAGCTGGGCAGTGGTGGCTCACGCCTTTAATCCCAGCACTTGGGAGGCAGAGGCAGGCAGATTTCTGAGTTTGAGGCCAGCCTGGTCTACAGAGTGAGTTCCAGGACAGCTACACAGCTACACAGAGAAACTCTGTCTCAAAAAACTGAAAAAAAAAATGAAATTATGAGAGCTAGAGAGATGGCTCAGTGGTTAAGAGTGCTGACTGTTCTTCCACAGGTCCTGCGTTCCTAGCAACCACATGGTGTCTCACAACTATCTGTAATGGGATCTGATGCCCTCTTCTGGTGTATCTGAAGACAGCTACAGTGTACTCATACATAAAATAAATAAATAATTCCTTTTTAAAAAATGAAATTATGAGGGCTGGAAAGATGGCTCAGTGGTTAAGAGCACTGACTGCTCTTCCAGAGGTCCTGAGTTCAATTCCCAGCAACCACATGGTGGATCACAACTATCTGCAGTGGGATCTGATGCCCTCTTCTGGTGTGTCTGAAGACAGCGACAGTGTACTCACATAAAATAAATAAATCTTTTAAAAAATGAAATTATGAAATGTATAGGTAAATGGATAGAACTAGAAAAAAATCATCCTGAGTGAGATAACTTGGAAAGACAAATATTGTATGTATGTACTCACTTTTATGTATATGTCAGTAGCTTCCTTGTATAATAACTTAACATATATATGTATCCACAGAGGTTAGGGAGGGGATAAGGGACTAGGGGGTAGAAATGGGTATCACTAAAAATGGGAAATAGAATAGATAGTTATGGGTGAACATGGTCAGGTGGTGACTGGAGTAGGAATATCAAACAGGGAGTGAGAGGGAAGAGGGCAGGAAGGGAGAGAATACAGAGGACAGCTAAACCAAGGGCTACTTGATGGGTCATATGGAAATCTAGTACAGTAGAAGCTTCCTATAATATATACATATTTAAAACTGAGCCAGCTTGTCAGAAAGATACAAAGGCAGGCAGATTTCTGAGTTCAAGATCAGCATAGGACAGAGCAAATTTAGGTCTAGGGTTGGTGGGAATGGTAGTCACAGAGCTGGATCCCACCGAGCTAAATTTATTGTTTGTGCTTACAAAGGCAGGCAGATCTCTAAGTTCATTTGCTATGTTTAAAAAGAAAATGTACTTGCTGTCTCTTTCTAAGAATCAAGGGGCTAAGGTCATAAAATGGTGATTTGTGGAATAATCAAAAGGGAACCTGGAGTAATGATTGAATTGATATGTAAATAAAAGACTGGGCTTTGGTTTGCAAGAGCTGATCTATCTACACAGCTAGAGAGCCAGCTCAAGCAGAACACAGAGCTGTCAGTTTGTATCCACTATTGACTTCAAGTCGTTCTTTCCTAGCTCCCAAACTCCCCTTCCTCAGGACCCCTCTCTAGGCTGAGGCTGATCTTTGACATTACTATTGCCAATGCTTTTGGTGGTGCTCCACAAACTGATAGTAAGGCTGAACACCTGTACAATTCATTGAACACAGAAAGTAGAACTGGCGCTTACCTAAAGCCTTTACCCCATGAACTAGTATTCATGGTATGGAAGGCACTCTGTGCACTACCAAAATTAAACACTAACTAGCTACGAAACCTTTGATCTACAAAAGTGACCTGCCTGCAAAATATGCTGGTGCAATGGTGGCACAAAGCCTTGGGAGTAACCAACCAATGTCTGATTTGAGTTAAGGCTCACTCCATGAAATGGAACCCATCCTCAGCACTGCTTGGGTGGCCAAGAACCTGAGACTACATAGTTCAGGGACTAGGGAAAAAAACCAAATACTACTGTTTAGCTAAAGGAACATAGTAAGAAAATGACTTCTAACAACCGCTGCTATAATCATTGGCCAGTGCTTTGCTCATCCATCATCAGAGCAGCTTCCTTTTGCAGTCGATGGGGAAAATGCAGAGACCTACAACTGGGTTTAGGGAGCTCTGTGGGAGTTCAGGCAGAAAGAACGTAAAAGCCAGAGGGGATGGAAGACACCAAAGAACCCAGGCCTTCTCTGGTGCACATATGAACTCCGAGACTGTGGTGTACAGGACTTACATGGATCTACATCAGATAGAGTCCTACAGATGAAAGGAGAAGTGGACACAAACACACCCATACGTAACCCAAAAGATATCTCCAATTGATAGCCACTTGCAAATGAAAAGTTAGTTTTCTTCAAGGGATTATGGTATTCTAACCAGGGAAACAAACCACTCTTAAGGGTAGGCTCCACCGGGCAGTGGTGGCACACGCCTTTAATTCCAGCACTTGGGAGGTAGAGGCAGGCGGATTTCTGAGTTCGAGGCCAGCCTGGTCTACAGAGTGAGTTCCAGGACAGCCAGGACTACACAGAGAAAGCCTGTCTCGAAAAACCAAGAAAAAAAAAACCAAGAATTCTTTTAAAAAAAAAAAAGTGTAGGCTCCATGTGCAACTGTAGATGGCCAACAGAATGTTAAGTCAGGGCATTTAAAAAAATTTATGGATTCTTTGCATATATTATGCCTTTTGTTTTTGGGTTTTCATGGAATTACTGTGTGTGTGTGAATATGAGTGTCTCTGTAACTATAAGCATTTCTTTTGCTTGTTTTTTTTGACTCTTTTTCTCATCTTTGTCTTCTCAGAATCTAATTTGTTTGATTTTGATTTACCTTATTTTATTCTTATTTCTTAGATGTCTGTTTGTTTTCAAAGGAGACAGGAAGGGTATGGGTCCTGATGGCAGGAGAGGTGGGGATGAACTATAAGTAGGGGGAGGGAATGCCATAATCAGAATATATCAGATGAAAAAAATCTATTTTCTATAAAAGAAAAGCAAAACAAAATAAAAAAATTCCAAGTCAGGAACCTGGAGGCAGGAGCTGATGAAGAGACCGTGAAGGATGTTGTTTTCTGTTTTACTCCCCATAGCTTGCTCAGCCAGCTTTCTAGTAGAATCTAGGTCTACCAGCCCAGGGATGGCACCACCCACAATGGGCTCTCCTACATCAATCTCTAATTTAGAAATTGCCTATGGGGGGGAGGGGGTGGGGACATTGCATGCCTTTAATCCTAGGACTAGGAAGACTTGAGTTTGAGGTTTGAGGTCAGTCTGGCTTAAGAAAGAGGTCCAGAACCCTTCCTGCCTACCCCCAAAGCTACACAGAGAAACGCAGTCTTGAAAAAGCAAAACAAACAAAATTGCTCAGTAGGCTTGCCTGAAGGTATTCCCTGGGATGACCGGAGCTTGGGTCAAGTCGATATAAACACTATCCAGCTCGTGCGGGGCGGGGCTATCGCTATCTTAAATGTTCTTTTTTGTTGTGGTTTTGTTTAGACAGGGTCTCTCTCTTTTTTTTTTCTATGTAGCCCTGGCTGTCCCAGAACTCTCTTTGTAGAGCAGTTTGGCTGAACTCACAAAGATACCTCTGCCTCTGAAGCGTTAGGATTAAAGGTGTGCATCACCATGGCTAGTGAAGGGATTATTTTCTTAAGGCCCATGGATCAAAGAGATCTCAGTGGGTCAAGACACATTCTAGGAGAGCTTTTGCTGATATCTACTCAACTGTAAAACAAAAGGAGATATGTTGCAACTTCTTTGACATCTTCCCTCTCTCCAGCACACCTTCTGGACATTTAACGTGGAGGAGTATGTCATCTGCCAGAGAGTCCAGCCGATGGAGACTCTGCTAGTTCCTACCATCTTAGGTCCTCCCCTAGAACTCACAGAACATTCTACTTCTGTTCTTAAGAGCTCTAAGAAAGAGCAAAGACAAGCTTCAAATAACCATGTAGGTTTTGGAAAACAGTGAAACCCCCTCAGAGTTACTAGCAGCCCATCCAGCTTTCCTACAAAGACAAGTTTCCCTCCTAGCTCAGGCATAGTGGCTTCCACTTGAACTTTCGGTATTTCCCACCTTTAACTCAAAGCAAGGGTGGCATTGTTTTCTTTTCTGTACTTTGGAAGACTTACGAAGGCTCAAAATGCTATGTGCTAGAACAGCTCAAGAAGGAGAAAGTCAAGCAAGTCTTCCCTTCATTGAGTCAATCTGCACTGAGGTGCCTACACTTTAGCTGTTCATAGGTCAAGAACCCACACACACAGTGTGGGAAGTGATTCAGCAGATGAGTGACTAACCTCTGCACCTTTGCCAGCTGTATGGAGTGTCAATCTGTCCTCTCTCACCCTTACTCCCCAAGAAGACTATTGTTCTTGAGGTCCAGTTTGCTGTGATTCTTGGCCTAGGAGTGGCAGGCTTTGTTGTCCACAGGTGAAATCTCTGTCCAGCTGTCTAGTTGTCTGAGATAGTGTGTGCTGCTTTGTAGGAGCCCAGTCACCTACTCTGTTTATTTTCTCAGGGGTTGGGGTTGACAGGGAATCCTGACTATACTAGACATTGTTGAGGTGCTCCCTCTCTTGGATGGAGCCCTTGGAACGCAGGACTGTCAAGGATACTTTGGTGTCTTCAGAGATTTTCAGTAAGATATACCACCTTGAGTAGAGGTCTTTTCAAATCTAAGATGAGCACCTCCTTCCAGGAAATACACCAGGGTACTAGTGGAGAGCTAACGGATTGTCTGACTGGTTCCCTTGGCTAGATAAAGAATTGACTGTGCCAGTGTATTAGAGTTTTACTGCTGTGAGAAGATACCAGGACCAAGGCAACTCTTATAAGGATAACATTTACTTGGGGCTGGCTTTTAGGTACAAAGCTTCAGTCCATCATCACCAAAGCAGAAGCATGGCAGTGTCCAGAAGATGTGGGGCTGGAAGAGCTGAGAGTTCTACATTTTCATCCAAAGTCAGCTAGGAGAAGACTGGCTTCCAGGCAACTAGGACAAGGATCTTTTTTTTTTTTTTTTGGATTTATTTTTTTATGAACGTGAGTACATTGTCTCTCTCTTCAGACATATCAGAAGAAGACATTGGATTCCATTATAGATGGTTGTGAGCTACCATGTGGTTGCTGGGAATTGAACTTAGGTCCTCTGGAAGAGCAGTCATTGCTCTTAACATCTGAGCCATCTCTCTAGCACCAGGACAAGGGTCTTAAAGCCCACACCCACAGTGACAGACTTCCTCCAACAAGGTCCCACATCCTAATAGTGCCACTCCCCAGGCCAAGCATACAGAAACCATCACAGTCAGGTAGGATCAGTCTGGGCTACTCAGCAGGTTTCCTTAAAAATTTTCCAGACCCCAGAGTATTTTTGTTTGGGGGGGGGTTGGTTTTTCGAGACAGGGTTTCTCTGTGTAGCCCTGGCTGTCCTGGAACTCACTCTGTAGACCAGGCTAGCCTTGAACTCTCGAACTCAGAAATCTGCCTGCCTCTGCCTCCCTCTGCTGGGATTAAAGGCATGCACCACCACTGCCCGGCGACCCCAAAGCATTAATTGGCTGCTACTTCCAGAGTTGCTCTAGAAAATCAACCCTCCAAGAAAAGCCTTCACGTTGACTTCAAGGAAATGACTCACGGTTATAACAGCCACGAACTTGCATTAAGCTTATTGCTGGTCATGACTGTGCCAAGACAGTTGTGCCAAATACCTTAAAAAATTAAGTTAATGGCAACTTTATGTCTCATGGAAGCCATTCCTACTTCTGACCTGCCAACAGGAGTTGATCCTGGCTGCCTGTGCCTCTGTCTCATCCAGGAAGCTTGGCAGGGAATTATATCTGTTCAGAGTCTAGTGTCTCCTGCTCGTACTGTTCATTCAACAGGTACACGTGCACAACTAAGTTCCCATGGAAACAGGTTTCAAGTACATATCCACATGTACCATGATGACAGGCAGCGACCCCATGAAGATTATTAGTTGTTGTAAGTATAAAACCAGAGTTTAAATTTCCAGTGTCCACATTACAAACGGCAGATGGAGTTATATGTCTCTATAACCACAGTGTTTGGGAGAGAAGAAACAGAAGGATCTTGGGAGTTTGTTGGATGGATTGCCTAACCAATGCTGACCTCTAGACTCTCAGAAGTAAGGAAGACTTTTTCTCCATGAGTGCATTCATATGTGTGTACAAGCATGTGTGCACACATATGAACATACACACACTAGCAGTCTACATAACAGGCCTTGTTATACAACAGACATAACATCAGGTTTCCTCATGTGTTCTTTCTTTTCTTCTTTTTTTTTTTTTAGACAGTTTTTTCCCCCTTCTGGCCCGCTTGCTCCCAGCCCAAAGGTTTTTATTTATTTATTTATTTATTTATTATATGTAAGCATACTGTAACTGTCTTCAGACACCCCCTTAGAGGGCATCAGATCTCATTACAGATGGTTGTGAGCCACCATGTGGTTGCTGGGATTTGAACTCATGACCCCTGGAAGAGCAGTCAGTGTTCTTAACCACTGAGCTATCTCACCAGCCCTGTCATGTGTTATTTCAACTGTTTCAGAATCTGGGATTTAGCAGCACACATGTTTAATCCCAGATGTTAGGAAATAGAGGCAGGTGGATTTCTTTGTGTTCAAGGCCATATAGTAAGACTCTGTCTCAAAACAAAAACAAAAACAAAAAGTCAATAGTTTCTAATACTTAGCTGCCAGAAGAGAGTCACCCGTTTTCTCTCATGTCACAGTTTCTGCCAGGTGGAAGAGGCCACATGCTATATTTTAAAAAATGGCTATGTGTGTGCATTTGTGGGTGTGCACCTTTGCATGTGTGTGTTTGTGTGTGCATGATGTGAGTGTTTGGGGGACTCATGTGTGTGTGTAGGGGTAAGAAAACAACTTTTTGGCCAGGCAGTGGTGGCGCACACCTTTAATACCAGCACTTGGGAGGCAGAGACAGGAGGATTTCTGAGTTCGAGGCCAGCCTGGTCTACAGAGTGAGTTCCAGGACAGCGAGTGCTACACAGAGAAACCCTGTCTTGAAAAACCAAAAAAAAAAAAAAAAAGAAAGAAAGAAAGAAAGAAAAAGAAAAGAAAACAACTTTGTGGAGTCAGCTCTCTACTTCTGTCTTGGGTTCCTTGGAGTCAAACTCAGGTAGTTGGGTTTGTGAGGCAAACTCAATCATCTCACTGGCCTACTAGAGTTTGTTTGTTTGTTTGTTTGTTTGTCATGAGCATGCATGGAGGCCAGCAGAAGCATCTGGTGTCTCTATAGCTCTCTACCTAGTCCTTTGAGGCAGACTTGAGCCTGGCATTTCTCCAATTAGGCCGGCAGTCAGTAAGCCCCAGCAATTCTCCTGTTCCTGCCCCTTACAGCTGGGGTTATGAACATCCAAGGGGTTCCTGGTTTAGCATGCATGTGATGAGATCCAAACACTGGTTCTCATTATTGTTCAGACTGAGGGGCCATCTCCCTAGACTCTAATGTTGGAATCACCCAACAGATCACACAAACACCAATCTCAGTCAGAAAGGGATAGTTTATGGAGCATTTACCCCAGGGCAAATCAATCAGGGCCACAGACCAGACTCGGGAGCTGACTGCAACCACAAACCAGAATCCTACAGAGCTTTTAAGCCTTAAATCCACAAATATCTGTGCCAAGTTATTTCACCAATCAGGATGTAGGGATAGGGTGGCTATTCCTGGTTGTCAAGTTGACTGTTTCTGGAATGAACTACGATCCAGAATTAGAAGGCTCACCTGTGATTCTGATCGAGGCATAGTGGCTATGAAGAGCTTAGGTCCCGCCAAGGTAATACACGCTTTAATCTCAGGAGACTAAGGCAAGTAGATCTCTGAGTTCAAGGTCAGCCTGGGACAAAGCAAGTCCCAGATCCAGGTGTGGTGATACACACCTTTAATCTGGGTAACACCTTCTGCTGGAGACCTACATAAGGACACTGGAAGAAGGAAGATTCTCTCTTCACCTGCTTGCCTTGGGGGACTGAGTAACTACTAGATCCTTGGACTTCCATTCACAGCTGCTGCTGACCATTGTTGGGGAGTTGGACAACAGATTCCCTTACTATATAGAGACTACCCAAAAGTTCTGTGACTCCAGAGAACCCTGACTAACACAGGGAACTTCCCTAGGAATATGTCTTTGTTGTACACTTAACCTATTCCCATTGGTTGGGGTATTCAACTATGGCAGGGACTTGCCTTACCTGACATTCATGTCTTAACTTGCTGACCAGGATGTCAGTTACCCACATACATGACTCTTTCTGCAATAAAAGGCAATAGGAGGATCAGGAGTCAAACATCATCCTCTGCTGTGTAACAAAGTTCAATCCTAGCCTGGGATTCATAAAATCCTGCCTTAAAAGAAAAAAAGAGAAATTCTGTGAATCTACTTGGGGGTTGGCAGACACCTCCTTTTGTTAACTTTAAGCCTATATTAAACTTACATTGATAATACATTAATATTAATATTAGAGGCCGGGTGGTGGTGGCGCATGCCTTTAATCCCAGCATTTGGCGGGCAGAGGCAGGCGGATTTCTGAGTTCGAGGCCAGCCTGGTCTACAGAGTGAGTTCCAGGACAGCCAGGGCTACACAGAGAAACCCTGTCTCGAAAAAAAAAACCAAATATTAATATTAGAGATCCTGGTGTTTAAAACAATTAAAAACCAGGTGTTGTGGGCTGGAGAGATGGCTCAGAGGTTAAGAGCACTGACTGCTCTTCCAGAAGTCCTGAGTTCAATTCTCAGCAACCACGTGGTGGCTCACAACCATCTGTAATGGGATCTGATGCCCTCTTCTGGTGTGTCTGGAGACAGTAACAGTGTACTTACACACACACACACATATGTACATATGTATGTATATATGTGTATATACACATATACATACATACGTATGTATGTATGTATGTATGTATGTATTAAAACAAAAACAAAAAAACAAAAACCCCAGATATTGTGGTACATGCTTATAGTTCCAGCACTTGGGAGATGGAGACAGAAGGTTTCTGAGTTCACTGCCAACCTGGGTTAAATAGTGAATTTGAAGTTATTCTGGACCACATGAAACCCTGTCTAAACAAACAAACAAACAAACAAACAAACACAAAAAGAAAAAAAAAGCCTCAAGAGTTTCTTTTTTTAAGATTTTGTGTATGTGTGTGTGTGTCTGTCCGTCCATGTGCCCGTTTCTATGCCAGGTGTGTTCAGGTAGGTACCTTCAGAGGCCAGAAGAAGGTGTCGGATCTCCTGGAGTAGGAATTTCAGATGGGTGCAAGCCACCTGACAATGGTGCTAGGAACCAAGGTTTCTTAAGTGCAGAGCCATCTCTCCTCCCCTAGTTCTGTTCTTTCCTGAAGTGAGCTAGACACAGGGAAGCATCAATAAACATGAGGGTGGAGGAGACAGGAAGTAGTAAAACTGATAGACGGCAAAGCTGAAATGAAACAGTGGTAAGATCTTTACATTTCACCCCAGCCCAAACCTTCCCTAGGCCTAGGACTGACGTCAGGGCCTCCTGCATGCTAGACAGTGCGGTATCATTGAGATAAAACACACTCCCTCTTCCCCTACACCTCATGTTTTTCATATAGTCCGGGCTGATCCTGCCTCCTCAAAAGTCCTGGGATTGTAGCTGGCCACCACAGTCAGCTTTTCCACCTCTCTAGTTTGAATCACTCTGGTACAGATTATGTAGCTCGGTCTAACCTCAAATTTAACTCACTCTTCCTGCATCCCTTAGGTGCTCTGGTTGCATGGGCATGCCGCTGCACTGATTTTGTTTTGTTTGTTTTGGTTTGGTTTGGTTCTAGCCAGGCTCACATGGGACTCTCGATCCTTCTGCCTCCATTTCCTGAGTGCTAGGATTACGGGTCTTATCACAATTTGGCTTTGGTAGTTAAAAAACAAACAAACAAAACAAAACAACCCCCCAAACCTAATGGTTTCCAATAACCTTCAGTAACTCCCCCAGTTAGGTTTTTAATTTCCTGACATCATGTTTAAATATAAAGAAAATGGAATTTGCTGCTGCCTATATGAAAATAGTTGAGGGGAGGTGGCTCATGACTATAATCTCAGAATAGGGAGTCTGAGGGTAACCAGTTTGAAGCCAGCCTGGCTTTGTAGTGAGTTTAGGCTAACACACCTAAACTGTGAGCCTGTCTTAAAGAAACAGAAATAGGGACTGGGGAGATGGCGCAGTGGTTAAGAGCACATACTAACCTTGCATAGGTCTTGGTTTTGCTTCCCAGCCCCCACATGGTGGCTCAAAACTACCGGTAACTCCATGTACTAGGTAACTCCATGTACTAGGTAACTCCATGTAGTAGGTAACTCCATGTACTAGGTATCCTACCTCTTCTTGTGACCTCTACAGGCACTGCATTTATGTGGTGCACTGTCAAGCATGCATGCAGAATATTCATACACATAAAATAAGAGTAAGTCTTTAAACAAAACCAAGGAAACCCCAGAAGGGTTGTGAATCAAGCTGACGGGTAGGTGTGCTTGCCTAGCAAGTGCGGGGCTGAGGGGTTGGTCTCCAGCACAAAAACTAATAGAGCTCATCTAGCACAGTGGCGCTTTTAACTTACTATTATCATTGTGTGTGTCGGTTACATGTGTGTTGGTGCGCACATATAGAGGTGAGGGGTTTCCCTGTACCTCTATGGGTCTCAGGGATTATTAACTCATGTTGTCAGGCAACATGTTAGCAAGTACTTCATGTGCTGAGCCATCTCAGTAACCTAAAATGATTTATTTTTAGTCTGTCTGTGTGTTGGGATGGGTATGTACGTGTGTGGTGTGTGTAGTATATGTGCACGTGTGTCTAATTGCATGTACCTGTACATTGAAGCCAGAGGAAGGTGCCCCTCTAGCTCTTTGTTTCCTTGACTCACCCTGGAGTTACAGATGATTGAGAGCCACTTGATATGGGTGGTAGGAACCAAACGTGGGTTCTCTGAAAAACCAGCATACGCTCTGACCATGAGCCATCTCTCTAGTCTCTTTAAAAAACTAAAAGTATTATTTATTGCGGTGGTTTGAATATGCTTGGCCCAGGGAGTGGCACTTTTAGGAAGTATGTCACTGTGGGGGTGAGCTTAGACCCCCTCCTCCTAGCCACCTGGGAGCCAGTCTTCTCCTGGCTGCCTTCTGATCAAGATGTAGAACTCTTGGCTCCTCTAACACCACGACTGCCTACACACTGCCATGCTACTGCCTTCATGATAATAGACTGAACCTCTCGACCTGTTGTCCTTTATAAGAGTTGCCTTGGTCATGGTGTCTCTTCACAGCAACAGAAATCCTAAGACACCTATTTTGTGTGTGTGTGTGTGTGTGTGTGTGTGTGTGTGTGTATGCACACTCCTGTGCATGCTCATGTAACGGTGTGTATGTGGAGGTCAGAGGCCAACTTTTGAGAGCTAGTTCTCTCCTCCACCATGGGTTCCTGGCATTGACCTTATCTGTCTTTATCATGACATGCTATAGCCATACTGGCCTGATTAGATTCTAGTGCTGGGATTACTGATATGTGCCTCAAACTTCGGCTCTGTTGTTTCAATTACCCCCAGTTTATCATCCTTTCTTGGGTGAGACTCAGTTTGCTCTCATATTCCTAGTCCCTTAGGTTACTGATTTATAGACACCTTCTTTTACCAACACTGATCACTTACGGCTGTAAATTTCCCTCTCAGCAGCCTTCTTCATTATTCTATAAGTTTGGCTCTACTGTGCTGTTTTTACTTGATATACTTTCTAATTTCCTTCGGGATTATTATTATTTTTATCAATTAAGAACTAAATTTTCCTGCACTCGCAAAATCTCCAGCTTTACTTGTATTCCTCTTTTCTAGGTTCATTTCATTGTGGTTGATTATACCCCATCTATGATTTCTGCCTTCTTAGGTCTTGAGGGCTGGAGATGTAGCTCTGAGCTAGAGTACCTGTCTGGTGTGATAGTCCATCTTGCTTATCACTTAAAAGGATCTGTGAGATGGTTTGAATGATAATGGCCTCCACGGCCTCATATGTTTGAATGCTTACCCATTGGTGGAAGTGTTTGAGAGGATGAGAAGGATTGGGAGGCGTGGTCTTGTTGGAGGAGGTGTGTCACTGGGGCTGGGCTTTGAGGCTTCAAAAGCCCAAACCAGGCCCAGGCTCTCTCTGTCTCTTTTCCTTTTCCTGTCTCCCAGTCACTCTCTCTTGGTTTGCAGATCAGGGTGTAGCTCTCAGCTATGCTCCAGTGTCATGTGTGCCGCCATATTCCCTATGTCCCTACTATGCCCCCACTATGATGATAATGGAGTCACCATGCCTCTGAAACTATAAGCAAGCCCCCCCCTTTTTTTTTCTTTTTCAAGACAGGGTTTCTCTGTGTAGCCCTGGCTGTCCTGGAACTCACTCTGTAGAACCAGGCTGGCCTCGAACTCAGAGATCCGCCTGCCTCTGCCTCCCAAGTGCTGGGATCAAAGGAGTGCGCCACCACTGCCCGGCTGCAAGCCCACTTTTAATGTTTCCTTCTGTAAGCTGCCTTGGTCATGGTGTCTCTTCACAGCAACAGAACAGTGACTAAGACAGTCTGGAATCACCTAGGAGATAAAGCTCTGGGTATGCCTGTGAGGGAGTTTCCAGAGAGGATTAACTAAGAGGGGACGATCTGCACTCGAAGCAAGTAGCATCATTCATGGAATAGACCAGATGGAAAGAGGTCTGAGGAAAAAAGCAGGGTCACCTGTCTGCTTACCACCAGCAGCTCTTTGGGAGCTTCCAGGCTTTCAGCACCAGATTGTGGTTGCTGAGGTACCAGCTCAGACTGATAGCCATGGGTGGACTACCCAGACCTTCCGTGTAAGCCAATCTAATAAACTCCCTTTTTGTTCCCTCTGAGTGTGCTATGTATGCGGGCTAGATCAGATTGACTTGCAGTATTGTTCAAAGTCTGTATTTTCTTATTGATCTTTAAAATGTTATTGTTAGGTGGCTGTGGTGGCACACATATCTTAGAACTCAGGAGTTTGAACTCTCTGTGAGTTCAAGGTCAGCCATAGTAAATTCTAGGACAGCCAGACCTACATAATGAGACCCTACCTCAAAAAAAAATTATCAATTATTGTGATATTGTATGTATAAGAGACCAACAACAGTCAGAGGAGCACGTGTGTGCGCACACACACACACACACATACACACGCAGGCACACACGCACACACACAGAAAGAGAAAGGGAGGAGTGGGAGAGAGAAACCTGGGCTTTGGTGCGGGGTTTTGAAGCCTCAAAGTCCCATCCCCAGTGACATACTTCTTCCAACAAGGCTACACTTCCAATCTCTATTAAGTAAGGCTACTTCCTAATGACTAAGCATCCAAATCTTTTTTTTTTTTTTTGGTTTTTCGAGACAGGGTTTCTCTGTATAGCCCGGGCTGTCCTGGAACTCACTCTGTAGACCAGGCTGGCCTAAAACTCTTGAACTCAGAAATCCGCCTGCTTCTGCCTCCCAAGTGCTGGGATTAAAGGCGTGCGCCACCACCGCCTTGGCTCAAGCATCCAAATCTAACAGATCCTTTTGAGCTGACAAGGAAGATCAACTACCACAGTAGGCAGATCCTCTACATGGCCAGTGTACATGGGCATTTCAGAGAACAACTTCCAGGGGTTAGTTCTCTCCTTCCACCCTTTCATGTGTTCCAGGGATTAAACACAGGTTGTCAGGTTCACACAGCAAGTAGCTTCAGCTGTTGACCTGCCCCCACGGCTCTTTTGTCTCTCTTATTCACTAACAGGAGAGGAAGACTGCAGTGTGTAAATATGGAAATATGCTTCAATTCTGCCAGTTTTGCTTTGCACATTCTGGAGCTACATGCTATATACAAATACATTTATATGCTGTATGTTCTTGCTGGATTAAACATTTTAATTTACATGTTATATGTATATGCCTGTGTGAGTAGATGCCACACATGTGTGGGTGTCCTCAAAGGCCAGAAGAAAAAGTTGGCTATCTTGGTGCTAGAGTTACATGTGGTTATGACATGCGTCCTGGGTGCTGAACTTGGGTCCTCTGGAAGAATATCAAGTTCTTTTAATCTTTAAGCTGTCATTCTAGACCTAGATTGAACATTTATCAACACAAAATATCCTTCACTTCCTACAACCATTTTCATTTTAAGTCTGTTTTTTAAAAAAGACTCTATTTCTTTATTTTTTATATGTTCTGTTTTTCATGCACACCAGAAAAGGGAATTAGATTCCTTTACACATGGTTGTGAGCCACCACATGGTTGCTGGGAATTGAACTCAGGACCTCTGGAAGATCAGCAGGTGCTCTTAACCACTGAGCCACCTCTTCAGTCCCCTCAAGTCTATTTAACAATATGGGTAGGATCAATCTGGGTGCTCAAAACATACAACAGACGATGAGGAAGTCCTGCTGAGGTAGTCAGCTGGAGTTCCAGACTTGAAATGGCAGAGCCAGAGTGTCTTCTCCGGTGAGGCTTCCAAATAAAGTAATAACAACTAAAAGACAATATAATCAAACCGGGTGTTCACAACTTCTAGCATAAACCAATCACAGAAGTGGAGACGGTCAGCTGGAGCTCTTTCAGCTTTCTCTCCAAGGCTGGCTTCTCTTCCCCCACCCCCACCCTACACTTTAAACATTGTAATTACTTTATTACAATGTAATTATTTTATTACTTCACTACTTTATAGTGAGACAGGGTCTCACTATGTATCTGTAGGTGGCCTGGAACTCACTGAGACCAGGTTGGTATCGAACTCATGGTGATCAGTCTGCTGTGCATCCTGAGTGAGAGGATTAAAGGTGGATACTATCATACCCAGCCCAAAAATTTTATTTAATTTTTGTTATTCTTTTTTTTTCTTTTTGAGTTTTCGAGACAGGGTTTCT
Organism: Grammomys surdaster; assembly: GCF_004785775.1. Lineage (NCBI taxonomy): Eukaryota > Metazoa > Chordata > Mammalia > Rodentia > Muridae > Grammomys > Grammomys surdaster. The sequence goes on from NW_021604593.1 coordinate 5,441,769, forward strand.
CTGTGTAGTCCTGGGTGTCCTGGAACTCACTCTGTAGACCAGGCTGGCCTCGAACTCAGAGATCCGCCTGCCTCTGCCTCCCAAGTGCTGGGATCAAAGGCGTGCGCCACCACTGCCCGGCATTGTTATTTATTCTTGTGTGTGTGTGTGTGTGTGTGTGTGTGTGTGTGTGTGTGAGAGAGAGAGAGAGAGAGAGAGAGAGAGAGAGAGAGAGAGACTCTGTGTGAACATGTGTGTTTTTGGGTGCCTACAGAGACCAAGTTATGGTGGCTGATTCCATTGGAGCTAGAATTACAAGTATTTGTGAGCCAAAAATTTTATTAAGTGAGGTAATTCAGGAAGTGTTCTCTCACGTGTGGTCCCTAGATACAAATCCTCAGATGTGAGTATACGCCATGGGGTAACCACAGAAAGCAGGACCATAGACGAAGTGGGGAGCTTGAGGTAGGAGTAGCAGAATACAGATGATCTAAGTCAGAGACGGAATAATGGAGAATGGGCTCCAACTGGGAGGATGCAGGGAAGTAACCCACAAGGGACAAGGGACAAGTAACATTAAAGACTGATAAAGCATCAAGGAATCCTACTCTATTTAACTGTTTGTTTGTATCCAATGTTTCTTGTAGAGAACCGTCTTAGGGTTTCTACTGCTACAACAACAGCAACAGAACCAAAAAAGCAAGTTGGGGAGGAAAGGGTTTATTTGTTGTGTACTTCCAGATCATAGTTAATCATTAGAGGAAGTCAGGTCAGGAACTTAATAGGGCTGGAACCTGGAGGCAGGAGCTGATGCAGAGGCCATGGAGGGATGTTGCTTATTGGCTTGCTTCATGTAGTTTGCTCAGCTTGTTTTCTTAAAGGACCACTTGTCCAAGGATGGGACCACTCACCATGAGTTGGGCTTTTCCCTACAGATCACTAATTGAGAATGTGTCTTACAGATGGATCTCACGGAGGCATTTCCTCAACTGAGGCTCCTTCCTCTTTGATGACTGTAGCTTGTGTCAGACTGACATACAAAACCAGGCAGTCCATTCTGATACAGGGGATATCCTCAAGCTTTTCTGTAAAAAGGAAACTGAAGATACAATCTGCATTACTGGGACAGTGTCTGCTCTCTACTCAGAAGATTGCTGTTTTTGTATTTGCACAGATAATGTGGTGGTGTGTAGGACCCTGAAGGGCTGCCATGCCCTGGCTGAGACTTTCCATGTTCTGCTGTCTACTAAGTAACATTGTTCGGAGCCAACACCTAGCCAAAAGCAGCTATCATCTTTGCAGCCATCTCGAGCCATATACCCTGACAAGAGACTTGTTTTCAACAGCCCACAACAGCTGAGCACACTCTGATAAACATCTTGTTTTTCTCACATATCTTGTTTTGCTGTTTAGTGCCGCCAGCAGTAAGGTGCACGTGGTCTCCACGATACAAGGCACATGACGTAGTATAAATACCCAGGATAAAAGAGACTTGAAGAGACTTGATCAGACTCCCTGTCTTGTCTCCATTCTTCGAGTCTCCGTCCCCACTCTCTCTCTTGCTAGGCCCTGACCCACGGACCGGAGCAGCAGAACAGGCCATTACAAAGTGACCCCCGAACGTGAGGCAGCTCCGGTGGCTATATAACATTCTGCGGTTTTTCTAAGATCAAAACATCTTGATGTAGGCATGGTGCCAGGAAGGGTATTTACACTTGACATCCCATTGCCCCCCAGTTGAGTTCCTGTTTTTCCTTGAGTTTGTGTTTTTTCTTCTCTGGCTTGGTGTATATATTGAACCTGCTCAGTAAAAGCTTTGGCATTCTCTCATAAAGAATGACCCGAGTCTGTGCCTTCCCCCAGGCCTCCGCTTGAGAGCTCGGTACTGTGGCAGTGCTGGAGTTGTCAGTGGTGCTCATCTTCGCTGGGTCCAAGAGATTCTTGTAGCCCAGCATGGTTGGAGTGCTCTTAATCCCAGCTCCCAGGAGGGAGAGGCAGAAGGATATCTGAGTTTGACATCAGCTTAGTCTATAAAGCAAGTTCTGGGTCAGCCAGGGCTACTGAGAAAGACTTTTGAAAAACCAAAGCAAGCCCCACGGGGGGTTTGTCTCCATTTCCCAATGTTGGAACTAAAACTGTGACCCACAACTGGCTTTTACATGGGTACTGAAAACCTAAACTCAGGTTCTCACGAATCACAACAAACATGTTACTCACCAAGCTGTCTCTTTACCTTCCTTTTTGTTTTGCTGAGATAGCTTTTACTCTATAGCCCAGGCTGGCCTTGTCCTCATTACAATCCTCTTGCCTCAGCCTCCTGAGTGCTGGGATTACAGATGTGATTATGCTTGAATTTTAAATATAACTTTTTCTGTTTTTCCCCTTCCTTCCTCCTTCCCCTCCCTTTTTTTTTGTGGGGGGGGGTTTGAGACAGGATTTCTCTGTATAGCCCTGGCTGTCCTGGAACTCACCCTGTAGACCTTCCCTCCCTTTCTTTGTGGCAGAATCTCACATAGTCCAGACTGGTCTCAAACTTACTATATAGTCAAGGATGACTGAACTTCTGAACCTTTTAATGCCACTGCATTATTAGTGGTATTACAGATGTGCACCAACACAACTGAGTTTACTCAGTGCTGGCAAACACACACAGGCGAAGCTTCCCATGTGCTAGGAAAGAACTCTACCAATGGAGTTTTATCCCATTTCTACTTCTGGTCCACTTTGGATCATGTAGTCCAGGCTGGCCTTTTTTTTTTTTTAACATTTATTTATTTATTTATTTATTTATTTATTTATTTATTTATTTAATGTATATGAGTACAGTGTAGCTGTCTTCAGACACACACCAGAGGAGGGCATTAGATCCCATTACAGATGGTTGTGAACCATCATGTGGTTGCTGGGAATTGAACTCAGGACCTCTGGAAGAGCAGTCAAGTGCTCTTAACCACTGAGCCATCTCTCCAGCCCCCAGGCTGGCTTTAAACTCATGATTCTCCTGCCTGTATGATAGGAGACAATGCTTTCTATCTCGTGATTTGAAAAAGGCAAAGTAAAGAGGCTTTACAAAACATCTTTTAAGTAACTTGAAATAAAAAAGTTTTATTTTCTCTGAATGTTTGCCTCTATGTATGCCTATGTACCATGTGTGTGCCTGGTGCTCAGGGAGGCCAGAGGAGCGTGCCAGATGCCCTGGAACTGGAGTTAGCCTATGTGGGTGATGAAAGTTGAACCTGGGTCCTCTGAAAGAGCGAGAAGTGCTCTTAACTTGGAGGCAGGTCCAGTGACTTGAAAATTTGACTATCCAATTTCTGAGAAGACCAGCTTCAAACTTGTATCAGTTTTGTAAGATAACACCTAAGTGGACTGCAGCATCGTCAGGGGCTCACACATTCAGTACTAGTAGCCTGCTATTTACAAAATGCTGCCTGCATCTTGGTGCTCACCCATCTATGGACCCAAGCTGCAACATACAACATGGTGCTGATGATGACTGGTGACACATAGCCATCACTCTGCCACAGTCACAAAGACAATGTGAGTTTACCAAGCCTGTGAAAAGTGAAATATGGTGGCTCACCTGTGCCTGTTTTCTCAGCACTCTGTAGGCCAAGGCAGGGGACTGGCTATGAGTTCAAGGCTAATCTCGAGTACAGAGTGTCAGCCCAGCCTAGTGAGATCCTGTCTCAGATCCTGTCTCAGAAAACCAATGCGTGCGTGCACACACACACACACACACACACACACACACACACACACACTCATGTTCTGAAGCTCTTGAAAAATAATGATCTAAGGCAAGAGGATAAATAGTTCAAGACCTTAGATGCACAACGAGTCTGAAGTCAGCCTGGGCTGCATGAGATCCTATTTTCCAATAAAATAAACAAAAATCTCTACACAGAAATAAGGACCTACAACTAACATGATAGTGACGAAGACCAAAAGGTTTTCCATTGTAAGCAGGCTCAAGACAATACACATTTCTGTGGCTTCTATTCAGAAGAAGAGTTTTAACAAAAGCAAATACACATATGGGAGAAGAAAGTTTGTAGGCAGATGACATAAACTTACACACAGATAAACTTAATTCCATACAACTATTAGAGAATAACACACTAATCAAATCTTGAGATGAAAATTAATATGTAAATATAAGCTATATAATACTTCTTTTTAGTTATAGTCTAAGTAGACTACTAGGTAGGCTGACCTTGAACTCACAGAAATCCACTTACCTGCCTGCCTCCTGAGTGTTGGGATGAAAGGGATGCGCCACTGTGCCCAGTAAAGTTGTATACTCTTTTCAGTATTAATTTCTTTTTTTTTAAAGTTTATTTATTAATTGATTTACTTCTTTAATGTACATGAGTACACTGCAGCCGTCTTCAGACACAGCAGAAGAGGGCATCGGACCCCACTACAGATGCTTGTGAGCCACCATGTGGTTGCTGTGTACTGAACTCAGGACCTCTGGGAGAGGAGTCAGTGCCCTTAACCACTGAACCATCTCACCAGCCCCTTATTAATTTCTTAATTACATCTCATATACCCTTAACCTGCTCTCTTATTTATTTATTTATTTATTTATTTATTTATTTATTTATTTATTTATTTATGTTTTTCGAGACAGGGTTTCTCTGTGTAGCCCTGGCTGTCCTGGAACTCACTCTGTAGACCAGGCTGGCCTCGAACTCAGAAATCTGCCTGCCTCTGCCTCCCAAGTGCTGGGATTAAAGGCGTGCGCCACCACTGCCTGGCATCTGCTCTCTTTTAAACTCATGGTGTCTATTTTCATTGCTATTTGGTTTTTGCTTTTTAAGACATGGTTTCTCTGTGGAGTGAAATGAACGTAACATTTTCCCTTTTCACTATGTGTGCTGGGGAGTTTTATGTCAATTTGACATAAGTTAAAGTTTGTTTAGAAGAATTTTCACAATTGGCAGTTGTGAGCCAATTGAGAAAACGCTCCTAGCAGCTTGGCCTGTTGGGCATTTTTGGACTGATGGTTGATGTGGGAGGTACCAGCTGACTGAGGACAGCACCATTTCTGGGTAAGTGGTCTTGGGTGCTATAAGAAGGCAGTATGAGCAAGCCGTAAGCAGTACCCCTCCATGGCCTTTGCACCAACTCCCACCTCCAGGTTCCTGCCTTGAGTTCCTGCCCCTTAGTGAGGGACTATTATGTGGAAGTGTAAGCACAATAAACCCCATTCTTCCCAGTTTGCCATCGGTCATCGTGTTTATCACAGTAACAGAAACCAAGACACTAGTTTACTTTTCCAGTTAAGTAACTCAGTTACAACCCCAGTGTTGTAAGACTCTCACCTATGTCTGCACTTCCCACTTCCTAACTCTATGTCTCTAGATCCTTCACACTAGCCCCAGGTGCACTTTCTGCTCTTTCTGTCCCTATGGATGGATCTATCTTTTTAAATGTTGTACTCACATTAGAGTACGTGTGAGAACTTCATTACTTTTTAAAAGTTGTGTGTATAGAGTATGTTCACATAAATGAGAGTGCACTTGGAGGTCAGAGGCACTGATATCCCCTGGACAGGCAGTTGTGAGCCAACTGACATGGGCTCTAGGAATCAAACTTGGGCACTCTGCAAGAACACCACACCCCCCCCCCACATAATATTCTTATTAATTTGGGAGTTTTGTGCAATGCAGCCTGATCATACATGGTTCACATTCTCCCAGGTCTACCTCCCATACCAAGTGCAATTTGTGTTGTTCATATATTCATTGAAGCATAGTCAAACTACCAGTGGCCAGCCTCTTAAAAAAAAAATTGAGTCCATCCCCACACCCCAACTCCGCCAGAAGCCAATGGTGAAGAGCTACACTTCAGCATCTTTGCTTTTTAAAAAACATATTCTCCTCTCACATATGAAACCCTTACCACAGTCCTCTCCCCCCCAAACCCACCTCCCTCTTTCTCAGATAGATCCACTCTCACGGTTTTGTCATTAAGGACTCAATAGCTCTCTGTCTGAACTCTTTCAGTTGCTCTGAAAAATATTATTTAAGCTGGGCAGTGGTGGCGCAGGCCTTTAAATCCCAGCACTTGGGAGGCAGAGGCAGGCGGATTTCTGAGTTCGAGGCCAGCCTGGTCTACAGAGTGAGTTCCAGGACAGCCAGGGCTACACAGAGAAACCCTGTCTGGAAAAACCAAAAAAAGGAAGAAAGAAAAGAAAAAAGAAAACAACTTTGTGGAGTCAGCTCTCTACTTCTGTCTTGGGTTCCTTGGAGTCAAACTCAGGTAGTTGGGTTTGTGAGGCAAACTCAATCATCTCACTGGCCTATAGAGTTTGTTTGTTTGTCATGAGCATGCATGGAGGCCAGCAGAAGCATCTGGTGTCTCTATAGCTCTCTACCTAGTCCTTTGAGGCAGACTTGAGCCTGGCATTTTTCCAATTAGGCCGGCAGTCAGTAAGCCCCAGCAATTCTCTTGTTTCTGCCCCTTACAGCTGGGGTTATGAACATCCAAGGGGTTCCTGGTTTAGCATGCATGTGATGAGATCTTAAAAAAAAAATATTATTTTAGCTAACATGGAAATGCTGAGTGCTGTTCTGCTACCTCACTGCATCTTCCTGCTGTCAGCTGCTGGCATCTTAAGCTCTCCCAAGAACACTAGAAACTCCTACCACTGGACCACCTCTCCATCTAGCCCAAAAACTTCATTGTAAGTATATACTTTTTTGAGAGGGTTTCTTTGTATAGCTGTCTTGGAACTTGCTCTGCAGACGATGCTGGCCTTGAACTCAGAGATCTGCCTGCCTGCCTGCCTGTGCCTCCTGAGGGCTGGGATTAAAGGCACGAACTACCATGTTTTGCATAATATACATTTTTTTTGTTGATTGTTTTGGGAAATGTTTTGGTACATAGTATAGTATATCTTTAAATTCTTTCTACCTCTTGATTCCTAGAAGCTGGCACTGCAGACATCTACTGCCATACCCAACAGAGTAATTTTATTTATTTATTTATTTGTTTATTTATTTATTATTTATTCACTTGGAGTGTTTTACCCGAATGTACATCATGTATCCTATGGTGGTCTCAAGCTTACTGTGTCTTGGAGGGTGACCTAGAACTCCTAACACCTTTGCTTTTATTTCCCATATGTTGGAATTACAGGTACAAGTCATGATAGCTGGCATTAAGGTGATTTCTGATTTGTGTTTTAAGAAACATTTGAGCCGGGCGGTGGTGGCGCACGCCTTTAATCCCAGCACTCGGGAGGCAGAGGCAGGCAGATTTCTGAGTTCGAGGCCAGCCTGGTCTACAGAGTGAGTTCCAGGACAGCCCGGGCTATACAGAGAAACCCTGTCTCGAAAAACCAAAAAAAAAAAAAAAAAAAAAAAAAAAAAAAGAAACATTTGAGTTGGACATGGATAACACCAAGGAATATGCCAAACTGCGTGGAGAAAAGCCCATGAGGCCTCAACCGGATACAAATAGAGGTGGTCCTTCCCAGGGAACAGCACACCAACTGGTCATACAGTGCCAGCCATCTCTGAAAACAAATGGATAACAGTAACATCACATAAACTCAACAGATTACACTGAGGATATATACGCATATTCAAATACATATATGTGGTTGAACATGGTGGTGCACATTGGCAGGCAGATCCAAGTTGAGGCCATTCTGATCTACAGAGCAAGTTCAAGGACAATCAGAAGTACATAGAGAAACTGTGTCGAAAAACCAAGATAATACAGAGTGGAGAATGAAAACAGGAAGGTATCTGATGTGATGCTGATTTCTGTTTACACCTGCACATACACAGGCAAGTGCATGAACACACACACCACTGTGCATGTCCCCTTCCCTAAATAAATACATACACAAACAGAGAAATCAAGACTGGTTATCATACCACAGATTCCTTCAGATTCCTTACAATCCCATGAAGAAAATCTACTCACCTGGGGGTGTCATTCACAACCCCACAGCCTCTGCTGGTATGGCACCACAGTCTACCGAGTTATAGTAGGCTCATCATCATCATCACCATCGTCACCACCACTGTCATCATCGTTGTCATTGTTGAGACACTGTTTCTCTGTGTGGCCTGACTGACCTGGAATTTACTCTGTAGACCAGGCTAGCCTCAAACAGAGATCTGTCTGCCCTTGCCTCCCCAGTGCTGGGATTAATGGTGTGCCTGGCATTATATCAGGCTTACTTAAGACAAACAAGGGTCAACAGACTTTACCACTAAAAACATCATCAGATTACTGGGATAAGTGGAACTCAATGTGGAACAACACTTCTGCCCAGGAGCCGAACACTGTAATTGTAGCAGAGTGAACATCTCAGAAGTGCTTGTTAGAAAGAGGCAAACTGCTCATCTATAAAAACCTCTTCTAGTCCTTTATTAATGTTTGGAGATGCGTGGTACATATGGTTAACAGCATCACACCAGCAGGGAAGTACAGATAACTGAAAAGGATCTCTAGAACAGGATTCCAGAGCAGCTTAGTGTGTCTGCTCTCAACCTCCACAAGAATCCAGCTCTGACACAGGCAGGACAGACGATGTAACAGTATCACTTGGAAATGGTTCTTTTGAAAATAAATGACAAGAATTGATTGCTGGAATCCTTTCCCGTGAGCTGTGGCGGCTCTCTGGGTGCTGCGGCATCACTGTAGAAGGCCAATTTGGGCATTGGATGGTCAAACAGGAGATCTGACTGACTAGGGTAAGAAGAGGTTTTATGTTTAGTCTAGAGAGAACGGATTGTCCAAGTGGATACTTTCAGTCCAGGCTCAGCTCAGGCTGTGCAGGAATCCACCAGATAAATACAGTCTATGGACTGAAAGGCTGAAAACTCAGCGGGCCATGTGTGTCACCAAGAATCTGGAGTCCCTGAAAACTGAGGTGTAATAGGCATGTGCCTGGGGGAAGGAGGACTCGGCACGTCAGTCCAGTTCTGATCCTTCTGTGCCACAAGATCTGCTTCCAAAGTGAATGAAGGAAAGTGTCCTGCATTTCAATGTTCCATTGTCAAGGTAGCAAAGCCCTCTCCCCATGCCCCCGCAGCATCATTCTTCATAAGTTCTGTTTCCAAGTCCTGATTCTTCTGAGTCTACATCTTCTCCTTTCGCTTCAATTTTGACACTTTCTTGACAGTCCCATTCTTGTTGAGGAGCTTCAGGACCCGATCTTTGTGATCCAAAACCTTAAGCATAGAGTCTCTGGCTTCACTGATTTGGTCCATCACTAGTTTACACCTCTGCATGTTCCCCTGAGACAGAAAAAGACACACTGTTACCTGATGTCACCGAGATGAAATGACTTTTAGAGGACTGTTGGCTCAGGGCAGAGGCATGATCAAAGGTGACGAGACTCTCCCTTTCAGTTCTTGGGGAACTCTAGGGAGGCCTGATGGTCCAACTAGAACTAGTTTGTAAGACTATTATTGCTAAGGATGCTGAATGAGTTGGTAAAAGGACAAAGGGAAATCAAGCTGGAAGTGCACTTTGTACCTGCTGACTAGGCCTTCCGGTGTTGGGAGAACTGTCATCAACATTCAGTTACTTTAGTCTTACTTATTTTGTAGACGCTGTGCAACAATACCAAGTGCCTAGACAAACTGAGCTCAGTGATAACACAGTAGAAAGTCTGTTAGAGGAAACTGCTTCTGACTGGATCTGTGCTGGCTCCACATGAGGGAAGCCATGTCTGATACTTTCAACCTGACTAGAAGCCTGTGGCTGGGAAGGTCTTAGGCTCACTGGTAAGATGCACAAATTTTTGCAAACATCCACCATTCTGATGCAACTCAAGAGGTTACTGGGAAAAGATATTAATGTAGAAAGGATACAAATTGGGAAGAAGGGAGTGAGACAAAAAAAGATAAAGAAAAAGAATCTCCAGGTGGCTGGAGAGATTGGTTCAGTAGCTATGAGTGCTTGCTGTTCTTTAGAAGAATCTAAATTTGTTTCTCAGTCATATGTTAGGTGGCTCACAACTGTTTGTAACTCCAGTTCAAGGGATCCAACATCCTCTTCTGGTCTCTGCAGACACCTATATCTACATACACACACACACACACCCTCTAAAAAAATAAAGTAAATAAAAAAATGGCTAAGTACCTCTACTAATGTACACTGAAGCAAATGAGTTTGTACAAAGGCACTTGTAGTGGGGAATGGTATGGTAAAGTTAGAATAAAAGGAAGACAGAAATGTAACTAAAACACAATCTCAAAACTTAATAACAAAATTATTAATAAACAAAATAATCAACAAGCAAACAAAATGCCTGTGGCTAGGGAGGCTGCTGGTAAGAATACATAAAAAAAAAAAAAGATGTGACCAAGGTGACCAAGGACTCTGAAGGAGGAGGACATCAAACCTGTATCAGCTCATTTATTCGGTGCAGATCGTCATCAGTTGCTGCCTTTTTCTTTGGGATAATCCCTTCCTGTAGGTTGGTAAGTCTTTCATAAACGTCGTGTTCTAGATTTGTCTGCAATACACAAGAGGGAAATACTGTGACTTTGGACACTTTTCTGTGCCAATCTGAAGCAAACATGCCACCTGGATACTCTGAGAGCTACTGTAAGAGAACTCTGGTGATAAAGACCTTGCTTACAGGGACTAAGGCACAAATATTAACAAACAATAAAGGAATGAACCAATAAATACTCTATATTATGCTATAATCTGCCATAGATCATATAGTCCATCTTCAAAGATAACTTTGATATACTATACTAAATCCATAATTCACTTGAAAAATAGCTATCATTTTTACAGAAATATAATTTTATATTAATTTAACCCTAGCCAAAATCTAATGGTGTTTTTTCCAAAAGAGCTGCATGTATCACAGGCTGACCTTAAATCTACCAGGCAGCCAAGTAAGCCTCTGAACGGAGCCCACTGGATCACAGACTGTGCTTTCCATCCAGTTTGTATAGTGCTGAGGACCAAACTCAAAGCTCCCTGCATTCTAGATAAGCACCTTACAAGTGGCTACATGGCATTTGTCACCCTTTTCCTTATGCAGTACCTTGCTAGGTAGCTCAGGCTGGCCTCTAACACAAAAGACTTTCCAATCTCAGCTTCAAAAATAAATACTATGATTCTGGTGTGTGGCAGCACTTGTGCTTTGAGACTCAGTAGGAAATGCTCTTGAGATCACTATTACCCATGCTGTGAGGCTATTGTGGCTGCTTTCCCTTCACTCACATGATTAAATTCCTGTCCCAGGGTTGTGGCAATGGGGGACGGGGTTCATGTAAACTCTACCACTGGACAGATGACAGAGGGTACAGTTAATATTCATCAGCCAGGAGAATAGGGTACAGTGCACCTAGGGGGCAACATGGGATGCTCTCAGGGACAGAATGAGTGAGCAGGAGCTGTGGGAGGCAGGCTTTGTAGAAAGGACTCCTGTCTGTTTCCTAAAGCAAGATGGCTCGGGTCTGTGTGTCCTACTAGGAGCTGGTAGCTCATTGAAGTCTGTTCTTGGTAAGAAGCAAAATGTGTGGTGGCTCATGGTAAGGGGGCTGGTTGGCTGTCGAACCTTCTTTGAGAAAGCAGAGTGGTAGGGAGAAGAGGCTCATGGGAAAGTCACTCAAGGCTCTCCTCATTTCCTATGTCCTGACAGACCTAACATTCAAGTTTAACTTCAAGTCTTACACCACAGCACTTTTATATATTTTGGTCTGGGAATCAGAATTCAAATGTAGGCCTGGATAGATGGCTCAGTGAGTAAAGACACTTGCTCCTAAGCAGCATGACCGGAGTTTGATCCCCTAGGACACACATGGTAGGAGAGAACCTACTCCCAAGAGTTGTCCTTTGACTCACCTCTATTAAATAAACAAGTAAACAAACGAGTAATTATAATCACCATGCAATAGATAAAACTTGCTTAACTGTGGGACTATACAGGCCTGTGTGCCTTTATTACCCCACTTCAGGCAGCGCTGAGGATCAAACCCAGGGCCTAGGGTACTGCCGGCAGGCTACCTATTGGGTTACCTTTTTGGCACAACACAACAACCAGCAGAATTGCACTTACCAGCTGTAGTAACTGGGCAGCACAGAGGTGGACTTTCCAGCCTTGTGCACGGCAGGACACTCCTTTCTGGTTAGCTATTTCCTGTAGCATAGCTTTTTTCTCCTCTGGAATCACATACAGAGCAAAGTAAGTAGATTTCATTTGTTATAAAAGCAAAATCATTTGGGTTCAAGTAGCTTAAGTGTCAATATCTTATCAGAATTTCTTTCCTCAAACATCTTCTGTATTAAATCAGGTAGAATAGGAGCCATTAAGAACATGAATAAAGGTTGGAGAGATAGTTCAGTGGTTAAAAAGCACTGACTGTTCTTCCAGAGGTCCTGAGTTCAATTCCCAGCAACCACAAGGTAGTTCACAACCACCTGTAATGGGATCTGATGCCCTCTTATGGTGTGTATGAAGACAGCTACAGTGTATTCATATAAATGAAATAAATAAATCTTAAAAAAAATGCTGTAGTTAGGCTGACCCCTAAACTCTTGACTCTCCTGCCTCTACTTCCTGAGTCCTGGATTGCAGAGGCGTGCAACTCTGCCTGCCTCCCAGTGGTGCTGGGAACTGAACTCAGGCATTGTTGCAGGCTAGGCAAGTAGTCTACTAGCTGAGCTATAGCCTAAACCCAGGCTGGTCCAGAACTTATGAGAAGCCCAGGCTGGCTTCCAACTGATGATCCTTCTCAGCTTCTTGTGCATTGGGATTCCAGGCATGAGCCATCATGTCTTGTCCTTTCACAGGCACTGGTGCATACCTGAAATCCCAATACCTGAAAGGTTGAAGCAGAAGGTCACAAGTTCAAGGCTCGTCTGGGATACAAGCCAGGTGGTGCTTCAAACAATAAAAAAGGCTTAGTTATTATCCAGCAGGCCTCACACATGTTCTGCACCTAACCGTTAGTCTTCATCACCACAGTTGGCACTGAGGCATTTCTCAGTAGGCATCTTCAATGGAAAGCTACTTCTTCCCTTTCTAGATTATATACTTTGAAGGGCTGTGCTCTGAACGGCTACACGATGTGTACCATTTCATCCCTGTGTTCTCTCTTTATTCTTTTCAGTTTTTGTGTGTTTCACTGGTTTTCTTAGCTTGTATCTATAATCATAGACTTGACTCAGCAATCTGGCTAGATGCCCAATGAGAGATATCAGGGACATATGCCATCTGTCACGGTCAGCTAGTCTTTACTTAGCATGGGTTAAAATGTTCCCAGGCTTGACTCTGAACATTTACAGTTACACAATTATTGTGGTATGAGGCTTGTTTTTTTTTCCACTGCTGATCAATACTCTGATCTCTGAGAATTCCACAATATGACTGGCCCTCTGAATGTGGACAAGCTGATATTTGCAAATTAACAATTAAAAAGAAAAACTCTGAGTCTGTACTGTGAGCATGCATAGACTTACTTTTTCTTGTTGTTAGTCCTTAAGTCGTTTATCAACTAGTTATATATTTTTCTTATGGTTTGAATGTGAAATATTCCCTATAGACTCATGTTTGTTTGTTTTCTGAGACAGGGTCCCATGTATTCCAGGCTAGCCTCCAACATACAAATCCATCTATCCCAGCTTCTTAAGCATTGGCAGTGGCGGTGAACACCTACCACACTGGGCTTTATCAGTGCTGGAGACTGAACCCAGTGTGCAGTGCATGCATGCTACACAAGCACTCTGCCAGTCCCCAGCTCTCAGGTCCCACGTGTTTGAACACTTGGTCTCCAGCTAGTGGCACTGTTTTTGGAGGTTGTGGAATCTTGCACATGTACCCAGACCATGGCATGTTATTAACTATGAATGTGGCCTAACAAAAAACTACAAACTTACTTAAAATATTAGATTACTTTTTTTTTGTTTGCTTGGTTTTTCTAGACAGGGTTTCTCTGTGTAGCCCTGGCTGTCCTGGAACTCACTCTGTAGACTAGGCTAGCCTCGAACTCTCAAACTCAGAAATCCGCCTGCCTCTGCCTCCCAAGTGCTGGGATTAAAGGTGTGCGCCACCACTGCCTGGCTTAGATTACTTTTTTAAGAGGTACTCTGATCTTTGACATAAGATACTAAACTGTTCAAATCAGACTCATTGTGAGACCAAGAAAACTACCATATAAGTTTCCAAGTTGAATTTATGGAAACAGAACAGTGTGATCAATTTCTGGAAATGCACAGCTCTCCATGTATTTATTATATTGGAGATGAGTGATACTTAGAAGACCATAAGTAGAAATATTTTCAAAGTTACCAACCATTTTCATTAAATGTGGGCTTATTAAAATGTCATACTAGGGCTAGAGAGACGGTTCAGCAGTTGGGAGCACTGGCTGATCTTCCAGAGGACCCAGGTCCAGTTACATGTGTCCATAACTCCAGTTTCAGGGGATCTGACACCCTTGCACAGACACACGTGCAGGCAAAACACCAATGTACATTTAAAAAAATTTACTAAAGTTCAACAAAACAAAATAACAAGCATTTATGCTGGAGCAGTTTGTCTGTCTGTCTATCTATCTATCTATCTATCTATCTATCTATCTATCTATCTATCTATCCATCCATCCATCCATTTATCTTCCTTTATGCGTATGTACCACATGCATCCCTGGTGTCCACAGAGGCCAGCAGAGGGCACTGGACCCCTGGAACTGTAGTTATCCTGTTATCTTGCAGTTATATTGAGCCACATGTAGGTGCTGAGAACTGAACTAGGTCCAATATAAACGCAATCAGTGCTTTTTCTTTTTTGGTTTTCTGAGACACACAATAATTTAAGCACTGTAGCGTTCTCTGTGGAACAACCCTGTCTGTCCCGGAACTCACTTTGTAGACCAGGCTGGTCTCGAACTCACAGAGATCTACCTGCTTCTGCCTCTCTAGTGCCACCATTAAATGCGTGTGCCACCACAGCTGGCTGCAACCAGTGCTCTTAACCACTGCATCATCTTTCTAGTCTTTCCCCTAGGTCATTCTAAGTGTTCCATATATGTGTTGATAAAAGATCTTTAGGAAAAAAATATAAGTGTATAATTGTTTTAGCATTGTAGAAAGCACATTGCACCTCTGACTATGTTAAACTGCAATACAATTACAGGCTCCTCTCTTGGGGAGAACCAAACAAGTTAATGTATCAGTACTTGGGAAGCTGTTAACACAGAATTAAATAAAACCAAGGCTGCTCCTTATCTACTTCACTGGGATTTCAATAAACACACAGCTTTCTAGGGGCGAAGAATAATGTTCTATTGCTATATTGGGTTTTACATATTTTTGTTGGAAATCAGAGAACTGTGATTCTAATTTTTACTGCAATTACAACATAGCTTATATGTTTATACCATTACATGATCAGTACTAGATGTTTCTGAGGAAACTAACCTTTGACCCGGACGTCACTGTACCTCTGAAAGTGATGATAAGCAGCTTTCCAGGGGTTCCGATAGTGACGAAGCAAAGTAATGGGAGGTCTTGGTCGCACTGGGACGTACCTCACACCTTCCTCATCTGTTCAAAAGAGAAAACAAGAAGACATTAAATGGCCTAGTATAGATCTTAGATAATCCCCAAAGTTCAAGTGCAGTAACAGAGATGCAAGTGACAAACTGAGATGGGCTTCTGACTTAGGGAAAGGTAGGCGACAACTGGCTGGCATTGACTCAGTGCTCTTACCAATATACTCTTTGGGAGGAGACTTGCGTTTCTCAGCCTTTACCAAGAGACTTTTGGCAGTGGACTTCTCATCGTCTGTGCTGTTTGTCTCCATCATATCCCCCTCCTCTGTTGAGATCACATGTTGCTGCTTTCGAGGTTTTTTCCGTGGGGAGGCACCAGGTGGGAGGTCACTTGGAGGCATGGACAGGTTGCTTGCCAGCAAAGCAAGAGATGGAGACACGGTGTTGGTAGCCAGAGGAGGGACTGCTGTTGGGGAGGGATCACACACACCAATGAACACTCTGGAAGGTTTCACTTGATTTCAAGAAGACCAATTATGAAGACAGTCAGAGGGCTAACAGGTATAGAGGTTTCTTACAGGCCTGGCAGTATGTCACATATTCTAACTGGGGCAGGAGCTGTGAACTGCTTCCCATCATTCAGCAGATAAAATGCCTTTGGAGTGAGAAAGTTAACACTAATCTGAACTAGGATGGATCACATAGCTTGGGCTTACAAATCGTAACCTGTTACTTTAAAAAAAAAAAAAAGAGAGATTTATTTATTTACTTTATATGAGTGCTCTGTCTTCACGTGCTCCAGCAGAGGGCATCGGATAGTTGAGTCACCACATAGTTGCTGGGAATTGAACTGAGGACCTCTGGGAGAGCAGTCAGTGCTCCTAACTGCTGAGCCGTCCCTCCAGCCCGTGTCTTCTAACAGTCATATCCTATACCATCACCACTAGTAAACCGCCTCAGTTCTCCTTAGCTTCTTGCTTCATGTCACTCAGCAAAACCCTAAGACGTCAAGTCTGGTTCCCAACTCTTCTGTATACGCACAGATGAATGCAGATAGAGACAACTACCAATGTTACTTAGCCTTGCAAACATGTGTGCTAAAACCATGTTCTCTGGCAGGAATCTTTTACATTTTCTGCCCCTTACACCTCTATCCCCTTCCCCCTTTGCTGTCAGAAGGAAATGACAGCAATATCCCAACTTTCTATCTCCTGTTTGCACGATGGCCAAACATTCTCTCCTTTTCAATTTTTTCAACAAAGGCTGACAGCTTTGGACAATCTCTGAACACTGCTGGATGGACAGCCTACTCTACCCAGACTGAAAGAACTTAAGAAGTGATTTCCTAGAATAAAACCTTTGATTCTCCACAGCTTAAAGAATATCATCAGGACAAAGCCATTTATACCTGCAAACTACTAAAAGACTAATTTATTTATTTCTTCTTTTTAAAGGAGTAGCTGGATTATAGGCAATGCGCCACTGACCAGATGTCTTTGGAAGAATAATTTCTTACATCCATATATCTAACAACAATTGTAATCTTACTTTGTATGTTGTCTTGCGTCACTGTCTTCCTTTTACATCCCCACTTTTACATCCCCATTAGATTCTTCTTAAAACTGTTCTTTGGTGTTTTCCTACACTTATTCATTCAGTTTGTCTGTTCTGTGTACACACACACACACAATATATGTGTGTGTGTGTGTGTGTGTGTGTGTGTGTGTATATATATATATATATATATATATATATATATATATATATATATATATTAAAAACAACACAAAACAGGTCTCACTGTTTAGCCTGGCTGGCTTATACATCACTATATGGACCAGACTAGCTCAAATTTAAGAGATCTTCCTGCCCTTGCCTCTTGACTGCTGGGATTAAGGGCATGCTCCATCATATATGGCTCCATTGTCTTACGCTTTAGTGTTCAGGAATCTCATGGCTGAGAAGCTTTGCTATATTAACCTGGGTTGCAGTTCAGATCAGCAACAGCAATCATGTCTTTGTGGTTAGATGCTCAGACTAGCACTGAATGGGCCTCCATTCTCCAAACTGAAGCTTCTTATTTCTCAAATCAGATGTGTTGAGATTTTCCTCTGGATAGGGAGGGCTTGTGTCCTCCACATCAGCAGCAAAGGCATTAATGAAAATTGATTTTTTTTTGTTTTTTTTGTTTTTTCGAGACAGGGTTTCTCTGTATAGCCCAGGCTGTCCTGGAACTCACTCTGTAGACCAGGCTGGCCTAAAACTCTTGAACTCAGAAATCCGCCTGCTTCTGCCTCCCAAGTGCTGGGATTAAAGGCGTGCGCCACCACCGCCTGGCATGAAAATTGATTTTTGAAGGGGTGGTATTGTGTGCCTTTAATCCCAGCACTTGGGAGGTAGAGGCAGGTGGATTTCAGTGAGTTCTAGGACAGCAGAGCCACATAGTGAGATCCTGTCTCTCTCCAACCAACCAACCAACCAACCAACCAACCAACCAACCAACCAACCAACCAA
>NW_021604593.1:5459762-5544000 GCF_004785775.1 Grammomys surdaster
CAACCAACCAACCAACCAACCAACCAACCAACCAACCAACCAACCAAACCAGATAAAAACACCAAACCAAACCTAACCTAACCTAACCTAACCTAACCTAACCTAACCTAACCTAACCTAGTTTAAGTCCCTGGATCAAGGGTTTTACCTTATATAGTTATCCTATATAAGGCACACCAGCACACCAGAAATCAATGTACTACCATTTAGATACTTAGCAACCTCCTGATGAAACTTCAGCTCCTAATACATTAAAGTTACGGTAAAGTCACTTAAGCCTGACACTTTCTTTGGAACCCCACTCTCATATCTGGGTAGAGTATACAACATTTTTTCTAAGCTAATTTCTCTATTAATTTGATATTTAAGACTATGTCAAAAATCTTTTAGTGAACTCCAGGCAAGAACATTGCATAAGGCCAACATAAAAATGCTATGCCAGCAGCTCAGGAATTGCCCAACTCCAACCCACTGCAGGTTCCAAAGTCTAACTTCTTAGGAAGGTTTTGTTTTTAGAATGAAGGCCTCTTGGCACCTCCCTACTGCCAGGCAGCTTTGCTTCACCCTCCGGAATCCATGAGTTTTGAGGCGGCTACAACCACGGCCAGTTTGGTGGATATGCTACTAAAAAATGTATTTTGTCTCCCAACCCTGCCCTGTTCCTCTGCTTCATGGCCAACCAATTCAACCATTTCCTCCACTAAACCTTCCTGTCATGATTTACTGCCTGAGTTTAAAAAAAAAAAAAAAAAAAGAGGTCAGACAGCCTCTACCACCTTTTTCACTAAAAACAAAACAAGTTGGAGTGAAGGCGTGGTTCTGCGGAGACTGCTTGCCTAGCACACACATGCTAGGCCCTGAAGTTAATTCTTAGGCCTGCAAACCTCGGAACCTTCCTCTTGATATAATTCCTTCACCTACTGAACTGCCCCAAGTCACTCCATTTTGTCCTGGTTTTAGCGAACTCCATCTCATGCTTCACGCTGATATCAGCTCCCCAGCTCCTGCTAAGGGCATCCTGCTGGACAACACATTCTCATTCAGCTAAACCTGCACTGTCCGGAGGTCCACAGTATTACAACAGAAAACAAATTGTTTTAATCAACTGAACTGACACTTTTGAAACTTTCAAACCCTGGGCTGCTTCTGGTGGGATGTAAATGTTTCTGGCTTTATAAATTCTACCTAGTCTTTCCTTGAGTTGAAAGTCCTTCCTAGCATGAGCCTGCTCTCTACCC
This sequence comes from Grammomys surdaster, assembly GCF_004785775.1. Taxonomy (NCBI): domain Eukaryota; kingdom Metazoa; phylum Chordata; class Mammalia; order Rodentia; family Muridae; genus Grammomys; species Grammomys surdaster. The sequence continues at coordinate 5,461,001 of NW_021604593.1, forward strand.
CCAGCAAATAAGACGCCCAATGTGACCTTCATTGGGTGGGATTATCTGTTTTGAGCAGGAACAATATTTGAAGGCTCCAGAGAGATTTCTGCCCCACAAGGGGCTCAGGCTAGCTCTGGGTCTTCCCTGCTTGGTGGATTGTGATAGATTATTCTTGCTTATAAAACCCTAATCTTGTGAGACTTACGAATTTATCATAAACTGTTGAGAAACAAAGGTAATTAAGGCATGTTTTACATATATTGTTAAAGTTAGGGCTAAAGCAGGGAACTCAAAACAACCTTAAAAGCAAACCTTAAGTTTGTTTAATGTAATATTCAAAATCAGGTCTATTAAACAATAGTTATGGAGAATTCAACAGCTGAGTAAACTGGGTTAAATTTACAAATTTTGGCTGGCCATCCCCAGGCTCAAGTAGTACTGTTTCCCTTGGACAGGACACTGACTCCATCAGAATAAATTGCAGAGAAAGAGTCTGCTGTTCCTATCTCTGCCTGTGTAGGCCAGATCGGGAACACCTCCTTATCTGTAAGGAGGATGAATTACTCCCCATGTCTCTCATGGCAGTGATGGATTCTTTCACCCAGTGGAGGATCTCAGTGGCCTGTACCCACATCCTTAATGTCTCAGCAACAAAGAGGCACATTGCAATTACTCTGCACTCAGTATCCTGAACTGATATACGAGAATGCTATGAACAGGGAACCTTGCACAATAGCCTGCCACCTGACTGGAATGGTATCTCTATGCTAGTTCAACTGGCCATGACCTTTACCCTGGCTCTGAATTCTCCTCTTCTCTTAGCAAACTAATTCCAGGGCCAGTAAGTCAATAGCTGATGGTGTAAGGAGTCCCCAAGACAGTTTTAAAGGATCTAAGACAGAGGCTCTGCCACAGGGTCAGTCAGCACTGTGGACACACATTTAAACAGTGAGCTGCGGTGTCGTCCTGTTGATCCACCATACCAAGTAAAGAGAGCAACAATGCCTGAGGAGGAAGAGACCTGGCCTATAAAGGCTCACCCACATCAGCAGAGATGGGTGAGCAGCTCTTCAGCCTTGTTCCTGCTGCAAACCTACAAGGCAACAGGCCTAAGCCTCAAGAATTCAATGGCGGACATTTGGAGATAGGGATCATGATAGTCCGCCCTCCCTCTGGACCCATGGCAATATCAGCCATAATGCTTCTACAGGGCTAGCCACAGCATTTCCCCAGTTCTGCTGTATCTAGGAATAATAGATTGAAAATAAGTTATCTGATTTCTTTAATGAGTTATGTTCATCTATGCATCCAAATAACAGTTGGCTCTTGAAGATAATGTAAATATTTTCCAAAAATAAATAGAGCCCTACAACTCTGTAAAAGGCCCACCTCTATTAACTGCTGAGAAAGAGGCCAACAATCCCTGGTTTACTAGCTGACCACCTTACTCAGAGGTCCCATGGGTGCTCATGTCCTCCTCCTAGGTCTAATGATTGGGCCTTGTTTAATCAACCAATTATTAAACGTTGTAAAACAACAACCAACCTGTTAAATTTATGTACCCAAGGGCCCAGTACAACCCTGTATAATGAGTCAGTGCTTTGGCTCTTCCTTAAGTGAACTGCCAAGTAGTCCACTTTGTCCTGGTTTTAGCTGACTCCATCCTGGACTTCACCCTCTACTCCCCAGGCCGCACTCAGTAAACCCTGAGTGGAACATTCTCATTCAGCTGCATCTGCAGCTTCTGAAGTCCAGCATTTTACAACATAAAACAAATAGTTTTCATAAATTAAACTGAAAATTTGGAACCCCCACTCCACACACATAATTTTGTTTTTGGGTCTATAAACACCTTACTGTGGCATTAGTCTGCTGTCGAATAGAGGACTGTTATCTAACCTACGACAACAGTAGCACCCTTCTTTATGACAAAGTTCTCAGAAGCATTGCTTGGGCTGGGCGTATGCCTACAATTTTAGCACTTAGAAGGCCGAGGCAGGCAGACAAATTTAAGACCAGTTGGAGTTACACAGTGAGACTTGCCTGAACACGAAACAACAGTCTGGGGGCTGGAGACATTACTCAGTCAGTAGAGTTCTTGTCTACCATGCAAGAAGCCCAAGGCTGAATTCCCCCCATACGGCATAAACAAAACAAAATAAAAATCAAAACAAAACAGCAAAAAAGAACAGGTGCGGTGTGATATGGTAATCCCAGCATTTGGGAGATGAGAGGTAAGAGGATCAGGAAATTCAAGACCACCCTTAAACAGTGAGTTTAAGGCCAGCTTGAGTCACAGTGAGACCATCTCAATAAAAATATAAAAATCACATAATGCTAGATATTATGGAACATGAGTCTAACCTCAGACATGGGACTCTGTGGCTGGAGGATGGTGAATGAGGCTAGCCTGGAATATACTGTAAGAAGAAGGGAATTTACCTGGCTATGGAGATGCATGTACGTGATTGCAACATGTGAGATGAGAAGGCAGCAGGATCCGAACTGCAGAGCCAGTCTCAGAGTCCAAGACTCTTCAGGCACTACCCACCTGGCTCCCACTCCTCGTTTTGTCCCCAACTTTAAGCATATTTGGTACACTCCTGTCACAGGCTTTCCCACTTACTGCTCTCTATGCCTGGAGTGTTCTTTGGCCAGGATTCATCAGGGTCAGCACTTTAGCTCTTTCCTGTGACTCAAGGGTATCACCTCCAGAATGAGGCTCCCCTCCCCTTATTTATTTCTGTGTTCATGCATGTGCCAGAGCACAGGTGGAGATCAGAGGAAAACTTTTGGAAGTCAGTTTTCTCTTACTACCTACCAGTGGGCCTGGGAGATTGAATTTAGGTCATCAGGACAGGCAAAGCATTCTACCAGCTGAGCTGTCTCACCAGCCCCACAATGAGGCTCTTAACATCCTTTTCAAAGTTCCCGTGTTAGGTTTTCATTGCTATGACAAAACCTAAGGAGGTGTGTGTTACTACTGTTGTTATTATTATTATTATCATCGATTTTGTGGGTTCAAACCCCAGAACCTCATGCACACTAGGCAAAATGCTTTACCCCTAAGCCACACTTCACCCCACGAGTTTTATTTTGACTCATAATTGTATAGCTGGTTCCACCATTTCTAGGCTACAGCCACCAGTATGGTGATATAGACTTGCTCATCTCATAGATGCCAGGAAGCAGAGAGGGTTGATTAAGAGGTAAGATTTGCCTGGATATGGATGGCACTATCCCATCAGCTGATGAGCCGGAATGGGAAAAAAAAATCTCCTTAAGGAGGCATTTGTCTCAGTTGACATGGCATAAGCTATGCCATACGCTCCATCTTATTATAGACGAACCGTCTGAAACCACATGCTAGAGCAAATTCTCCTTCAAACTGCTTCTTTCAGGAATTTGGTCCCAGTGAGGACCTCATACATCGACTTCTGGATGCTGCTTTGTTTTTCCCAGAGCACTCAGGATGCCTCTGAACAAAGTATACTATTTATCTTGTGTTTTTATACTCTATCCTTTCCACTAGCACGTAAGCTAGAAGACAGTGGTGACATGTTTGTTTTATCAAGTTGTGCTACTGGTCTGAGAATAATTCTCATAGCCTTACAGGTTGATGCAGGACTACCACAGGCCTCTTGTTACAGGCAGTGGCAGGAACTATGTGAATGTGCCAACAAGCAGGTGACAGAATTAAGACCATTTTGTTTTCTCTTAGGGTTAGCCATAGTATCTGTAATTGGAGTACCGAGGCAACCCCTCCAAAACAACAAGCAAGCAAGCAAACAAACAAACAAACAAAAACAAAGCAAATCCATGGGATACGTGAAAATAATAACAGAAGCAAAAGTAAATAAATAGGTTTTCTTATTAATTTAATTTTGAGATATTTTACTCTGTAACTCAGGGTAGTCTGGAACTTACTGATACTATAGGCTCACGTTGAACTCATGGCAATCTTTCTGTTTTAGCTTCTGAGTCCTGAGTGTTAGGTTGCTTGGCTAAGCAACAAGTTTGAAAAGCTATTAGAGACAGCACAACCATATGTATTACTGCATAGAATGTGCCAAAAAGGTGTTGTTTTCCATACCCAGGCTACCAGCATAGGATGAGCAGAAAAATCACTTGACTTCACACCAGAGATTCTTTCTTCTTTTCTGAAACAAGGGTTTCTCTGTGTAGCCCTTGACTCACTCTGTAGACCAGGCTGGCCTTGAACTCAAGAGATCTAACTGCCTCTGCCTCCCTAGTGCTAGGATTAAAGTCGTGCTGCACTGTGCCCAGCTACAACAAAGATTTTCTGTTCTTAATGTTACACACTTTCTAAAGTTACTTTAAGTAGTCAGAAAACACAGGATCTCAGAATAAATTATTAAAAACCAAAACCAAAACCAAAAAAACCTCCCCACACATAAATTCATATACCCCAAACAAGAAAAGCTTTAAAGTGACTGAACTTTTAGGGCTAGAGACTGCTCGGTGCTTAAGAGTACTGACATTTTTTTCAGAGGACCTGGAATTCAATTTCTAACACCAAAATGGCAGCTTACAACAGTCCCAGAGGATCAATGTCCTTTCCTGGCCCTGAGGGCACCAGGAAAGGATGCAGTACACAGATATACATGCATCCACACACATACAATAGAAAGGAAGGAAAGAGAAAAGTGACCAGACTTTCATCAACTGAAACCTTTGAGCTGAGAAGAGGAAAGGGACAGGGAACAGTTTTAAGACTTTACTTACCATGTTCTGTATGAACAGAGTGTTTTTAAAACAGTAATTATTATTTTATTGCACAATAAAACAACCAAACCTGATAGGAAGTATATTATACATTAACAATACTTAGCTAGAATTACTTTAAAATCCTTTTAAATATCTGCTTAATCAGCACAAGGAAGCTATATGAAAGATAAGCACGGGGAAATTTATGATTATAGCTAGGAATTAAAATTACCAGAGGCAGCAAATCACCTTTGATTTTCAAGGGGTCTGTGAGGGGTCAATGGCTGCAGCCATGACTGATGACTTGAGTCTGGTCCCTGGGTCCCCCGATGAGTTGTTCCCTGACATTCCTAAGAGCACTGCGGTATGTGTATACCCATGCACATAGGTGCAGAAATAAGTAATACAAAGAAGCATTCTTTAGAAGTAGACTTCCATTTCTTAGAAATGAAGGAAAGGCAGGTGTGGCAGCACATACCGGAAAGTTCCAGAGAAGCCTTGGCTCCTGAGGTGGGTTTCCGGGCTGACAGTCACAGGAGAGCTAGGAAAGGGATGGCTACTACAATCGGGGAATGAACTTACTGGAGACAGGCCTGGAGATGTCCACTGGCTCCACTTCTTCTTTCACTTTGATGTCAGGAACGGGAGGCCCCAGGACCGTGGAAGGAGTGCCGCCCACAGGGGCTGACGGTGTTGGTGCAGCAGCAATGGTCGTGACGGGTGGAGTGATGGGCACGGCTCCGGGAATGGTAGACAGAGCAATGGCTGGTTGGGATGGAGGACTGGCTGCTGCAATCATGCTGGGAATGGCTGGTGGAGGCTGCTGGGCAGTTGGAGGGACAGCAACGGTAGGCTGTTCGGCATTTTGATTGGATATGGTCTCCAAGGACACTGTGACTGGAGTGGCTATAGACACGTGCACTTCGGATTTAGGTTTGGCACTGAAACACAGAAAGAGAGCGTTATGTAGCAACTGAGACAAAACTGTCTTACTGTGAAATATCTCCAAGGAGGGCTGTTCAATTCTTTTAAAATAAAGAGCACACACAACTGATACTCTATTCTTTAATCTTGCATGTTCATCTTCAAGTTAACTTTTAAAGAAAATCAGCTCTTTATTTGCGAATGCTAGGGATTGAATACAGGGCCCTGAGTATGCTAAGCGTATGCTGTAACACTGATGTACCCAGCACAGAATTCAGGTCTTTGAAATAGCCTGTGCTATAAAGCTAGGAATACTGTTGAGAGCTGAAGCGCTTGTCTAGCATGTTAAAGGTTCTGGGTTCAATCGCTAACACAACAAAAACAAACAAATAAAAAATTTTTTTTAAAATTTCCCATCCTGTAAAGTTTTTATATGCACTAATTCAACTGAATTAGGAAATAAACATCAAAAAAGAAATTCCTGAAGTCATAGCACTGAACCTGGAGTATGAACTTTTAATATGTATGTTGTTCTAATTTTTATTTCTTTGAGATAGGATCTCATTATGTACTTCTGTCTGGTTTCCAAAGTAGAGACACTGCTGCATCTGTCGCCCAGGTACTGGGATTAAAGGAGTGTGCCATCAAAAAGGGAGGTTTTTTTCCTTTTTAAAGTACAATTATATTCACATTTCATGGGTACTTGATATTTTTAAATGATTTATTTTGTTATTTATTTAAGTGTACGTGTGTCTGTATGTCTATGCACATGTGTTCAAGAGCCTACAGAAGCTGGAAGAGGACACTGGATCCCTCAGAACTAGCATTTGTGAGCCACCTAACCTGGGTGCTGGGAACTGATCTTGGGTTGTCTAAAAGCAGCAAGTGCTTTTGACCACTGGGCTATCTCTCAAGCCTTCATATGCACTTTCTTATATGCCTAAGTTTTATAAAGAGGTGGCAAAATTCCAAAAGATAAAAAAAGACAGTGTTCAAGGTCCTGGATCAATTAGTAGCTACAGATAAACAAAGTGTAAACTGTATATCTCATTGAGCACTGCTGTTCTGGCTACAGTCTGATGCTTATGAACCACAACAAAGACCAGCACTGTACCAGAGAAACGGGGGCCGGGAAGCCTGTGAGTTCAAGGTCAGCCGGGACTGCATAGTGAGACCCTATTTTAAAAGCAAGGAAGGAAAAAGAGGGACCAGGGAGACGCTCGGTGTATACAGCACTGGCAGTACAAAGTTGAAGCTCCTACAGATCTAGGTTCTGGGGACTAAACTTGGATTGTCTCCAAGAGCACAAGTGGTCTTCACTGTTGAGCAAACTGCAGTCCAATGAAGACTTTTTATACATAATTCCAAATGCGCAACCTTTAAAAGAAAACTGATTTAGGCTTCACTAAAATAAGAAACTTTTGCTTTGTAAACAATGTTATGATAGGTCAAAAGAAATACTATCTAACAAGATGAACCTTGGGGATGCTATACTTAACAAAATAAGTCAGTTACAAAAAGTCAAACGTGGGGAATAGCTGCTTTTGCAGAGGACCTGAGTTCAATTTCCAGCACTCAGATGGTGGCTCACAGCTATGTGTAACTCCAGTTCTAGGGGATTCTACACCCTCTTCTGGACTTCTCAAGCACCAGGTATGCATGTGGTACATGTATGCAGAAGCAGGAAAAACACTCTTACACAGAAAATAATAAGTACTTTAAATGAATAATAATTTTAAAAGCCCCCTTCTCTAGCCACAGACTAACAAAAAATTCCCAAAACAGGCATGAGAAGTACCCTCCTTTTAGTTGTTGGTCAGGGTTGTCCAAGAGATCCCCAGAACATTATAGGTTATTGCTGTTGCTCTTACTTGCACCCCAAAGGGAAGGTTAAATGCTTCTTGTCGGACACATCATGTGCTTTGGACATAAGACTCAGAGGACTGGTGCTGGGTCTGACCTGAAAGCCTTCTCTTTAGTTTTTATGGTACCAACAGGTACAATGCAAACTTCCAAAGGAGGGAAGCAAACAACAGTCCTATCCAGTCTGATGCTTATGAACCACAGCGAAGATCAGCGTCACATCCTTTCCCTTGCACATTCCATCACTGAGGAATGAGTAACTCCAGGCAGGAACCAGAAGACAGGAATGATGGAGGAACACCAGTTACTGGTGGCTCGCACACTGCCCCATGCTCAGCTTTCTTATCTAGTCCAGGACCACCCTCCCAGAAATGGTACTTGGGTTCTTCTATATCAATTAGTCATCAAGACAATGTCCCACAGACATGTCTACAAGGCCAATCTGATCTAGATAATTTCTCAACTGAGGTTCCTTCTTCCCGGGTGACTCTGGGAGTGTCAGATTGACAATGAAATCAAACTGTAACAGTGGTATAAATAAATAGTCCCAGAGCTTGGGAGACTAAGGAAGCAGGACAGTTTATATATAGTCTTGGTCTCCAAACAAGTGGAGGGAGAGGAAAAACAACAACAACAACAACAACCACCAACAAACCCCAAGTAAATGCAGAAAGCACGAATAAAGCATGAATAAACAACACTCCACTACTAAGGATATTCAAAATTGGGTATGGTGGCGAACACTTGTGATTCTAGGTACATAGTCTTAGACACTGAAATGGAGTAGAAAGAAAATTTCATTAAGTTGCTTAAATTCATTCTGGAGTTCTCTCTCTCTCTCTCTTTTAAAAATACATATATATATTTGTGTGTGTGTGTGTGTGTGTGTGTGTGTGTGTGTGTGTTGCTTTTCTCTTCTTTCGGCCATGTGAACTCTGGAGATCAAGGTCAGGTTGTCAGGCTTGCTGGCAAGTACCGTTTCCCATGGTGCTGCCTCCCTGTCCTCAGATTGTAGCCATCTTGATCATCTCTTTCCTGATCATTTATCCCTAAAACTAGCCGCTTACAGGAAGTCCCTTTACTTCAGTGTGTGACTGTGGGCAGCCTGCCTCTCCAGCTGGTTTTTTTTTTCATGATTTAAACTGCTTTCTTCTGGGCAGATGTCACAGAACCAGACAGATCATTGCAAAACAAAGCAGAACAACAACAACCCAAACACCAAAAAAACAACAACAAAAAAAAACCAAATCAACAACAAACCAAACCAAAACCAACCAACCAAAAAACCCATTCTGCATGCCTGTGTGGGGCCCCACTTCCATGACTTCCCACAGCACGCTTAGTACAAGACAGATGTTATACAGACCTCTTCCCTCAGCCCTCTGTACCCGCTCTTAAGTTTCAGAGTATACCTAGGCACCTGTCTCACTTCTGAGGGCTAGACAGATTTTCAGGACTTTAAAACTAGGTCTAGGGGGCTGGAGAGATGGCTCAGTGGTTAAGAGCTCTGACTGCTCTTCCAGAGGTCCTGAGTTCAAGTCCCAGCAACCACATGGTGGCTCACAACCATCTGTAATGGGATCCGATGCACTCTCTGGTGTGTGTCTGCAGACAGCTAAGTGTACTCACAGAAATAAAAAAAAAAAATAAATAAATCTTAAAAAAAAAAAAAAAAAAAAAACTAGGTCTAGGGCTACACCTGAGCCTTGGCTTGAGATGTTTGAGGCCATTGGTTCAATCCCTAATCCTGTCACAAAACAAAGGGAAAGAAACACACACCCACACCCACACACCCACACACACCCACACACCCACACCCATACCTGCAAAAATCTCAACAGCAACATAAACCTAATAGCTGAAGAGATGGTTTAGTGGTGAACATTACTTAGCTTTTAGAGAGGATCTGGGTTGTTCTCAGCACCTACAAGATAGCTCATTATCTGTCTGCAATTCCAGTTCTAGGGGATGCAATCCTCTCTTCTGGCCTCCAAGTATACCAAGTACACATATGGTGTGCATTCATACATGCAGACAAACACAGGCGTATAAACAACAAAAAAATGTATTTCATGTAAAACTAATATCTGGTTTGGTCTATAATTCACAGCAGAGTAACTGTCTATCATTCAAAAGGCCCTGGGTTCAATGTCTAATATAGGAAAAAACAAACATGTCACCAAAACCACCTTTTTGGTTTTGTTTTGTGACAGTCTTACTATTATAAATGTGGTTGGCCTAGAACTCACTATATAGGCCAGGCTGGCCTCAAACTCACAACAGAGACCTACCTACCCCTACAGAAGTGCTGGGATTAAAGGCTTGTGGTACCATGCCCGCTTTTAAAACTTCATCTTCATGATACTCTAAGCCATTAAAATAGGATGAAGTCTGTCATTTCTTGTTTGGTGTCTTGCTTTCACCCTTGCTCTCTTACAATCTATTAAAAACACAGCAGCCAGAACGACTGATTTATTCACTGATTATGTTTTTGTTTATAGTGTTGGGGGACTAAGCATAGGTTCTCACATGTGGTAGTCTAGTGCTTAACCACTAAACTATATACTCAGAGTTAGTGCAATCCTGATACATCAGGTTGTTTTCTGGGTTTATATGAGGCCTTTGTACAATCAATCCCCAACACAACTCACCAAATAAAAAACCAAGCCAGATCATGCAACCTCTATGATTTAACATGCTAATGAAATTTCTAAGTCAAACAGAAAAAGAAAAGAAGCAAAGGTCTGAAATGGTTTTTAAAGATGTAATGGTGTGTGTGCCTGTGTGAATTTATTTGCATCGAGTGTATGGAGATCACCAGAGGCCAGAAGGCATCAGAGCCCTTGGAACTGGAGCTACAGATGGTTGTGAGCTGCCTGATAAGGGTGCTAGAAACTAACTTAGATCTTCTCAAAGAGCAGTATATACTCCTAGTCACTTGGCCACGTCTTCTGCAGGCCCTTGTTTTATCTTTTAAGATAGCTCTTGCTATCTTATATCTTATGGCAATTCTCCTGCCTGAGCCTCCAGAGATGGGATTACAGGCACGAGCTACCAGCCTGGCTCTAAACTGTATTGCACAACTTTCCCCCTATACTAGGCTGGTCTTCCTTCATATTCCTCTGTATTCCTAATATCTAGGTAGTCTTCACCTTGCTTACATACATGATAACATATATGATAGTCTATATACATGATAATGTGTGTGAGTTTCACGTGTGGGTCTAGTTGCTTCATAACAGTCTGTCAAAAACATTTTTCATATTTAAGTTACTATTGAATAGTAAGTATAACAGCATAAAATATAAATTTTGCTGACAGAGAGATTTGGGGCCTGCAGAGCTAACAAATGAGAACTGCAAACAATAATTGGGCATATCCCTTCTCTAGAAGGTATGACTAGTTACTACGCATCTGAGTAATTACTGTGCATCTGAGTAACCATTCAAAAGCCAGAAAAGGATGTGTGCTGCTGTGTGCTTCTCGCCGTCCAGGGATGATACATCCATGTAAAATTTAGCAAAAATGGAAGAATAGAAACTGGCCAACAAAGATGAAAATGTAGCAAAATCCCTCAAGTGATAGTGGTCTTGAAAGTAGGTGTGGCTCCTCTAGCAAATGGCCTAGGAGTGAGCAATAATAAAAAAGGTGGTCATTGAGGACTACCGAATCTTACTTAAAATTTAATCCTAGTAAAAACTGCACTAGGAACAGAAAGTCCTTTATGGTTGTGGCTGCAATAGTTTACAACTAATACTAGTAATACTAATCCAAGACTAATGAATTCCGAGACATTTCACAGTATTTAACATACAAAGGCTAAGGTGAAGAGTGCGTCCTGTCTGAGAAGGAAAATGGTCACTTGCCAAGGTGTAGGACAATTCTTGCTCTCGGCACAAGTGACAAGGAGGAGGCCAGCACTACTTCAACTGCTGTGTCTAATGTTTCTGACTACAGATACTAAGTATTGGCTTTAATATTTTTTCCTCATTTTCTTACATATTATAATCGACAAAACAGTTTTTAGTATTTTCACAAGTTTTTATTTACTTTTTATTTTTGTAGCACTGGGAATTACACACAAGATCTCACATATGCCAACCAAGTGCTCTACCACTGAGTTACATCCCTGTAGCATTTTAAAAGATCGTAGAGTAAGTACTGAGTGCGCGCGCACATGCACATCTTTATGGGGTTATACTTGCAAATGTACAAGCACGCACATGGAAGCCAGGGGTTTACTTTAGGTGTTTCTTTCTTATCTTTCTAGACAAAAGTCTCTCACTGAACCTGGAGTGTACTGATTTGGCTTAGAGCAGGTAGGCAGCAAGCAATCTTTCTGTCTCTGCCTCCCCAATGCTAGGATTATAGATATGTATCACCATGCTTGGCTTTTATGTGGACACGGGGACTAAACTCAGGTATTCATGCTTGTGTGACAAGCATTACAACTGACTGACCCATTTCGCTAACCACAAACACTATTCAGTGGTTCAAAGTCACTTTGCACAGCTTCACCTGGCATGGCTGACATTTTTATGATCCTGCATAAGGGTCAACAGTGACATCTGTTAGTATCCCTCCACCAGTCTCGGCCCTGCTTTTTCTTCTTCCTGATACATCCAAAACCAGGGAGCATATATGTATCATTATTTACTTGTTACAGTCTGTGTTCCAGAAACCTTTCTGTAAATCACTACCTATTCATTCAGTCTACCACTTTTGTCTCCATTTTTACTCTGCTACTTTTTTGGGGGATGGGGGAGGGGTAGATCCCTCATATCTCTCATAGGCAATAGAAATAAGGCTGATGGAATGTAAGCTACATTTCCAGATGCTAAAATGATACTTAACACAAGGTGCCTGTAAATTTACTACTAAATGAGGTTTAAGAAGTATATCTAAATACAGAAACATGGCAAGTTATTATTCAAAATAGAAATACTCAACAGTCTAATCAGGTAACTTTGGTTATAAAAACCCATGAAACTTATGCGTGAGGTAGTGGGTATGTGTAGCCCCAGCTCCTTGGGAGGCTAAGGTAGGAGGATCACTTGAGGCCATGCATTGGAGACCAGTCTGGAAAGCATATCAAGACCGCAACTTAAAACCAATTTATCTAAATGCACAGTCAGAAAAAGGCATGGAAGGTCACTCACTAGAACTGCTATAAATCTATCAATTAACATTATTGTGGGATAGGACTGGCAAGTGGGCAAGGAACAGGATAATGATTTTGACTTCATACTTTAAATATATTCACATAAAGACATAAAGAAATAAATAATCCCCAACTTTTCATTTTTAAATTTTAATTAATTTGCTTTTACTTTTTTTTTTTTTTTTTTTTTTTTTGGTTTTTTGAGACAGGGTTTCTCTGTGTAGCCCTGGCTGTCCTGGAACTCACTCTGTAGACCAGGCTGGCCTCGAACTCAGAAATCCGCCTGCCTCTGCCTCCCAAGTGCTGGGATTAAAGGCGTGCGCCACCACCGCCCGGCTAATTTGCTTTTACTTTTAACTTTTTTTTTTTCTTTTAGTTTTTCGAGACAGGGTTTCTCTGCATAGCTCTGGCTGTCCTGGAACTCACTCTGTAGACCAGGCTGGCCTCAAACTCAGAAATCCGCCTGCCTCTGCCTCCCAAGTGCTGGGACTAAAGGCGTGCGCCAGCAACGCCCGGGTTACTTTTAACTTTTTTATTTTTATTTTTTTTAATTTTTTATTATTTTTTATAAACCTATTTATTCTATATATGTGAGTACACTGTAGCTCTCTTCAGACACACCAGAAGAAGGCACCAGATCTCATTATAGATGGTTGTGAGCCACCATGTGGTTGCTGGGACTTGAACTCAGGACCTCTGGAAGAGCAGTCAAGTGCTCTTAACCACTGAGCCATCTCTCCACCCCTACTTTTAACTTTAAAAAAAAAATTATTTATTTTTTATTTGTGCGTGTGTGTGTGTGTGTGTGCATCAGAAAGTGTCAGATTCTTTGGAACTGGTGATTGCAGGAAGCAAACAGACTTCTGGTAGAGTTGCAAGTATTTCTAACCTATTTTTTAAAAATCTTCATGTATTATTATGGGGGTGGCACACCCGAGTGTCACAGTGCACATTTGGGACCAGAGGACAGCTTGCAAGGCTCAGTTCTCTTTCTACGATGTGGGCCATCAGGTTTGACCGCAAGCATCGCTACTCACTGAGCTTCCTCCCTGACCCTGTCTTTATTTTTTAGGGTTTTATTAACTTTTGAGAGATTTAGGGGTCAAGCTCAGGCTTCATTTATAACAGGCAAGCACTCAACTACAAAGCTATACCCTCAGTGCAAAAGAAAAAAAAAATCCTGCCCCTCAAATAATACAGTGTGACCAGGCTGCTCAGACTGGTCTAAAGCCCATGGACTCAACTAATGTTCGCTTTATAAACACTACAAATGGTAACTGGCGAGGCTGAGGAGACGTTCAGGCCATGGAAAGCCATTATAAAGAGGTACCAAAAAACCAAAACCCGTGTTAAACTCTCTGCTACACAATGATGTGTAATTTAAAGTAAAACTGATTATAAGAGATGCGCTCACCCTGCAGGCCTAGGTGACCCGGAAGCACTCCGCATAGAGCTTTCTACTCGAGGACTGGCCACGTCAGGAGGCTGAGGAGGGAGGAGAGTTTTCCGAACTGCCATTCTGAAAGAAATGAGACAAACCAAGAAAATAGCAGTCCAAGATACACTTGCCAAACACACTTCTTCTAAACAGTGCAGCAGACGACAAGGCCTGCCCAGCACAGCCACTCAACAGTGCAACGACAAAGCCTCTGTATAACTCTGGCTGGCCTGGGAATCACTATACAGACCTGGTTAGCCTCAAATCAGCTATGATCGTCCTGCTTTGTCTTCCCGAATAACAGGATACACGTGCAGGTCACCACGTCCACCATTATGTTTCAATTGGCTTTTCTCCCCTCCCCTTCCCCCTTTTCTTGATACAGTTTTGTTATGTAATTTAGGTTGGCCCTGAACTCTGGATCCTCCTGTCTTAACCTTTTGAGAAAATGAGGTCACAGATATGTATCACCACAATAAGCTTAAATGGCTTTTTACAAAATGTAGCAAGTTCCAGCCACATCCCTACTCACTTCCTGCTATAAACTCCAAAGGGCAGCCACACAAGCTACTTCTAGCAAGGGATACCTCCTTTCTATCGCTTGGTACTATTAAAGCCCACGTTAAGGTGTTCACGAGCATTATCATGCCTTCTATGCTGAGAGAGATGAGAGCAAAGTTTTGGAGGCTCATAAAGAAACTGACCATGGAAGAATCAGAGAGCTCCTGTGTTGTCAACACAGGCCACACAGGCTCAGCTGAGAATACATTGGTTTTGGGTGGTGGGACACAATGACCTTAATACATTTAGTTTGAAAACAGTGGTGGGACCAAGTGACCATGAGACTGGATTTGAAAAAACAACAACAACAACAACAACAACAACAACAACAACAACAAAAGGCTAGAATCGCTGGGCGGTGGTGGCGCACGCCTTTAATCCCAGCACTTGGGAGACAGAGGCAGGCGGATTTCTGAGTTCGAGAGTTCGAGGCTAGCCTGGTCTACAGAGTGAGTTCCAGGACAGCCAGGGCTACACAGAGAAACCCTGTCTCGAAAAACCAAAAAAAATAAAAAATAAAAAATAAATAAAAAAAATAAAAAAAAATAAAAAAAAAATAAAAAAAAATTCTGAGTCTGTCATTTCCATTGCGTATTCACTGAGCTACTGCCATTTCACAAAGAGTGACCGCCTGTCATCCTGGCTTCTGGGAAGATACTAATTATGTGCTTAGGAAGTATTCATCCTGAAAAAAGTAATAACTATGTAAAAAAAATGGACCTAAGAAAATTTTATTTTTTATACTATTGTGGTTTAAAAAAAACATATTGTGTGTGTGTATATACATGTATGTACCATGGTATACGTGTCCTTCTACTGTATGTGTCCTTCTACCATATGCATTTGTTCTAAGGATGAAACTAAGATCATTAGTTGTGCCTTTAACTGCTGAGTCATCTCTTTGGTCCTTGCCAAACTTTTAGATAAAAGCAACAACTTTCAAGATACGCATAAGACAAAATAAACAAAACACGATTACATGTGTTCAGTCGAACTAATAAGATTAGGTATACATCATTCTTAATCTTTCTACATGTAAATTTAACTTTATTTGAGAATAGTGTTATTTTGTGTATGAGTATTTTGCTTGCATGTATGTCTGTGTACCATATTTGTGTCTAGTGCCCTGGGAAGCCAGAAGAGGGCATGTGATCTCCTGAAACTGGATTTACAGATGGCTGTGAGTCAATAGGTGGGTGCTAGGAATCGAACTTGGGTCCTCAGGAAGAGCAGTCAGTGCTCTTAACCACTGAGCCATCTCTCCAGCCCAGTGTAAACGGGGTCTTTGAAAGTGCAATTAAGGGGCTGGAGAGATGGCTTAGTGGTTAAGAGCACTGACTACTCTTCCAAAGGTCCTGAGTTCAAATCCCAGCAACCACATGGTGGCTCACAATCATCCGTAATGAGATTGGATGCCCTATTCTGGTGTGTCCTAAGACAGCGACAGTGTACTCATAAATAAAATAAACAAATCTTAAAAAAAAAAAAAAAAAAAAAGAAAGTGCAATTAAATAAACAGCCTGAGTAAGATCATTGTAAATTCAGGGTGTTCCCTAAATGTAATCACTAGTGCTTTAAGACAGAACAGAGACAGTGAGATGGACACAAAGGGAGGTCATTCCCTAGCCAAGGATGCAAACAAGTGCCACCAGGAGCCAGGACAGGGGGACAAACAAACACTCCAACACTGCCAACAACCTGATAGAGACTATGATTGTCAGATGAACAATTCTGTTGTTGTAAGCCACCAAATTTCTCTAACAATCCAACTTTAAGAAAGATGGGTGTGGCAGTATACATCTATAACTCCAGCACTTGGGAGACTAAGGCAGGAGGATAGTTCAAGGCCAGCCTGTCTCTAAAAAACAACAAAACCAAAACTGTTTCAGAAAAAAAACAAAAAAACAAAAACAAACGATGGGCTGGAGAGATGGCTCAGAGGTTAAGAGCACCGACTGCTCTTCCAGAGGTCCTGAGTTCAATTCCCAGCAACCACATGGTGGCTCACAACCATCTATAATGGGATCCGATGCCTTCTTCTGGTATGTCTGAACACAGCTGCAGTGTACTCATATACATAAAAATAAATAAATTAAAAAAAAAAAAAGAAGAAGCCTTGTCCAGCCCTACTCTTGGACAGGCAATAAAGGAGGTGAGTGAGCACATCAGAGAGGGGACATAGTATTCTCTGGAGTAAAAATCAGGGCGGTGGAGCACTAGATACTGTGAATGGCAGGTCTTCAGACCTAACTGCAGCCATTTTGTATTCAGTCTCTATTCTGCTCATAAGGTAAGAGTAAATTTAGGTTCTTAGACTCTACAGCACAGGGCTTCCCTACACTGGAAGGTATCTAAAGCACAGAATACTGCCTGTCACTAAAAATCAATCTCAATATGCTTGAAAAGCTGCTTGTCCTTATCAACAATTTATGTTTGATGGGAAAAAAATATACAATGTTCACATTAAAGAAACCCCAAGATACATCCAAAGAGTTAACTATAGGCTATATTAACAGTTCCAGGATTAGACTTTGTGCTTTTTTTTTTTTTTTTTGGAGGGGGGTAGATTTGTGAATTTGGAGAAAGTTGGAGCCATTTAAGAAGAGGGAACCTCAGCTGAGAAAACTTTGCCATAATACTGACCTACAGGCAAGTCTGCATTTTCTTGATTAATGATTGATACGGGAGGGCCCAGCTTACCACACCCCCTGGGTTGTACAAGAGCAGGCTGAACAAGCCAGGAAGTAGCACTTCTCCATGACCTTTGCCTCAGCTCCTGATGCCAGGCTTCAGCCTTGTGTTTCTGCCCTGACTTCAAGATGGGCTGTGATGTGTAAGCCAAGGGAATCTTGTCTTCCCAGGTTGCTCTGGTTATGGTCTTTAACACAGCAACAGAAGCAAATTGACACCTCTAGAGCTAGAGAGAGCCCCTCAAGCATACAGTATACAATCTATGCCTGGGATGGTGATTTCCTGACTGGAACGTCCTAGTCTGAGCAGGATGCAATTAACTGAGCTTAACTGTTTTGGAGACCGTTTTTATTTAAAATAAAATTTATGTCTGTGAGTGTTTTGCTTGCATGTACATTATGTGCACCATATGTGCATGCCTAGTGTCTAGAAGCAAGCAGAAGATCCCCTGAAACTGCGGCTCTAACTGTGGCTATGCTTGTGAATGCTATATGGATGCATTCTATAAGGTCCTCTGTAAGAGTATGACATGCTTGTGACTGCTGCACCTTCTCTCTAGACCTTGGAGAAAACTTAGAAGTGTAACAGATGAAATTAAGCTGTTCTCTGCATTGGATGTCAGAATCTACTACTTATGCCAAGTACACTTCTGAGTCTACTCACCCATCCGTGGCAGGTTTCTTCCGCAGTATGCTGGGCCGGGGAGACGAGCCCTGGGCTGGTGTGTTGGTGCTAGCACTCTGACTGTGAGTCTGGACCACTGTGGTTGCTGCTGGAGCAGCACTGAATGGATTGCTAATGGGGTTGGCTACAATTGTAGCTCCATCTGCCAACACCACTGCTGAAAGAGAAGTGAGGACAGGAGAGAGAAGCACAGCCTTTATCTCAATGCCACCTCAGACACAAACACCATGGAGACGCCTGGTATTAGGTATTCCCGCTACAAATGTCCTAATTCAAGAAGTAAGAAGCCTAGCATATGAAGTCTTGTGTTTGATCCTTAGAAAACTCCTATTCTCAAAAGAGAAGAAACAGAAGAAACAGCACTAGGCTCATTTGCTTACAAGGCACACTGGGAAAAGTCACCAAGTCTACCAATGCACATTATACTACCACGCATCACTTTTGTTCATGTGTATGGATCTTTGGGCTGTAGGTATGACTGCTTTAATCTCCCAATTACTGTTACAATTGGTATATAGTATTACACTCTTTTTTTTCTTTTTTTGAGACAGGGTTTCTCTGTGTAGCCCTGGCTGTCCTGAAACTCACTCTCTAGACCAGGCTGGCCTCGAACTCAGAAATCCACCTGCCTGTGACTCCCAAGTGCTGGGATTAAAGGCGTGCGCCACCATCACCCGGCAGTACTACATTCTAATCTTTTTGAAAATACATTAAAAAACCAACTAACCAATACTTTAAGCACAATGACTCATTCTGTTTTATATGATTATTCTACTATAGTATTTTGCCATGAACATTAATAATATTAAGATAACATTAAGATTTTGCTGCTTAAATACAACTCTGGAGAAAATGAAAAATTAAGTGAGGACACTGTAAGGTAATTTTGCTCTTTTAACTTGAGCTTTTTATAGAGCTCTTCTGACTGAGTGCGAATTCGGATTAGGATGTCCACATATGCTATTTCTAAGAGTTATTCCTATTTTCACTTTACGTGTATTGACTGAATGTGTGTTTATAAACTGTTTGTGTGCACTGTCCATGAAGGCCAAGAGCCAGCGTGGTATCCCCTGGAACTGAAGTTACAGAGAACTGTTAGTTGGTATCCAGGAGCTGGGTAACATGCCTGGGTCTTCTGGAAGAGCAAGCAGCATTCTAACTACTGAGCTGGCTCTTGAGCTTTTTTTTTTTTTTTAAAATTCCTTCTCTTGCTTTTTTTTTTTACACTCCAGATTTCACTCCCTTCTCAGTCCACCCTCTAGCTGTTCCACATTCCATACTTCCCCCCGACCAGACTTTTTTTTTTTTTTTTTTAAGACAGGATCTCACTACATAGCTCTGGCTGTCCTGGAACTTAGTATGTAGACCAGGCTGATCTCATAGAAATCTACTCTGCCTCCCAAGTGCTGGGTTTAAAGGTGTGTAGCATCTTTTGGGGCTCACACATACTATTTTTAACGTGAATCTATAGGTAAATTCTAAGCAAGTCATCTTACAAAGCCCGATAGTGGCAGGGCCAAGATTAAAGCCCAAGCATACTTCTCCCATGCATTTATTTTAAAACTCAACTCAATTTCTTCTCTTTCTTGTGTTTACACAAATGGCAGCGCTCATGTGGTTTTCTCATTCTGCTGAAGACTGATTCCAGGTTGTGTGGCTGGCTTCTGTTTGATTGCCCCTGTATTTGTAGAGTGCCCCCCCCTTTTCCCATCAAAGAGTTAAATTTACCTGAGGTTTTTCCTTCAGGCTGTGGCTGCTGATTACCCATTGGTGCTGGCTGAAGCCCCTGAGTGTTGATTGGGGCTGCTGAATGGATTCCTTGGGTGCCAATTGGTGCAGGCTGGATCCCTGATGTCCCAATGGGGGCTGGCTGGATTCCCTGTGTACTGATGGGTGCTGGCTGGATCCCCTGGATATGTCGGGCATGTGAGGCATCCACTGTCATCAGCTGCATGGGGTTCAAGTGGACTGTAGATGCTACACCAACGCCAGTCTGAGCTGTGATGGTGGAGTTTGGGGCCTGAGCTGAAACTGAAAATAACACAGAAGGTCAGCTCCAGATACACATAGAGATAACAGAAAAGTGAACAGTTTCCTCACTATGTTGGGGTAGGGCGTATAGCTGAGTGGCAGAGCATTTTTACCTAGCATGTAACAAGGCTCAGGGTTCAATCCTCAGCTGCTATTATACTCAGCACAGAAAACTATGTACTAAGAATCGTTTTTCTTTTTATTACCTACCAATTTCTTTTTGCAAAATTATCAGGATTACAATAAAATTAGAATGTTGGGCTTATAATCTTAGTATTTAAGAGGATGAGGCAGGAGGACTGTTGTAAGTTCTAAGTGAGCCTGAGTTACATAGCGAATACTAGGCAAGCCTGGGCTACATTTTAAGAGTCAGTCTTAAAATAATCTTACCAGATTATAAATATTAGCTAGACAACAGTGCTAAAGAATAATATAAAACTCCTAAAATAACCCACGGGTTGACCAGGTCAAGAATGTTTGCTTTAACTGATAGAGATCCTGTCAAAGGCACTTCTAGTTGCGTGTCTTTGTGTGGGTATGTGCACATCTCTGTGGGTATACTTGGAGGCCAGAAGCACTGGATTCCCCGGAGCTGGAGTTATAGGCAGACATGAGCTGCCTGCGAGATGCAGCTGTGGGAATGAAATCTGGGTCCTCAGGTAAGAGCAGTGCACTCTCAACCACTGAGCCACTGCTCCAGCCCCACAGGAGAATTCTTATTACTGGAATAACCATGAAAGGGTAGAATCTATTTCCACGTTTATAAAATATTTTAGAGCACAAGAAATTTGAAAAACAGTACTGTTCAAATGGGAATATAAAGTCACATACAATTTTCAGTTTTCCAGTAACCACAATGAAAACTACAAGTGGGAGCCTCAGAAACAGTGCAGTGGTGAGAGACCCTGAGTCTGCTTCCCAGCACCCATGTCATTGGCTTACACCCCTGCAACTACAACTCCAGTGTACTCGATGCCCTTTGGACTCACCCCTTGGGTAGCAGCACTCGCACATAAACACAGAACCCCCCCACACAAATCATTAAAAACAAAAATAAAGAATAGGAAAAGGAGGGCTGGAGAGACAGCTCAGCAGTTTAGTCCCAGTACCATGTCTGGTGATTCAAAACCATCTGCAAGTGCAGCTTTAGACGAGCTGAAGCCAGCTTCTGGCCTCCGTGGGCACCTGTGCTCACATACATGCAATCTCCACATAACAGACACACAAGTGAATAATGAAATAAACATTTAAAAATAGCATCTCTCAGTGACTAAGTAAATAAATTAATTAATAAACAGATCAGAAACCTGGTGCGGTGGTTCATGTCTGCAATCGCCACACACTGAAGGGGGAGGATCAAAAGTTCAAGGTCACCTCCTGTTACTCAACACATCAGCCCAACATACCGGGATCTTGCTTCCAAGTAACAAAAACAGGGTGAGGAGATGGGTCAGTAGGTAAGGGCGTTTATGGCCTGGCCTGATGATGTAAGTTCTAACTCCCAAACCTGTGGAACTGCGTGAGGGTATCCTGGGTCATGGTTGAGCAGGTGCCTAGAACCCCGAGACTCTGCGTGAGTACCGGCAGGAGTTCGGCACGCCCCAGAATCCAGAGTCCTGAAAAGCAGTCATGTCTTCATAGAATTACATTGTTCAGTCACATAGGCCAGACTATAGGCCTCAGGCCCTAGGGATTTACATACTAATAAAGGCCAGAGGGCAGAGCAAATTAAGTATGCCTCCCCCCTGATCCTCCCCCAATCCTCCCCTTTTCTCCCTCCCTATATAACTAACTCGGGACTGCCCTGAGTTCTGGGGAGTATGCCTAGATCCAACTATCATCCGCCATGACAATAAACCTTTCTGGAACCAAGGACTTCCTCATGTTATTGGGGCCTACCGCTGCCAAGGCCTCCAGGCCGCTGGAACCATAGGATTCTTCCTGAATGTGGGACCCGCCGCAGCGTGGAAGCCCCTCTGGGCCCCCACCGCTGTGGCGGTCTCTAAATTTCTCCACACAAACCCACACGGTAGAAGGAAGGAACCAGCCCCCATAATTATTCTCTGCCCCACGTGCAGACACACGATGCAGTGTCATGGGGAACGTGCGGTGGCTGGAGGACACTGCTATATGTAAACTCAGGGCAGGAAACTTGGCCTAAGTAGCTTGACACACTGAGCCATCTCACCTGCTCAGGCTTTTGGTTTTTAAAGACAGGCTCTTACATATCTCAGGCTGGACTCAAACTTGCTATGTAGCAGACAACCTTGAAGTATGTGGAAGACAATCCATGCTCTTCAGTGTTCAGAATTTTGGCATAAATCATCAAGCTTGGTTTACATCAAACCAGAGCTCTGTGCATGCTGGGCAATTGCCTTACCAACTGAGCCATATCCTCATCCTGAAACTGGTTTGTTTGTTTTTTGGACTGGGCCAGTCAGAGTCACACAGGTAGGTCTGCAAGTTGCTACGTAACCCAGGCTAATATTGAATGTGTGATCCTTCTCCCTCAGCTTCCTACATGCTAGGATTCTATCATATATAATACAACCCTACACCTGGCTCACTCTGGACAAGGCTCTGAGATCTAGGGAAAAAAGTTATACAAACTCAAAGGTAAGAATTTTTTCTAGGGATGAGGAGAGAGTTGGTTTAGCAGTTAGGAGTGCTTCCTGCTCTCTCAGACTCATGTTCATGCTGCTTATAAATGCTGGTAACTCCAGCTCAAAGGAATCTGAGACTCAAACACATGTGTATATAGACTCACACATAAATAAACCTTACAAAAAAAAGAAAAAGAAAGAAAGAAAAAGTACTTTTCCAGGCACGGTGGGGCACACCTCTAATCCTAGTACTCTGGAGGCACAGGCAGACAGAGCTCTGTGAGTTCAAGGGTAGGTAGCCTAGTCTACTCAAGATGACCTTGAGTTCTAGACAGCCAGGACTGTTACACAGAGAAACCTTTACTCAAAAACCAAAAAACCAAAACCAAAACACCCCCCCCCAAAAAAAACAAAACACAAAACAAAAAAATCCACACTTATTTTTCTGGGTTATCTGATAAATCAGTATTTAAATCAGGATGGCAAATTAAGTATACCAAGACTAAAAACCAACAACCCCTTTCCCCCGTAGAATGTAACTTTATTCATAGAAATTATATCATTAAATATATTAACATGATTATTCTCAGGGTAGGATAAAACTATTCAAATACCACAAATAAGAAACCGCCCTTCATAGATGATAAGACTGTTGTTTAAAGGTGCTTGCAGTCTTACATGATCTGAATCTGGCAAGAAGCTAGAATCAAAGTATCTCTTACTGAAATACTCTGATCAATTTCTTTCTCATTGCTGACAAAAGTGACAACATGCAAAAGCTTCTTCAGCATGCGCTCATACCTGGGTACTGGCGGATAGTGGACACAGAACTGGTGATGGGCGTGTAGGTGTGAGCAGCCAGTGGGTAGGCAGAGGGTGGGTAAGTTGGCAAGAAGTACTGGAACTGAACAGGAACGGAAGGTCTAGAAATACAGCACAGATTACATGAAACAAAGTGATTTTCTTCAAAGGAAAATCTCCTAGACTATCTCCTAGACTCCCTTGATATCTTGCACACCACCACACAGATTCTCTCAACTGAGTCCCAACCTTACATCAAAGGACAAAACCAAGAAGCTGTAAACAAGTAAATGGTTACTATTAGTACCCATGTCAATTAGTGTCAACAAAAGTCTCTATAGATGACTTTTAAAAACTTTATGAATGTTTCTGAGAAAGACAATTTCCAAGACAAGTGACAAACCCTAGTTGATGAGATGTTCATTTGAGTCCAAGAGTTTGAGGTGACCATGGTGCCACAGCAAGATCCCTTCTCTAGTCAATCAGCAACCAATTCACTACTCCACTCGAAACACAGTTATTTTTGTTGGAAAATTTAATCAAACATGCATAGAAAAATAAACCTAATTTATAGAAACTAATTCAGAGACGAGAAAATAGGAAATGAGATTTATTTTGTTTTTCTGAACTTAATACTTTCTTGATATCAAAAATGGTCAGGGAAAGTATGAGAAAAGATGACGAATAAATTTTACTCTATACTTAGACTAAAGAACTGTACAAAAAATTGAATTACACAGAGAAACAAGTCCTTCACAATCAAAGTTTGTCAGAGGAAGAAAAGAGTAACTCAGCTACAATTTCTATTCATGCTTTACATATTTAAAAATCCAAAGAAAGCAACTATTTGAAGCAGCTTAATTTTTTTTCCAAAAACATGGCACACCCTTTATGAAACAAAGTCTTAAAACAGGAACAGAACTTGCATTCATTGCAGTACAGATGGGATGGAATGACATCTATCAGAGACTGCCATTACGGCAGAAATAAGACAAGGGTGCTCACCATCTGCAGTAAGACTGCAGTTTAACTCTACCATTTACTTCATGTGTATGGGTGTTTGGACTGCATGTATGCATGTGGACCATGTTCACAGTGTCCTTGGAGGCCAGAGTGGGACTTGGATTCCCTGGAGTGCAGTTACAGATAGTTGTAGGCTGCCATGTGGATGCTGGGAACTGAACTCAGATCCTCTGAAGAGCAACCAGCCCCTAACTGCTGAGCCATCCTACTGATACCATATTGAAAACTCTGGCTACTTCCTAAAATAAATGAAAACCAAAAGATAATGTTTATACGCAACAAGCAACTAACAACTGTCCTGCCTATTTGTAGATGAAATGTAAATGCTTGCATTGAAAATCTAAGAGAACATACAAAATTTTAGAAGTAATAAGAACATTTAGCTTGGTAGATAGACATTAAAGCAATGTATTAAGTAAAACCATAAGCATTCCTAAAAGAATTACACTGTGGGGAAAGGAATACAGCTATGGAATGGGACTGAACTGGAAGTGTCAGTATGCCTTCAAATGTCACTCACTTCTGACCTTAGCCTGCTGCAAAGGCATACAGGATCAACAACCTATAGCTAAAGCCAAGCAAAGGTTGAAGTGCAGGTCTCCAAAGGATCCAAAGACTCCTGGAAAACAGCAGCTTCCTGGGCTCAGAGGCTATGTGTGTGGTAGGAAATAAAGGAAGGGCTAGAGCGGAAGGGAGATGGTGAATCCCACAAATATGGTCTTAAGGGTATCCCAAAGGAAACCATTTTAACTCCAAACAAATGGCAGCAATGAATAAAACTAAATTCCGAGCCCACTAATTAATAAAACTAAATTCATAGGCTCAGATTGATTAAAAAAACAAACAAAACTCAAATAAATAAATATACACAGGGAAGTTTCTTCACCTCAGAAAGCAAACCATGACATGGAAGAAGCAACAGAAAAGTCAGTCCTTTGCAAATATCCTAACTAATTTGGCCATGAATTATCAAAACATTACAATGATTGAATAAAAAGACACAGTCTCAAAGTTGTTGTTATTGATACAGGGTTTCATTACATAATCCTGTCTGTCCCGGAATTCTTTATGTAGACCAAGCTGCTCTGAAACTCATGGAGATTCTGATTGCCTTTTGCCTCCCAAGTGCTGGGGTTAAAGGTGTGTGCCAACACACCTGGCAGTCTCAGTATTTTATACAGGCTCTAAAGCATCTTGCTTGAGTCTACTCTTTCCCTGCATATCCAATTCTGAATAGTTCCCCACTATTAAAACAATAATGACAACAGCAGCAACAACAACAACAACAACAACCTAGTATTTCTTCAGCTTGTTCACAAAAACCAACTCCCCCAACCCCTTCCCCCCAAAAAAACCCACTCCAATCTAATGGTGAGGACATAATATGACAAAACCAAAGTGCTATTGTACAATATAACTGGCCTGTTAATGGGACAATGAAGGTGTAGAAAGGAGAATGGACAGCTACACAATCATTTCAATTATCTGTAATTGCTTACAAGAATATACTGCTCTTAGGAGAAACAAATATAAGTACTTATAGAAAAGGGTTATGATCTTGCAACACATTCTACAAATAGTTAAGAAACAAAACATCAAACCCAGAAACAGAACAAAACTTAACACAGCCAAGAAATGGATACCAGAATAACCACCAGGAGAATAATGGCTTTCATAACACTAAAATAGAAATTCAATAGTGTATTATTTTCAGGAAAAAAGCAAAGCAATACCATGAGAGATGAGGGCAATTGAGACATTGCCTCCTACCTGTTGTCATTTCGGGTTTCCATGGCCACAGGATTGGGAGAGGCCCGATGGCCAGAAATGGGAATCAGGCTACTCCTCTCCGAAGGGTAATCAGGCTGGATCCGAGGGGAAGTGTGTGTGATCTGCTGGGGCACCACCTTAGCTAAAGATAATAAAGCATCAATTCCATTACTACTCATGGACGAGCCAGACATGGTAAGTAGTAGTATCCTTATAAATGTCGAGTTTGCCTTCACCTAACATGCCTTTTACTTTCAGCCTGGCTTTTCGGGGATCCCAAGATTGAACTAATTAGAGGCTTAAGAAATTCACCGATGTACAAGCAAGAGGGTCTCTAGAATTAGCATAAAAAATGAGCATGGTAGCGTGACCTTGGGACGGAGACAGTCTTCCCTTGGAAAATAAAAAGTGGGGGGATGCCTGGGGCTCATGGGCAAGCTAGCCTAGCCTACTTGGCAAGTTCCAGGTAAGAGACCCTGCTCAAAATATAAGGTGGATGGCTCTCTGAAACTGAAGTTGACTTCTAGTCTCCACAACCATCTGTGTGTACATGCACATATGCACACATACACCGCAACCATTAACACACGTCACACATGCACACACATATCAGCAAAATATTTTGATATAAAATGGGAATGATTTTAGAAGAAATTAGAGGATAGTCATATCCTTGGGATAGCA
This sequence comes from Grammomys surdaster, assembly GCF_004785775.1. Taxonomy (NCBI): domain Eukaryota; kingdom Metazoa; phylum Chordata; class Mammalia; order Rodentia; family Muridae; genus Grammomys; species Grammomys surdaster. The sequence continues at coordinate 5,487,945 of NW_021604593.1, forward strand.
CTCACATGAAAACTAAGGGTAGCCGGGCGGTGGTGGCGCACGCCTTTAATCCCAGCACTTGGGAGGCAGAGGCAGGAGGATTTCTGAGTTCGAAGAGTTCGAGAGTTCGAGCGTTCGAGGCTAGCCTGGTCTACAGAGTGAGTTCCAGGACAGCCAGGGCTACACAGAGAAACTCTGTCTCGAAAAACCAAAAAAACCAACAAAACAAAAACAAAAACAAAAACAAAAACAAAAAAAACCCTAAGGGTAAATCAACTGTTATATTCTCCCTACTGTTACATGTTGGATTTTACCTTAATAGTCTACCAAATATCTCCAAAGTTCAAACTCTCCTCAGTTCAGACCATGATTTATGTTTCTAACTGCATCAGCAAAGTTAACTTCAACTTCTTACTATATAGAATATATTCAGGTACAGTTTGATGAAAAGTCAAATCTGGGTTGGTGAGATGGCCCAGTGGAAAGGGCACTTGTCCGGAAGCCTGATCTCTGGGACCCACTCATGTAGTGAAAAAAGGGACTTACTCCTCCGAGGTATCTCCTGTTGCCATACAGACATAAAAGTAATCAGTCAAGTCCAAGAAAGTCTGCATACTCGGGAGACTGTCACTGATCTTTCCACTATTTCTTAATGCCAAATGTATATGGCAAGTTAATATTAAAAGTCAAATTCAAGAGGTGGAGGTGGCTCACCACTTAAGAGCACTCACATGGTGGCTCACAACCCAACTGCAGGAGATTCAACATTCTTTTTTCTGGTCTCTGCAGCCACCACACACACATAAGTCAGCAAAATACTTATATACTCTAAAACAAGTAATTCTTTCAACAATAATAATGAAGAAATCCTTCCCCAGGGTCTAGCTGAGTGGGTTGGTCTGATCCTCCTCCCCGTGCATGCTCTCCAAGTCTCCAGAACAAGCCTGGGTCCCACATCTAGGGTCTTGGACCAGTCTTGCCACCTCTGCCTCTAGGCTCCTACAAGTACGCCCTTCCCCACCTGGCTACAACCTACAGGCCCTTCTCATGACGTATCCCACCTTTCTTTCCATTTGGATCCTGTACATCCTTCACTAGGGCCTAGTGTCTGTCCTGTGCATACAGCCCTTCCAACTGCCTGGTCTACCCCCAATCCAGGCTTATACCAGGACACATGTATGCCAGCCCAGGTTCCCACGTCTACTTCACTCCACTTAAGTCATAGCCAACCTGAAGGCCTAACCTGGCCTGCACGGCCTAGGTTCTGCCCCAACCTACTCTGGTCATATCGCATAGAGAAGTAACAAAAGAGTCGACATACCTAGATATCATCATAAAAATACAAACAATATAAAAGATCAAGGTAGTATGCACCCCCAAACTTATCAGTCCTATAGTAATGGTCACAAATGAGAACTACCTAAAGATGAGGCCCAGAATTTAAAAGAACAATAAAAAACTTCATCAAAGAATTCAAAAAGTTTGAAGAACACAAAAACAGCTCAATGACCTTAAAGAGAATAAAATGAATGGCGCCAACAAAACACAAACAAGGCTGATGGAAATGACAGAAAACTGAATTCAATAAACAAACGTAATAACTCAGGGTGAGATGAAGACAGAACTGAAAATTCCAAACAGCCCAACCAGGAAATACAAAGGAGAGTCCTCCAAAATAGACTGAGTCAAGCACAGTATCAGGACTTGAAGACAAAGCAGAGAGGACCTAGAAGAGATAAGCAAAGAATACAAACCAAACCAAACCAAACCAAACCAGGAAAGGAACATACAGGAAACGTGGGACACCATGAAAAGACCAAGGGTTTACGCTAGAGAGGAGACAAGGGAAAGAATCCCAGGAAATGACACAGACTGATGGCTGACAAGACCATTGAAGAAAATGTCTCAAAACTAAAGAAGGACATACCCAAACAGATACAAGCACAAACAAGACAAACAAGACCAGAAAAGAACACCCCTACAGCACATCCTAGTTAAACAACTAAGGGAGAGAGTATGTAAAGGTGCAAGAGAAAACAAAACACAAGTCACAAGTAAAGGAAAATCTATCAGAATACCAACTGACTTCTCAGTGGAAACTTTGAAAGCCAGAAGAGCTTGGAGTAATGCATTCCAACTCCTAAAAGACTGCCAACGAACACTAATTTACCCAGCAAAGCTGTCTGCCACAGTTGAAAGAGAAAGAAAAATGTCCCATGATAAAAAACAGCACCATTGCCGGGCGGTGGTGGCGCACGCCTTTAATTCCAGCACTTGGGAGGCAGAGGCAGGCGGATTTCTGAGTTCGAGAGTTCGAGGCTAGCCTGGTCTACAGAGTGAGTTCCAGGACAGCCAGGGCTATACACAGAGAAACCCTGTCTCGAAAAACCAAACCAAAAAAAAAAAACAAAAAAAAAAACAGCACCACCAAAAATTAAAACACACATACAATCAACTTTCAATAACTTTATATATTAACGGACTAAATTCTCCAATCAAAAGACACTGGCTGAATTGATCAAGAAACAATTCATTGATCTACTGTCTACAAGAAATACAGCTTTAAAGATAGGCAATGCCTTAGAGTGAAATAGAAGGGGACACAGCAGGAATCCTCGATTCTGACAAAACAGACACCAACTCAACACTTATCAGAAGAAGTAAAGTGTTCTTCATTCTAATCAAGAAAACAATTAACAAAGAAAACATTAGTATTTTAAACCCAATGCACCAAACTTTGGTGGATCCAATTTCATACAAAGTCTACTAATGGAATTAAAGACACAGATCAACATCAACCACTGATACAAGGTGATTTCTTTTTTTTTTTTTTTTTTGGTTTTTTTTCAAGACAGGGTTTCTCTGAGTAGCCCTGGCTGTCCTGGAACTCACTCTGTAGACCAGGCTAGCCTTGAACTCTCAAACTCAGAAATCCGCCTGCCTCTGCCTCCCAAGTGCTGGGATTAAAGGCGTGCGCCACCACCGCCCGGCACAAGGTGATTTCAATACCTACTTTCCTCAACAGGTCATCTGAACAAAACCTAAGAGGAGAAATATCAGAGAGAAAAGACAACATACATCCAATAGACTTAACAGATGACTACAGAATACTGCACCCAAACGTCAAATAATATACACTCCATTCAGCAGCACCAGGAAGCTTCTCTAAAACAAGACCACTCCTAGAACACAAAATGAATTTTAACAAATTCAGAAAGATTAAAATAATCCCACATATCCTCTTTGACTATGACCATAATAAAACTTACAATCAATAGCAAAAAAATCTCTAATAAGTACACAAACTCCTAGATTAAACAACTCATTACTATGAATGATGAATGGGTCCAAAACAAATCAATGGGACACATTAAAAACAGTCCTAAGAGGGAAGTAGCTCTAAATTCCTGTATCAAAGAAATCAGAAAGCGAAATGACTTACTGATACAACTCAAAAAAAAAAAAAAAAAAAAAAAAAAGAACAGACTAAAACTTACTAGATGACAAAAAGTAGTAAAAAAAAAATCAATGAAATAGAAACAAAGAACCAATACTAAGACGAAATAAATCCTAGAATTCATTGGCTCTTCCAGAAGATAAACAAGACTGACAGACCCTTGGTCCAACTACCCAAAAGAAAGGTAGAGAGGATTGAAAAGAATCATAAAACAACAAAGGGACATCGCAAAAGACACTGCCAAAGTTAAAAATGTTATTAAGAAATACTTTCAAAACTTGTTGGAAAACCTAAATGAATGGATTTCTAGATTCAGCTTAATCCCCAAAATAACCAAGAAAAGATCAACAACCTAAGCCAACCCATAAAAATTGAGATGGAAATGATCATAAAAACACTTCTAACTAATAGTACAGCCCAGATAGTCACCACAGGAATCCACCAGACTTTCAACTTTCAAACAAGTTCTACAGCCAGCCAGAAAGGAACAGAAAATTGGAAGGAGAATTCATTCATTCAGTTACACATCATCTTTAACAAAGCCACACCTCCAAATCCTTCCCAAACATCTCTATCAACTGGGAATACTGGGCTCTCTGCTACAGCTCCAGTGACATGTTGGCCTGCCTGGGGCCATGCTCCCTGCCATGATGGTTATAGACTCTAACATTCTCAAATTATAGGCCTTCAATAAACACTTCTATAGACTGTCTTGGTCATGGTGTCTTATCACAGTGAAAGAAAAGTAACTAAGAAAATTATGATCAAGTTGGCTTTACCACAGAGATGCAGGGATGGTTCAATATATTCAAGTCAGTAAATTTAACAATCATATTAATGAACTTAGAGACAAAAATCACATGATCATCTCAATAGATACAGAAAAAGCCTTTATTACAATCTAGCATGGCTTCATGATAAAAATCCTAAGAGGGTATTACTTGATGATATACATCACAAAATAGTAAAATTGATGTAAGAGAAGGCTACAGACAACATCATCCTAAATAAAAACTTGAAGCAATCCTACTGAAATCAGGAATGGGACATTCCTTTTAAATACTGTGTTCGAAGCACTAGTAAAGCAAGAAAAGGAAATTAAAGGTATACATATAGAAAAAGAAATGAAATGTTTTCTGTGCAGATGACATTGATATTATACATAAAAGATCCAAAAATTTCTACCAGAAAAGATCAACAATCTCAGCAATGTGATAAATTAAAGAATCAACTTGTAAAATCACTAGCTTTGCTATACACCATTGTGATAGCTAACATTATATTGATGGCTAATTTTATATTTAATTTTAAAGTTTAAATTTTTTCGGCATAAGAGAACTATAAAGCAAAACTGGACTTCCAAATTTTAAGTGCTATCAAGGGTTGATTTTTATAATTGATTGGTCTTAATACTGTGTTTTATGCAAGGTAATGGGTCAAGCCCTGTTTCTGCTTCTGTTTCTGCTTCTTGTTTTGCACAAGATGAGTTTCTGCTTGCAGGAGAAAGGAATGTAACTTTGTGTTCTTTGCCTTTATATACCCCCAACTGAGATGGTTGGCTGCTACATTTAAGGATCCTGAATTCTCTTCTTTGAATTAAAGCCTCTTCTTTGTTAAAATTTATTCATGGTCAGACTGGTCAATCTGTGAATCCTAGACCATAACAACCACCAACGAGCTTATAGAGAAAGAGATCGTGAACATACTCATTCACAAGTTCCAAAGAAAATAAAGTATCTAGGAATAACCCTAACCAAGGAGGCAAAAAACCCTAGACAATGAAAATGTCAAATATGAAGAAACTAGAACACATAAGTTCATGGATTGGTATGATTAATATGGTGAAAAAAGTTATTCTACCAAAAGCCATTTACAGATTCAATATAATCCTAATCAAAATCTTCATCTCACTCTTCACAGGAATAGAAAAAAACAAAACAAACAAAACAAAAAACTTACACTAAAATTCATATGGAACCACAAAAGACCCCAGATGGCCAAAACAATCCTGAGCCAAACAGAACTCTGGACTGGAAGGATTACCATTCTAAAGCTCAAGACATACTGCAGAGCCACAGCAATGAAAACAATAGGCTCAGCACAAAAACAGACAGGGAGGCTAACAGGGAAAGTTGAAGAAGAGAATGCAAGCACATGTTCTACAGCCATCCAGTATGAAACGCCAACACATACACCGGAAAGAGATAGCGTCTTCCACAACTGGTGCTGGGATAAATGGATGTTCACATTATAAGGATGAAACTAGACCTATATCTATCATCTTTCACAAAAAGCTAATTCCAAATGGATCAAAGACCTAAGGGTAAACTTGAAACTCTCAGTTAAAAGATAGGCAGTACTCTTTATAGGATATAAGGGCAGGAAAGGACTTTCTGAATAAAATTATATTTGTCCAGGAACTGAGACCAACAATTGACAAATGGGGAAGCTTCTGAACACAGAAAGAAACAACAAAGCAGGTGAAGAGGATTTCCAAAGAATGGGAGAGAATATTTGCCAAATATTCATGTTATAGAAGATTACTACAGAATAAATAAAGCTTAAAAGGAAAATGGTAAAAAACAAAAAACAACAACAACAAACCCAAACCAAAACAAAAACAGACACTTCATTTAAAAAAACGAACTTGGAATCTAAACAGAATTCTCCAAAATATGTTCACTGCCCCTAGCAACTTGGGAAATAAAAAAAATCAAAACAACTTGAGATTTCCTCTTATCCCAGGCAAAATGACAAATATCAACAATAACATGTTGGAGAGGATTTGGGGAAAGAGAATCCTTAGGACTGTTGGTGGGATTGCAAACTGGCCCAGCTATTTTTGAAAGCCATGTGGAAAACCCTCAAAAAGCTATAAGTAAATCTGCCATATGACTCCACTACACCATGCCTTGACTCATGCCCAAAGGACTTGATATCCTACTCTGAAGACGCTTGCTCAGCCATGTACTTCACTGCCACTCTGTTCACAATAGTGAAGAAATGTAAATAACCTAATTGTCCTTCAACTGATGAAGGAATCATGAAAATCTGGTATGTCTACATATGGAATACTATTCAGCTGGTGTGAAGAAAAATGTAACCATGGAATTTCCAGGTAAATGAGTGGAACTAGAAAACAGCATACTGAGTGAGGAAACCCAGACCCAGAAAGGCCAATATTTCATGCTCTGCAATGTGGTTCCTAGGGCCTTCAGGTGTGAACATACATGTATATAACCCGTAGTAACTGTGGAAACCAGGAAAGTAGAGAGAGACCATGAGGACAGGAAGAAACAATAGAGAGGGAATAACGTGGGCCAAGTGACTTGAGGGAAAAGAGGAAAATGGAGGACTAATTTTATTAGGATGAGGGGAGGAGATAAATACCGAAGGAGTGGGGAAGAGTAAAACAGCTGAAGATATTTGAAAGTTAATTATTATCTATCTACCTAAAACTACAAATAAGATCTGTAAACCTACATCTGTTTAGGACAGCTTAAACTTGCTCTTTAGACTGACTTTGAATTCAAGAGTTCTGCATGCCTGTATTCTAAAGACTGGGATCTTTAGAATAAAGTGTGGTCCACCAAGCCTGGATTTAAGCTTTTCTCTACCTAGAATTTGCTCTGTCCCAAGGCAGCCTTGAACTCAGAGATCTGTTTGGCTTTATCTCTTGGGATCAAAGGCTTCTACAACCATGCCCGGGCCTAAACTTAGTAGGGTGAGATCTTGCCCCAAGGTCACTACTCCCTTAATTCAATTTAATATCTTTGAACACAGGATTCAGCTGCATTTCACTTCCTGGTGCCCCTTTAATACTCAAACCACATATTTTCTATTTTTTTCTTTCTTAGTTTGCTATGCTTGTTTAAAATGCTCTTCACAAGAATTAACTAGAGAACAAAGCTATGATGGACGTTTCTTAGACTTCTTTTGTCAATGCAATTAATCTGAGTCTCTTCACCTTAGCCTCAGGTAGACTCTTCAGACAAGGCCAAAAAGTAGCCACATTCTTCACTAAAATACCACAAAAACAGTCTCTAGGCCACATATTGAACTTCTCCACTGAAACCTCTTGGGCCAGGTCTGCACAATTCAAATCACTCTCAGTAACAAAGTCTTCCATCTTCCTACTAGGATAGCCCATTAAGCCCCATTTAAAGCATTCCTCTGCTTTCTAAATCCAAAGTCCCCAAATCCACATACTTCCAAACAAAAGCATGGTCAGGTCTATCACAGCAATACCCCAGTCTCTGGTATCAACTTCTTCTGTCTTGGTTAGGGTTTTACTGCTGTGAGCAGACACCATGACCAAGGCAACTCTTATAAGGACAACATTTAGTTGGGGCTGGCTTACAGGTTCAGAGGTTCAGTCCATTATCATCAAGGTGGGAACATGGCAATGTCCAGGCAGACAGGGTGTAGGAGGTGGTGAGTTCTACATTCTCATCTGAAGGCTGTTAGAAGAATATTCGCTTCCAGGCAGCTAGCCTACACCCACAGTGACACACCCACTCCAACAGGACCACACCTTCTAAAAGTGCCACTCCCTGAGCCAAGCACATACAAACCATCACAACCAACAACCATCACTATACTAAACCGGTGATAATCTCCAACTACATATTTATCCTTATATCCAGGTAAGTGTAGTTCTCAGTCTTCATCAAAGAAACTTTTCAACAGACTGTTACAGAAAACACAACCCACAACCGATTCAAATATGGAGAACAAGAGCTCACGTGGAACTCAGTCAGCCCCTACAGATAACCCACAGGGACAACACAATTCCAGTACCTACAACTCTGAGACTGTTGTGGAGAAGGTGGCAGAAGGATTGTATCAACCAGTGGGACTGTTCTGCTGGGAGGCTGTATCTCCTAAAAATATGAGGCTACACATCCATGAAACCTTATCAACCAGGGTTATCAACAAGACTCAAACAATGACTGTACCAACAGACAAGCTCATAAGGAAGGGAGAAAACTGGGGTCCTAGCCCTAGACAAAACACTACTGATAACTGGGAAAAGCTGAAGAGTAGATAAAATGATCTTCCCTGGAAAGAGCTGCCTGGCCACCATTAGTGATCCAGTCGCAAGTGGCCAGCTCTGAGATCATGTACACACTGGTAACATATGAATAGAGCAGACTGTATTTAGGAATATGTCTGTGTAACAATATTTATGTAAGTATATATAACAATAATTTTAAAAGGAAGGGGAGGGTGTATGGGAGGGAATAGAAGGAGGAAAGGGAAGGAGAAAATGATATACTTTAATCTCAAAACATAAAAAAATTATTAAAAACAATAGATGATGCAGAAGCAAGCGACTGGTTATGATGCTGTGGAAAAGAAAGGGCTAAGCTATAATCAGTGATTTCAATAAACTCACTTGCTGTGAAGGATGCAGACCTGAGTTTAGGTTTAGAAACCATGGAAAAAAGGTGGGGATAGCACCGTGGGCCTGTAATTTCAACAGGCAGAAATGAGCAAATTCCTGGGGCCCACTGGCCAATTAGCCTAGTCAAAATAGAAAGCTCCAGGTTCAGTGATTGACACCGTTTCCAAAAACTGAGGTGGTATGCATGAATACTGAACACAGACACACCACACACACGCATGCACGCACGCACTCACGCTCCCAAAGTGAACAAAGTCAAATTCAGAGTTGCTTTGAAAGTCAATAATAAGGAAACAATCCTACCACCTATGACATGAAGGCCTAGTCATATGGGCTGCAAATTCCTCAAAGGCTTTTGTGCAAAACGCACAACACTTACCAACTGGGATATTTGAAGTGGTCACAGCAGTAGCATGGGATGAATGGGAGGGCATTGTCATGGTAACAATTGTACTTGTGGGAGCTTGTGTGTGCGACACAGATCCTGAAAAGAGGGTAAAAAAAAAAAATCCTTAACAGCAGTTTCCCTGTACACATTACAGACTCTTAAAAACCTTGGGAAAGCTCTAGGGGAAAGATGAAGAGTTTTCCTCTGAAGGTAAAAAATGAAAAATGTGCCCACCACACTTGCCTTCTTTCTGTCTGGTACATTGACAGAGCAGATCACTAACTTACCAGCTGTGGTTGCTGAAGGAAGCGTGTTGGTTGCCAGAATAGGTGCCACTGTAGCTGCAGCCACGGGTGTGCCAGTACTAAAGATGGTTTTCTGTGAGGGGACCCCCAGAACACAGTTATACACAAGAATACTTCCTATTCTATCCAGTCTAAAAGTGCTGACTAATTTCACACTGGCAGGCCCTTTAACAAGTCAGCATGATTCTAGTTTATCGAGGTGGTTTCACTCGTTCATACCTGAGCCATTGTGTGGAGCTGCTGTTTCTGCGTCCCTAATGCAGGATGAGAAGGTAGTGTAATTCTCGTTGTCACATCTCGAGACTGAGCAGGACGCTGGATACTAATGGCTGCAGATGGTGGATGCTGGATAGATAAGGTGGGCCGACTGTGGGGAAAACGGTACCATGTAACTCCTAGGCTCTCCACAGACTCAGTGCAGGTAGTCAAGGAAGGCATCTTGTCCTTATGAGCATACAAATTGTACTTTAAGACAATAATGAAATAAACGGCCCTTGGGTTTCTCTCTTGTGGCTGGCTGCCACCTTGCTTTCAAAGGCAGCAATATATACCAAAAAATGTATAAATTAGCTCGTAGTCATGATGCAGTTAACACTTTTTAAGAATTTCTTACACATTTATTTATCTGTTCAGCTTCCCAAGTGGCAAACCACCACTCTCAAGTCATTCTCACTCTTAAAAAGGGAGGCAGGCTGTGACAGCACACACGTGCAAACCTATCGCTTGGAAGGTAAGGCATGAAGGTCAGGAGTTCAAACCATCTTAAGAATTCGGTCATTTGGGTTAAACAAACATACAAAGAAAACAAGGAATGTGTGATTATGGTTAAGCATGTTTACAACCCAGTAACTGAGAAGGCAGGGGCAGGAGGACCATGTTTGAAGCCAGCTTCGAACTGGCACAGAAACAAAATCTAACACATAAATATTTACCATTCAGAGATACAAGTGGTGGTTCATGGTTAGAATCCAAGCACTTGGGAGTCTAAGGGAGGAGGATTGTAACACTCCAGGCCAGCTGCAGCTACAGAAGGGGAGATCTGAGCTCAAGCAATAGGTATTACTCGTTTATCAGATTTTTAAAAGTATGAGGTGTAAATTGGTGTAAACTAAGGCAGTTAATCAGATGTTAGCTATAGGAAATTCTAACTACCTAGTTCTCTGATTAATTTTTGCAATTAATGTGACAGATGTATTGCACAAATGAAAAATGGCACAGTATAAAATGTGCATACATGTGTACTATGACATTATCTATGATAGTATGGGACTAGACACACCCAGAATCCACTTATGAGGGATTGTTATAGTGCTACTACCTGTGACAGAATATTAGGTTGAGATGGGAAGTTTCCAATGTGTTATATGGAAAAAAAAAAGAAAGAAAGAAAAAAGAAAACAAAACCACAACGTGAAGCAGGAGAAAGAAGTAAACATTCTTTAGGGGTAAAAGAGTATTCTAGAAGTTGTGAAAGGTTGCCTTAGAAAAACAGTGCGGCTAAGGATACAGCTTAGTTAGCGAAGTGTGCCTGGCACGCTCACTTGAAGCTTTGGGTTCGGTAACTAGCACTACATAATAAACCACGTGCGGTGGTGCATGTCTGCAGGTCCAGCACCTGGATGGTAAAGACTAGAGGATTACACGTTCAAGGTCATCCTTGGCTACATTTATAGGCCAACTTTGTACATGAGTCCTCACTTTCAAAACAAAAAAAACCTCCAAAACCCCCAAAAGAGGGGGCTAGAAAGATGGCTCAGTGGTTAAGAGCAAGTGCTACTCTTGCAGAGGACCCTGGTTTTGTTTCTTGCACCTACACGGCATCTCACAACTGTCTTTCAACTGTAGTTCCCAGACATCCAACACCCTCTTCTAGCCTCCACTATGTGAAACATATATACACATTCAGGCAACATATTCATACACGTTTGCTTCTGCAGCACGTGTAGTGAACCTGAAACAAGACAGAGAATAGGACAACATGCAACACGTGAGGAATTCTGTATTAAAAATACTCATAAAGTAAAAATAAGTGAACCTGTGTCATCTGGAAGAGTAGAGCTCCTGACTGCTACACCATCCTTCCCACTCCCCAGATACAGAACACCTACATACATACAGGGTCTTTTTGAGACAGGGTCTTTCTATTTCACCCTGGCTGTCCTGGACTATGTAGACCAGACTCCAGACTGGCCTCAAATTCAGAGACCTGCCTTTGCCTCCCAAGTGCTGGGAATACACACCATGTCTAGCAAAATACAGTAGGTGCTTAGTTATTTTGTTTATATATATATATATATATATATATTTTGTCTGTGTGTATGTTTTAGGATTTTATTTTATGTATATTGGCACTGCATGTATATCTGTGCACCACATAGGTGCAGTACCCAGCAGAGGCCAGAAAATAAGCCAATCTTTAAATAGGGAAAAAAAGGACTTCTAAGACAAAAGAGAAAACACCAGTGTTTGGTGCCAGTAACATTTCTCGAGTGAGCATATGCAATGTCATGAGCTTTCCAAGCTGTTTGAACAGACAATACTGTAGGAATTGTGCGATTCACAACCATGTGGTTGGGAATTAATTTTATGAAGCTCAAAGTATGAACAGTCACATCCCAATTTAGACCTGCTGGTACTGCCCCATTTCTTAAGCACTGAAAAATTCCCCTCCAGGGGAAAAATAAAATAAAACAGAACTCATACTAAAAATAAAATTAAAAAAAAAAGTGGTAAAGAGAAAGAAGCAAAGCAAGTTGGTAAATGAGAACTGAAGAAAGTAAATGCTTCTGTGTAGCTTTCTATGCTCTTCCATTTGGAACCACGAGAGCATCAAGGACAGAGACAGTGAGGGAGAGCCTGCCAAGAGCAGATGGCAGTGTGGAGCAAACAGGGAATTTACAAGGCCATGTTTATGAAGCTTTGTCTTCGAACAATTTCAGACAAGCAAATCTAGCTTCATGTTAAATTATAATAAACTGCAAGAATGCACTAAAAAAGTAGATTGTCTTGGATTGCAAAGGGAAAGAAGCAGGAACCTGCAAACATGTATTAGACAAGAAGAGTGACAATGTTTCCTGTATACCGTCCTACACCTTGGTATTTTGGAAATGTGAATATCAATTAGAACGAGAAGCCAGCCGAGTGAAGGATGGCCCAGGAGGTCAGGGCACTTGTCAACAAACCTGGGGATCTGAGTTAGATACACGGATTCACATGACAGAATGAGGGACTCCTACAAGTAAGTTGTCCTCTGACTTCCATGTGTGCTATGACATGTACGTGAGTGAGCACACATGTATGAACACACAGATAAAATGTAGCAATAATTTTAAACAGATGCCGATACTGTACCTCACAGAGAAAAGAATTACTTTTAAGTGACTCTGAACACTTCCACCTCTGGTTAGTGGGATGTAGTCTGAGAACAGAGAGAGACTTTTCACTGAGCTAATTCAGTAATCTATTGGCGCAATAATCTCTAAAGGACTAAGTTACAAGAATATTCACAGCTTTCATTTAGTATATCATAGATTATCATATGACAAAGAAGAGCATGTACTTATTTTAAGGAAGCAACATTTTTAGTGCAAGGAAAAGATACATATACATGAAATCTAAGAAAGCAAGACAGGAAACGGCTCAGTCAGTAAAGTGTTTGCCTTGCATACATGAGAGTGTGAGTTTACGTCCCAAAGACTCAAGTGATGTTTGGAGGCAGACAGGTAGAACCTTGGAAACATAAAAAGCCAGCTAGCCTGGCCTATGCGACGAGAGACCCTGTCTTAAACAAAAGATGGATGGTACCTGAAGACCAATGACAGCCAAGGTTCTCTTAGACTCTCTATATGGGGGCACCCATACCCATGGACACACACCTTTTTATTCTATTTTAAATCTAACATAGGAAAAACATATATTTCACTTGAAATTCCTGGTTCACAGAAAAGGACTCAAAAGAACGCCACCCTATAACAACGAACACCTTAGAACCTAGTCCTTAGGTTCAAATGCTACTTTTGACTAGAACACAGAAATCTGGAAAAGCTGCTATTTTCAAAACCAGAGAAACAGAGAAAGTGAGAATGAACTTGTGGGATTACATATCATAACTACCACTGTATGCTACAGATTGAAAAGGTGTATTACAATTAAAAATGAACTATATGTAACAGTCACAGCAAATGATATCTTAGGGATGGTGTTATTGCTCAGTAGAGTGTTTCCTTTGTATGCCTGAGGCCTTTCAAAGCTCAAAACTGGAAAAAAAAAGTTGCTGAACTCCATAAAGTAACACGTGTAATAAGTCACATGTGTACTTAGGGTTTTTGAGAGGTTAGGATAAAGCAGGCTTAGCTTCAGACTTCTCTCGAGCCGGCATTCAGCTTTAGAAGGCAGGAGAAGTACCTGTGAAGTACTCAGAGAGAGAATATAGAAACAGTAAACACAGACACAGAAAACCAGCCAGAATATAGAAAAGAGGACAGCAACTAAAGCATGTCTGAAGTAGCCAGGAACTGAATGAGCACATGGAAAGTCAGTCACTCTGTCACTCCTCCATGATAAGTTGTCTTTTAGTGCTGGAGAACCAATCACTAGGAGAGTGTGTGAGGCATGTCTAAAGCCCTGCACTTGGTCTCTGGGGTGAGTGTACACACAAACACACACTAGGTCATTTTTTGAAGAAAATCAAATTTATCAATCAAGTGACAAATGAGAGGAAAGAAACTGGTCAGGATGGAGACAAAGTACTGACTGTACTTAACAGGAGAGGAAGCCTCCTACCTCTGTCCCCGGAGTTTACTTGTTTATTCTGAACCACATTCATTATATTAGTTTACCTTCTTTGAGAGTTTGGGAGAATTCTATGGAATCACACAGGCCTGGTGCTTGTCTGAGGGATAGTGTATTGAATTTTTTCTTCCATTTTACTGAAATACTCAGAAATTCGCAGGAAAAAAAACTTTAATAACTTGATTTAAAAATGAGGCCCCAAACCTAGTTATCATTGTATATCTAAGTCCAACTTCATCATACCATTTGAATGTAATAAAAATTTACAGCTAATATAAAATTAAAACAATAAAAGCAGTTTATGCTGGGCAGTTGTTCCTGTATCCCTTAGGCAATATATTTTATCATCACAAAGTATCTTAGTAGAGGGAATTAAGAATCAAGGCAAAAGCCCATGCCCAGCTTAGCTCTCCCTTGGTTGTGCCAGCACCAAGTTCTCTATGTGTGCTGCCATGCTTCTTGCTATGAGGACAATGACTTAAACCTCTAAACCTGTCAGCAAGACACCAATCAATGATTTCTTTTGTAAGAGCCACCTTGGTTATGGTGTTTCTTCACAGAGAACACTGCCCAGACAGTAGGAACAGAAGCCCTGAGCACTGTATCTCAATTAAAAATTCTTAGGAGTTCTATTCTAGGTCTCTTCATTTCATCCATCCTGGATAGACTCAAGACATAGCCCACATGTTAAAAAACTGAAAGTTCATGACTTCTAGCACAGGGTCTCCCCAACCACCCCCCGACAACAATCTAAATGCCTCACAGATAAAAGTCAAATTCAGGGCTGAAGTCCTGGCTCAGTGGTTAAGAGCATGTGATGCTTTTCCAGGATTCCGGTTCTAGTCTTAGCACCATATCATGTGGGTCACACTGGCTGTAACGCCACCTCCAGGGTTACTTGACACTTAGCCTCTGCAGGGACCTACACGCATGAGCACATACCTATACACAGACACACATATTGAGAAATATTAAAAATAAATATAAAATTATTCAAATTCACTAACAGAAAGGTTCTACGGTCATTCCTCATCAACCAGACTTAACCTATGGCTCAGTAGTTTTTCTTAAAAACAGGTCTCTATGTTACCCAGATGAGTCACAAACTCCTGGACTCACGTGATCTCTCTCTCTATCTGAGACAACAGGAATAGAGCACAGCATCTAGCTTTTCTACACACTTCTTCATTCTATTAGCATCTCCTTTCAAACACCCAATCATCCCACAGTACCTACTGAACTTGTAAGTTTTCTACAGCAAAAAATACACATTGTATCTTCAATCTTTTTTGGAATTTATACTTTCTTCAGTGTAGATGGAAGTTCATTCCCCCTGAGAACACTCTTCTGTAGCTTCTCTGAACCACAGCACTTGCACTTTGCACTATTATGTGGTACCTCCAGGCATCAACAACGAACAAGGTCTGAAACACTTTGGCTCATATTCAAGGAAGCATGTTGAGAATCCTACCATTTTACTGAACAAAGTTTTCTACTCTTACAGAAACATACTTTAATCATGAAAAATGAAGATTTTAAATACTTTCTTATCATTCCTTAGCATCTAAGTATCAAATTAGGATGTCTCTTTAGTATACTGTATGAGAGTGCTTGATTTCAAAACTGCAGTTTGATAACCTAAAGACTTGCCCAGAGGCATTATATAATATTAAAAAGTTTCTATATATCACAAGGAACATTTGTCAACTAGGAGGTGGCAGGAATTTTTGTCAGGTATATATTTATATATTATATGCTTATATATTTTGCTTATATATACTTATATATGTATTTATATAAATTTATATATCTTTATATTATATATATATATTATCCATCTACATAATTTTTGTCAGTTATAGATTAACATGGTGTTAATATACAACATATATAAGGAGCTATTGATAGTAAACAGTAAACAGAATGGAACTTCCAATATATAACTGGCCTAATGAATGAATAGATAGTTCTCAGAAGAAATAGAAATGACTATCAAGGAAACACAAATTAAAACTTTGAAGATTCCATTTCACTCCAGTCAGAATGATCATTGTCAAGAAAACAAATGGTCCAGTGAGGTAGCTCAGGGTAAATGTGCTTGCTGCCAAGCCTCATGACTTGAGTTCCATTTCTGAGACCCTTATGGTAGAAGAAGACAGGAGACTCCCAAGAGCTGCCTTCTGACTTCATCAAGTCAATCTCGGCATGTACACGGCCAAATAAATTCCTAAAATAAGTAAATGTGATATATATATATGTATATGTGTATGTATATATATATGTATGTATATGTGTGTGTATATACATATGAAAGGAAACAACTGCTAACGAGGATGTGGGTGAAGGGGAACACCCATTCACCGATGACAGACATGTAAACTCGAATAACAGAGGGTAGAGGTGTCTCAACAAACTAAAATGTACAACTACTATGAGACCAGGTAACCCTCTAGGCATATTCCCAAGACCCCTGTCCTACCACAGAGATATGTGTATACTCATGTTTATTACTGTTCTACTCAGAGTAATAAGGAGCCAAGAGTCAGCTTAAACGCCCACCAACAGATAAACGGGTAACAAAAGCATGGCACATATACACATGGAGTTTTATTTAGTGATAAAAAAAAAATGAAATCTCAACTCTGTCTCAAGAAAACAAAAACAAAACAAAAAAAAAATCACACCAAAACAAAACAAAAGAAATCTCCAAGACACTGCATGGATCTAGAAATTATTAAGTGAGGCAACCTAGACTCAACCAATAGGTAAATTCTCAATTTCAAATCCTTGCTTTTCATTTTTATGTATGTATATATGTATGTATGTAGTATATATGTATGTATGTGTGTATGAGTATAGACTTTGAAACTAGAGTGAAGAGGGGCTTAATGTGGAGAGGAAACTAATCAGGCCGGAAGAAGATGAGAGAGGCAGGAGGAAAGAGGACAGGGGAAGACAATCAAGCCAAGGTTAGGGGTCTCTGTCAGGGTAAAAGCACTTGCTGTGTGTGCAAGTATGAGAAGCCAAGTTTGAATCCTCAGAACCCACATAAAAGCAGAAGATGAAGCCTGACTGACTGGAATCCAGTGCTTCTAGAGAGACGGGAGGCAGAGGCAGGAGGATGCCTGGAATACCATTGCTAGTCTGCTGTATGTTGAGAAAAAAATAAAAGCCCTTGTGCCCAACAAGGTAGAAGGTTAAAACAGACAGAGGATGCCCTCTGATCTCTATGTGCTGTAGTGCATGGTCACCCACTCAGATACACATGCACTGTGTGTGGACAAAGCCATATGGAAACCTACCACCTTGTATGCTAATTAAAAACAAAGGGGCTAGAGAAATGGCTCAGCACTTACAAACACTGCCTCCTCGTGCAAAGGTTCAGTTCCCAGGACCACATGGTAGCTCACAACCATCCACGGCTCCAGTCCCAGGGACCCACTACCTCTTCTGACTACCATGAGGACTAGGCATGCATGGGGTGCACATACATTCATATCCATGAAACAAACAGAAAAATCTACAAAACCAAAACTAAAACAAACATAAAATTTGTTTGAGTTCCTAATTTGACTAAATCGCACATCTACCTCATTGCTATGGAAACTAGCATTTATCTTTAATAATGGTAAATTATGTACATACTAAAGGGTTGTTTTAAAATACATTTCACCTTTTTTTTTTTTAAGATTTATTTTAATTGTGTGTGCCCTTGAGGGTCAGAAGAAGGAATTAGGTCCCCAAGAGTTGGAGTTACAGGTGGTTGTGAACTGTCCAATATGGGTGCTGGGAACTAGATTGAGATCCTCTGAAAGAGTAACAAGGACTCATTAATTAATTAATTATAATTAATTCACAAGTACTCTTAACTGCTTAACTATCTTGCCAGTACCTTAACATACATTTCTTTATGCCTTACTATCAGTAAATATTTGGCTTGTACACTTATTTTATATACCTAGATATCCAGGGTCATGTGAAATTTCTTGGGAGAAAAAGCTTATTTAAGAAGCCCTGATCTAGAGTACGATTTCGAAAACAGCATTTAATTACAGAGCTCACTAAAGCAAAAGGAGATGACATGAGGGCCCGTACCTGAGTGCCGAATCAGCAGCGTGTGCAGCTGTCGTAGTGATGACGGGAGACTGTGCTCTGGTGGCTGAGACTGTCGCTACTACAGCAGGAGGGATCGTACTGGAGGTGGTCACAGGTGGGCGAGACTACAGGTGAGAAAAAGAAATACTTCACTTCAAGCAGAAGGCAAAATAAAATACAGCAAGCTAAATTCGAAAACTGATTTGAAACATGAGCTTCCAGATGGGGATGTCTGTGACTGGATGAAAGGAAGTCCTCAGCACCCTCCTGTTTCCCTAGGTATGTTATTCTAAGACAAAGCACAGAATCACAGAGAACTGGCAAGCACTGCAGTGTGTGCCTATAATCCTAGCACTTGAGTGGCTGAGACATGAGCACTGTCTACCTGTACTACCTAAAGAATTTCAGAAACCAAAGATGTGGTGGGGGTGAGAGTCAGGGAGAGAACAGGAAATGGCAGTGCAGCACACATGCACTGAGTGGAAGAAGGTGTGACTGGCGTGACAAGGTTCTGGGTTCAATCCTAGCACTGCTAAACAGGCAGAGAAAATTCCTATTTTATACTACGTGTAGTGGTACAAGTCTTTGTCATAGCCCTCAGAAAGCAGAGGCGGGCAGGTCTTTGTGAATAGCAGGCCAGCCTGGTCTAGAGAGTTCTAGACCAGCCAAGGCCACATAATGAGACTGTCTCAATACAAACACACATACTCCTATCTTGTTTAGATAGCCCATGACTTTTTAAAAAATTAATTTATTTATATGAGTACACTGCAGATGTCTTCTGATACACCAGAAGAGGGCATCGGATCCCATTACAGATGGTTGAGACACCATGTGGTTGCTGGGAATTGAACTCGGGACCTCTGGAAGGACAGTCAGTGATTTTAACTGCTGAGCCATTTCTCCAGCCCACCCATGACTTTTTAGTAAAACTAGAATAAAAGTACTGCTGTAGTCTTAGTAGAAACTGGAATTTAACTGTTTGGTGTGGCATTTCCACAGTTTTCTGCAGTACTGAGTGGACATTTAAAACCCATTGAAGTACCTTCCACGGAGGACCTGAGGCTACTGGTTTGGAGTTTTGGGCTCTCAGGCCAAATCGGGATACAAAGGGCAAACAGGATGAGAAGCCTCTGTGCTGACAGGCATCAAGGTACTCAAAATGGGGGAGAAACCCTCAGGTGTTCAGACGATGTATTCTAACCCTTACTACTGTTATCTGTGTGTAAAGGAGCTCCAAGACGCCATAGATCACCCGGTCACTGTTCCTATCACCCGAGTCCTGACCTTCACAGATGCAACTGAATCACCTAGTGCTGCTTGCTCTTGCTCTTGTATGTGTGCATGTACACCCCCAAGCATGTGACACTGTGCACATGACTGTGGAATGAGAGGATAACTTGTCCTCTCCTTCAACCATGTAGGACCGAGGTGAATGCAGGCTCTCCAGTCTGGCAGCAAGTGCTCTTACTGGCTGTCCCAGTGCCCACCCTTTCCCCTCCGTTAACCTCTGCCCTCATCTGCTGCTCCTACTCTACAATGCTGCCCACTGCATTAGGACTGCCACCGCTGCTTTCTTTCCCAGAGTGTGCTCTTTGACCTGGTTCTAAGTCTCCTTAATTTTTGATATATTCCATACATAATCCTGATGTTTAAATGTTGTGTATTTTGTTGGCAGGAAGATCTTTTGCTTTACTTTCAAAGTTTAAGTTAGTTCTGTATTTTTTTTTGGGGGGGGGTGGGAGGGAAGGGCAGGGTCTCGTGCAACCCAGGCTGGTTTCACTCCTGTGGTAAAGGATGATGCTGACTTTCTGGCTCTCCTGCTTTACCTGCAATGCACTGAGATCAGACACAGGCTACCACATCTGCCTTCTGTGTTGTTTGAGATATTGTTTTTCTACATAGGTCTGTCTGGCCTAGATCTTGCAGAGCTCTGCCTGCCTTTGTCTCTCCCAAGTGTTGAAATTAAAGGTGTGTACCATCACACCAGGCCATACTTGCTCTTAAAGACCTGCTAACTCACAAATATTGCCTTTTTGATCCCTGAAAGTATTAGAATTTCCACCTTCTCTATGCAACTAAGTTAAATGCATCTTTCAAAGATGGCATCATCTATAAAATCACGTTTACGATCCATGTCCACGAAGTCCTTAATTTAGAAGTACCACTAAGTCTTGTCTGTTTTTCTTTTTCTTTGAGATTTATCATAATTCTTTTTTTATGTGTATGGGTATCTTGCCTGCGTGAATATCTGTGCAGTACATGCACGCAGGGCATGTGTAGTCAGAAGAGGGCATTGGATCCCCTGGAACTGAAGTTACAGATGGTTGTTAGCCACCATGTAGGGACTGAAAACAGACCTGGATCCTCTGAAAGAACAGCTAGTTCTCTTAAACACTGAACCATCTCTACTGAACTTGCATCTCCTTCTGACACAGCATAATTCTATGAGTACGGAGACTACATAATTCCTTGAATAAAAACAAACAAGGTTCAAGTGCAGCTCAGCTACTACAGTGCTTTCCTGGCATGCAAGAGGCCTTGGGTTTGATTCTCAATATGGAAGAAAGATGTGTGTGGTGTGTGGTGTGTGTGTGTGGTGTGTGTGTGGTGTGTGGTGTGTGTATGGTGTGTGTGTGTGTGTGGTGTGTGGTGTGTGTGTGTGTGTATGTGGTGGGGGGCATGGGAGAGGGACTACCAGAGATGTATTTAGTAGTTGAAAGCTACCTGAAAAGGGATACATTTATTTCCACGCATAAAATGTACATAAACCTTTTTGGTGCTCACAGAGCTCTCTCCAAATTCCAATCCTCCTCTCTCATAGTTAGCTTTCCCTCAGCACTGGAGGCACTGCTGTCTTCCTTGTCACTTTCCCATCAAACTCTTACCGTCCCTGTTCTACACTTGCACCGCTCAAAGGACATCCTCCAAACTTTTCAAAGCTTTGAAAAGGCAACCGCGAGAAGTAACTGAGGTTATGGAGCCCCCAGTGTCTGGCCGAGTGCTTGGCTATGGTAAGGCACTGAAGCCATGCTGGCTGAGCATCCCTGACCCCAACATGCCTGGATTGGCTGGTGAATGAGGTGCTGCACTGCTGGCTGTGCAGTAGCAGCATTTGGCAGCTGTGAAGTTGGCCTCAGGACTGTGGTTACTTTAGAGCTGGACATCACAGCAGCAGCTGCTGCACCTGCAAAGACAAAAATGATCAGTATGGCCTACAGACACATTGCTTAACAGAACCAATCATGCTCCCTAGGAAAGGCGTAACTGCTAACCTGGGCAGCACGTGGATTTCAGCTCCAGTATACTATGTACACTTCTTATTTTATCACGAGGAAAAGTCAGAAAATGTGTATCCAAGGAATATGTGTTTTGGTTTTAAATTTGTTTATATGCATTTTAGATTGCAATTAGGAGGCAGACAATTAACAATCTGGTTTGCTGGCACAAGAGCAGCACAGTATGGTGCCACTGCCTAGATTATGTCTAAGCTGTAACACATTAGTCACTAGTAATATGCTAGCTTCTCATGCTGCCTTTGTGACCTTAGTGCAGACACCTACAGTGTAAAAAGGCAAATAGTGTCTTAGCATTTCTATTAAGGTAGCCTTGATACCACAGACCCCTAAGAGTCAATGAACGACTGTTGTGAACTGCTAGGTTATGGCAGCTCTGAGGAAACCTGGCTCTATTTGTTAGTTTGAATTTTTTTCAACAATTTCCAATTGTTTTACATTCTAACGGAAGGTTAAAACTCCTTCAATTTATTACAACTTATTTTAACTTATAAGAATAAATCAATCTTATTGCAATGGATATTAAAAATTTAATAAGCATTATCAGTGAATATCACTAGAAGGCAGGTGTGGGCTCGACCCTATAATCACGTAACGGGAAGGGAGAGCTAGGACCATTAATATGAGTTGGAGGCCAGCATGCTACGGAGTTTCAGGCACATCAGGGCTGCACTGCAAGACCCTGCCATGAACACAACACAACCAGCCAGGGGTGGTGGTGTGTACTTGCAATCAGCATTTAGGAGGAAGCTGCAGGAGGAGCTCAAGTCTGAGACCAGCCAGGGTTACCTCGGAAGACAGCCTCAAAATGATAACAAGAAATTCTCTTCCTTTAGATTTGCACAAAGACTCGTTCTAATGTAACTGTAGGGCTTCCTACAGTTACACAACAGACCATGTTGAAGATCGGTATTGTTGTAGGTTGATCTCCACTGCCCTGTAACTTTAGGTTGACTGTGCACACAGTCTGTCATCCTGTCCTCTGGCCAATGTCTGTTTACTATTGTATTTCCAGAATCGGAGTACAATGTGCAGTTGTTACCTCGAGGTAAGTGGGAAGCTCCAATGTGAAGAGGGGGCCCAGGAGCATTGCTGCGGATAATGGACATCTGAACATTTGTGGTCATAATGTGATGCAGGTTACTGGGATGTCCCTGGAAGAAACAGGAGAAAAGACCATTTTCATGAGGATGGTCTTAGCTACTCCCTACACAAAGTCAGTTTCCCTCAAACTAGGTCAGGTTGTTCTTGAAAAACAATTTTTTTCCTCCTTCCTTTTTACTGTTTTGGGGATTTCCAGGGCAAAAGCATGTATGATTCAAGGGCTGTACACTGATGTACAGTCTTGAGTCAGGTCATTCCTTTTGGATACTGAGTACTGTCTACAGCTACACTACACTGCACATGCCCAATCTCAACTGGGAGTATCCCAGGGAAAGGGACTCCGGGATCCTTTTCATCTACTGTGTTATAATAATGACCACTGTAAATGAGCAGGTCAGAAGTGAGTATATTTCAGTGAGTTACTAGACCCCAGTTCCAGATGAGACCTCTGACTGTCTATTTTTAGTAACTCATATCTGCACCAGTCTGTTCTCCCTTTCCTGGTCACAGGCTTATTTACCCTACCACTCTTTTTTTTTTTTTTAAAGTCTTTATATCCATTATTCTTTATGCTATTTAAGATTTCTAAATGCATGTCAGTTAATCCAACAGATATTGCCTTTAAGGTCTTCAGCTCATTCCAGCACACTGATATAAGTACATCTCAGATGACATTTCCAGACTTCTGGAAACTACTTAGCATGATGTTAAATAGAGAACAAGACAGGGCATCTTTTTTTTTTTTAGTATTAATTTCTCTTGAAAACACAAAGGAAAAGAATTTTGAGTTTTGGTTTCTTCACAAATAAGTGTTATAATTCAAAGTATTTAATAAATCAACTATACATAATGGAATACAATTAAAATTTCAAATTAAAACAGAAGCCTTTACTCTAAATGTTCACAATTAGAGGGCAGAGAGAATCTGTTACACATTTACTATCCTCCAAGAAAACCTGGGATGCTTCCAACAACGCTGCTGGGCAGTAGTCTCGCCTCCTCAGTACCATCTCCTTCAAGTCAAGCACATGTAGACTGAAACCCTTCTAGGACAAAGACTGCTCATGACTATTTGTGATTTTACAAGGAAGGTAGTGTAAAAGCCAGCATAGGATATGCTCAGTAGATACAGCCTAACCACTAAGCTGCCTGGGCATTACTCCTTTTGATTTCAGTGCTATTATCTCTGTACGTGTATCTGTAGCCATCTAATTATTTAGGACATGGCCTAATGTATCCCTGGAATTAAATACATAATGATCAACAGCTGACACTGAAGTTAGAACACTAACAAATCAGGAGGAGAAAATAACCTGTTGTCCACTGATTGTTGCCACAGGAATGGCTGAAGCTTGAGGGATGCTGCTCTCCATGGTAACAGTAACCTGTCCCGGAACTTTCGGGGGAAGTGACATGGTAGAAGGGGGAGCAGGAGCAATGGGACGGCTAGGCATGGTGGGCTTTGGGGGCGGCTGCAAATAGAAAACCACAAGACACATGTCAACAGCTTTGCTCTAGAGGTGCATTTTACTTTAACAGCACACAAGTCCAGTCTGCAGAGTGGCATCCAAAATGAGACAGGTATCATATGGCTCACCTGCCAGCAAAGCTTTTCTGCAGAACTACTGGCGTTTTATAGTATAGAGGACGAAATGTACAAACAAGCTAAACATCTTATTCAGAGACACATAGAAAGTACAAAGCAGAACTGGGAACAAAGTCTGGATTTGTACTGGTCACACTATATGCCTTGTCTGCTACACAGTTCTGCCTCTCACATCTGCACAGAAGTAAACAGAACTCCGAGTAAAGCATTAACCCAAGTAACACAGAGAGCACAAGAATGCCAAGATAAAGCTCACTTAGCATGTATGTAAACTGAACAATTATCAACAGATTATACCACAGAATCAGATAAGGTGGTATACACCTATAATCCCAGCAAGTGGGAGGTGGACCTAAGAAGATTGTCCCAAGTTTGAGGCTAGCCTGGTCTACATGGGGAGTTCCAGGCCAGCCTGGACTATAGTGTAAACTTCAGTTTAAAACAAATAAGCAAATTGGTAAAAATATAACAACAAAAAAGGGTAACAGAAAACTTCTGGGATGCCAAGTGCCCAGGACAGTCTCATCACTGCAGAAGAGTAAAACCTCTACATTACAGTGAAAATGAACTGACAGCCAGAGGGGAAAGGCTGACAAAGCACACTCTGGGACACAACCTAAGACTCGGTTAGCTTTGCTCAAGGGCAAGCTGTCTTCAGCTGTGGTTCACTGGGAACTTTAAACTCTGTTACCTTCATAAGTCCTTCCGAAAAAGAGAGTGGTACTGCTGGTGTCAGGTGTGCTGGCGGGGCTGTCACTGCGACAGGAGTGGCTGAGGCGACAGCATGGTGTGCGGGCAGCATCTGTACCTGTGGATAAGGCCTTACCACAACTGGCTCCTGCTTCTCTTCCCGGGGTGGCAGGGAGCTGCTAGGGCCCACGTGCTCCCTGGTACCAACATCAGCATCTCGGCCAGCCTCATCGTTAACTAGTGAAGATATTAAGATGGAAAGAAATATTACAGTTCTTTCTTAACGTTAATCAGTTTAAAACAAAGTAGCCATTGCTATTAAGCTCAGGATTGAAATAGTGACCAATTCTTTGAGACACTGTTTTCTTTATGGAGAAAGGGCCTCACTACTAAAGTCCAGACAAGCCTCTAATTTGCAATCCTCCAGTCTTAGCCTCGAGTGCTGGGCTACATGTGTACATCACGACCCACTCTCATGTGAGGTTTTCTAGGGAGTCTTGTTATATAACCTGGCTGACTTGGAAGTCATTATGTAGACACAGCTAACACCAAACTTACAGCAATTCTCTGCCCCACCTTTCAACTGCTGGGCTCACGAGTGTGTCCTGTGTCTGACAAATGTTACGTCTTTCTAAGTGCTTTGCTTTCATGCACTACATGCATGTGTGCCCGGTGGCTGTGGAAGCCAAAAGTGGGCTTCAAACGTCCTGGTTAAAGACGGAGTTAAAGATGGCTGGGAACCAAACCCAGGTACTTGTAGGAGCAGTAAGTATTCGTAAGTGCTGAGCCATCCCTCCAGCCCCGTGTAAGCCTGTCCTAACGGACAGTGGAGCCAAGAGTCAGAATTGTAGGATGTGAGATCTCCTCTGAATATGAACACGGGATCCTAACAGTCACTGAAAATAAGGTCAAACAGGACCTGGAGGGATGGCTTCGTGGGAAAAGGCACCTCCTGCCAAGCCTGACTGCCTGTGTTTAATCTCTAGAACTAAAGAGTAGAAGGAGAGAGGCAACACCTGCATGTTTTCCTCTGACTTGCGCACATTCACAGTGACAGACAAAATTAAAACAAAAACTCTCAATAGTTCAAAGTACACTAAGGATATAGTACAACTTCATTTAAAATGGCTTGCTTGTTTTCTGAGAGAATGTTTAACTCTGTTGCCAGATTGGTCTGTAATTTGTGATCCTTCTGTCAGCATTCTGAGTGCTGAGATTACAAGTATGTACCACCACACTTGTCAAAAGTTATAATAAAAACTTGGCACTAAAAGGATATGTTTAATCTTCAATCTACAAGAGTTCCCTGCCTGAAAAATATGCTAGTACAATAATGGCATAAAGCTTGTTGGAGGAACCAATCAAGAGCTGATTTAAGTTTTAATGCCCATTCCATGAGATGGAAACTGCCTGGGTGGCCAAGAACCTGAGACTAGATAGATAGTCCAGGGGCTAGAGGAAAATCAAATACCACTGCTCTGCTAAAGGAACAGAGCAATACACTGACTCCTAATGACATTCTGCTCTACTCCTAGATCAGTGCCTTGCTCAGCCATCACCAGAGAAGCTTCCTTCTGCAGTAGATGGGATCAAAGACAGAGACCCATAGTCAGACAGTATAAAGAATGAGATCTTACAGTACTGAGTTCTAATTTGAAGCCATCAAATCCCTCCCCTCAGGTCAGAAAAAAACAAAAAACAAAACCAAAACACAAACCAAAAAACAAAAACCAAAAAACAAACCAAAAAAAACAAGCCTCTCTTAAAATGCATTTAATTCAAATCTCTGGATATTTTATATCTACATTCAATAGACATCTAACCATTTCATAATACCTATACTGGAGTAACAAGCACCCGATGAATAAGGGAACCCTATGGACAGAGAGGCAGAGAGTGTGTAAAAGCCAGAGGGGATGGAGAACACCAAGAAATCAAGGCCTGGTACACATATGAACTCACAAAGACTATGGCAGGCATATGCAGGGACATGCACAGGGTCTGCATGGGTCTGCACCAGATGGGGTCCTACCACTGAAAGAAGTGGACACACATACACATACACACACACACACACACACACACACACACACACACCCCTCTCTCTAAGCCAGAAGCTGTCTCCAATTGAAAGACACTTGCAAATTTACTTCAAGGTAGTCTTACTCAGAAAACAAACCACTCCTAAGTGTAGGCTCTATGCCCAACAGTAGATGGTCAACACAGACCCAATGGCCTCTTTACAGGTTGCCTCATAATATTAAGTCAAGGCTTCCCCTCTGCTCCCCCATACCTTACAGGTCCTTTGGGTATATATATTATGCAGGTGTTGGGTTTTTATGATTCCCGTGTATGTGAATTTGTTTCTCTGAATCTATATTCATTTCTTGTATTTTTTCTTTGACCTCTTTTCCCCATTTGGTTGTTTTATATTTATTTTATTATTATTCCTCAGATTTCTGTTTTGTTTTCTAAAAAGCGACAGAAAGGTTATGGATCTGGAAGGGAGGGTAGGGTAGGTGGGGAGACACTGGAAGGAGTGGGAGGGCTGTAATCAGAATCTGTTGATGAAGAAAAATTTATTTTCAATAAAAGGAAAAACAAGCCCTGTGAACTCTGAAGAACACTGCTTTTGACAGACATCAGTATTTTCCTATAACAGACTTTTTAAAAAATGTATCTGAGGGCTCTATCTGCATGCCAGAAGAGGGTATCAGATCACATCATCGATAGTTGTGAGCTGCTATGTGGTTGCTGGGAATTGAACTCAGAGCTATATCTCCAGCCTCTACATCTGTTTTCTCAATGGAACATTTTTAATGCTTCATTCAATGTAAATTTATTCTGTTGATGAGACTGATAAATTCAGTATTAAAGATGAATTTCATTTGTTTAGTAAAAAAAAAGTTTAAGTCAATGTTGTGTATTAATTTCCTCTAGACAAACCTTTTCATCTTTAAGAGATGCTCTTAAGATACAAGATGTTAATATGGTGAGGTGAAACATTCCACCCTGCATCTTACTAAGCTCAGGAAGTAAACAATTCAAAGGTTTCAGGAATTCCCTGGAATTGAGCAGACTGACAGGCCCCTCCTCCTCAAGTACAAAGGAGTTTTAAGAACTGCTGAGAGGCTAGTGTTTGCCTAACACTGCTTTAATCGCTAAAGGCAGAGCTCCATGAGTTTGAGGCCAGCCTGGTCTATGCAGCAAATTCTAGGCAAGAATTGCATGGTGATACCCCATCTCTAAGTACATAAAAAAAAATGAGGATCAAATACTAGTGTAATAAAGGATGATCATTTATGAAAATACTAATTCATATTTGGCTGTTTTTTCTTTGTTTAGGTTTTTTGAGACAGGGTCTCATCAGCAGTCTGGCCTGGAACGTATTTTTTAGCTTAGACTGATCTTGAACTTGCAATGGCTGCTTGTTTCCTAAGTGTCAAAATTAGAGGTGTATACTCCCGTACCCAACTTCACAAAGTAACACCTTATTTAATTTTTGTAACATAAAACATTTACTTAAGCAGAAAATTTAATTTACTTGGAAAAACTATACAGAAAATAAAGATCTGTGAAAATCTATATCAAAGATGCTGTTTACCAAACTGGCTACACTGCTAAGAGTTCTTCTGGTTCATAGATATACCAAGGCATGGCGTTCGCCATTCTAACTTGAGTTGATATGGTGGATAGATATGGTTTGAATTTCTATTGTCCTGAGGATGAAAACTTAAGCATCTTTTAATGTACTTCTTTTAACAGTTAATTTTTAATAGTTGGTATCTATTAAGTAGACAAAAGTTTTTTTTTTTATTTATTTATTTTTTTATTTTTGGTTTTTCCGAGACAGGGTTTCTCTGTGTAGTCCCGGCTGCCTGGAACTCACTCTGTAGACCAGGCTGGCCTCGAACTCAGAAATCCACCTGCCTCTGCCTCCCAAGTGCTGGGATTAAAGGCGTGCGCCACCACTGCCCGGCCCGACAAAAGTTTTTTACAATTAAAAAATTAGGCTGTTTATCTTTTTATTATTTAGTTAAAGGAGTTCTTTCTACATTCAGGATATGAGTCGCTACTGCTACAGTTATTAAAAAAATACTCTATTGCCTTTGTTTGGGGCATCCTCTTTGATATTGGTAATGATGTCTTCTGAAATGAGGTTATTTTTAATTTATATCAATTGTTATTTATTTTGGTTTTTGAGACAGGGTTTCTCTGTGTAACCCTGGTTGTCCTGGAATTTACTATGTAAACCAGGCTAACCTCAAACTCAGAGATTCCAAGTGCTGGGATTAAAGGTGTGTGCACCACTGCCTGGTTTCTTCTATAACTAGTATATATATATATATTGACTAAAAAGTTTTTGCTTTTCAGTTGGAAACCATTTCTTTTATGTTTTCTTTTAGAAATTAAAACTTTCATATTTAGTTTCATGGCACTTTTTTTTAAAGATTTATTTATTTCGTTTATATATGTGAGTCCACTGTAACTATCTTCAGACACACTAGAAGAGGTCATTGAATCCCATTACAGATGGTTGTGAGCCACCATGTGTTTGCTGGGATTTGAACTCAGGACCTCTGGGAGAGCAGCCAGTGCTCTTAACCTCTGACCCATCTCTCCAACCCCCCATGGCACTGCTTGAATTAATTTTTTTTTTTTTTTTACCTAAGAGGAAAGTAATGGTCAAGGTCTCTTTTCCCCATATTCTGGCATGTGGGAATAACAAGACAGCTCTGGGGATACAGCACTTGCTGTACAAGTCCGATAGCCTGAGCTTCATCTCTAGGTCGCAGGGTAGGAGGAAAATAACAACAAAAAACCCCAAAACAACCACCACCAAAAGAATCCTACAAAGTTGTTTTTCTACCCACATACTAGTAAGTTTACTGAAGTTCGTTTCCATATTTAATTATACACTTCTGTTAAAAGAAAACAAAACAAAGAGTCTGGCCATCCATTTATCTGTGAATAAAAGCTGTTTCAGGACACTTTATTCTATTCATTCATATTATGCCAATACCCACATCATCTTTATTATGAAGTTTTGTGATAAGTTGTGAAGTAAGGCACTAATGGTTTTCCTTTCTCTGGGGTCATAATTGCTTTAGAAATCCTTAAACTCTTTGGATTTTGAAATGAAATTTAGAATTGGGCTGTCAAATTCTACCAAAAAAAAAAAGCACCTAAGTGTGTTCATTATAATTTCTATGATTTCTTTGCATATATTTATTACTTAGGGAAGAGACTGCAGTGCTCAAGAGATCAAGTCTTTCAGCTTGTGACCATCAGGATCTCTTGTTTACCTGGGTATCTGACCTCTCTCAGCAACATCTCAGGTCTGCAGTCTTTGCTTCGACTTCACATCTTAACCATACTTTCTCCTTCCCTCTCTGTTTTTGTTGAGACAGGGTCTTACTATGTAGTCTTGGCTATCCTGGGACTTGCTATGTAGACTAGCTGGCCTTCAACTCACAGAGATCTGAACATTCAAGATAAGCTCTATGCCACTGAGCTATATCCCTAACCATGCTTCCATTTGTTTTTAACAAAACAGAATTTTGGAGCATTAGGTATTTCTACTTCTTAATTTTGAACATATACTTTAATTCCTGGCATGCTTAGGACCCCAAATTATCTCTTGTGAAACAAAGACATATGGTACTACTTAGGTGAAAACCTCTCTTCCTCTAGGCTCCTCTTTCACCTTGTTAAGAGTTTTATGTACTCCAGGATAGCCGAGAAGCACATCTGAGGTTGACCTCTCGCCTTCCAAAGCACATATGCATGCCCTCATGAACACACTCTCTCACACTTTGCCTCTCTTTTCCTAATCTTTAGGTCCTAAGAAGCAGAACTTCTTCACGCTCACTGCTGGGTTCTCTCATGCACCATCATGATACCTATACCCCAAGGGAAATTAAATGTAACATACGAATACATTTAAAAATGGTTCTTACAAGCACGGTTTACTAAAGTTGCACACTTATCCTAGCATATATAGATGATTAAATAAAAAAAAAAAGAGGAAAATGCCTTATTTTAAAAGTATAGTAACACATCCTTTCCTCAAAGTCGATAAAATAGTAATGAGAAGGAATTTGCTAATTTGAAGATAGTGACATTCTTCAAACAGTAATCAATACAAAACAACTACAACATATCTTACCTGTGGCAACTTGGTTTATCAATCCCGCGGAACTACTGCTTGTGATCTGTGAAGGTGTCTGGCTAAGCCCAGGGGAAGGGGTTCCTAACCGAGGGAACTGCTGAGAACTCATTTCCACCTGCAAAACAAGTCAGGCTACGATTACCAAATTCTCAAATTAGAACCAACATCGAGAGATCAAAGCATATTTAGTATCAATGACATCTCTCAGAAAAACATTTATCTAAAAGTTAGTTATGATCAATGGCGCAGACATTTGAGGACTATGAGGGCTTTTTATGTTCTAAGGCTAAATTAATAATGAGACTTTATACAAATGTTGGAGGCTACTACAACCTTCCAAAATACTTATGGATCGCTACATTAAAAAAGACACTGAATGGTATAGAGCCACCAAATGGTAGTTACCACCATAACCATAGGCTATCTATGTAAACATTTTTATGGAAAATAGTATGGCTCCTTTAAATACTCAAGCCTCACACCAAGGTAAATAGAACCATAATTAGTATGTCATAATGCCCAGGCCCAAGAAAGGACTGGAAATTCTTACATTAAGACCCGATGCTTTCGGAATCCTCAAATGCTTTTCCGTAAAGGCCTCCATTTAAGGATTTCCTTTCTTCCTCATCATGGATAATCCCCCCTCCCACCCCTCAACCCGAGACACCGGTAGGATTCGAGAACCATCGGTCTCTAAAATTGTCTTCCACTTTTTCCTTCGGAGTCAGGCTTCGCCAATCTCCGGTCTACCCCAGTTATCCCCATTTCCCCTCCGAGATCCCAGGACACACGTTTCCAGACACCTCGGGTGTCGAGGCTCTGTCTCCCGGAGAAAACGTTCTATGGAGCCCTCTCCGCAAGATAAGCAGTGTGCCCTTTTATATGTGGCCGCCACGAAGGGCTCGAGGGGCTCTGCAGGCACAGAGGGAACGCAATTCGGAACGCGTCCCCGGCCCGCCTCAGTCCAGCCCGCCCGCCAGCCACACTCACCCTACGGCCAGCCGCTGCTCTGCTCCTAGTCCTCTTACCACCCAACCTACCCCTGCCTCCCCCACCCGCTGATTGGCCAGACGCGGGGTGCATCATTGTATCCAACACCAATCCGCAGTTGCCTGCGCGTTCTGGGCCCGCCCCACCCTCCCGCCGGCCGCCAGCCAATAAGACGCCATTCACGCTGGAGGCGGAGAGCAGCCTAAACTTATGGGCTGGGCCAATAGAAGGGAGAGATAGGCGATCCCTGGCCAGAAGGGCGGGGATCCGGGAGGCCCCGCCTCGTCAAGGGTCTGAAAGCGGCGGGCGCAGGGCCCGGATGTGGAGAGTCACTTTAAACTGCTCCAGAAGCCAAACTCCCTAGGCCGTCCTCCTTCCCGCTGACTTCCCTGCGGAGGCCCGCGTCCGCCACGCCCCCACGCCAGGAGCTGCCCACCCCTCGGTGTTTCTCGTCCTTCTTCGCACCAATCATCCGGACCCTACCGCAGACTCAACTGCTCTGCCTAGCTTGCTAAAGAGCTGGAATAAGGACTGCAAGAGCTGTGGCGGTTCTGTCCTTCCCTAGGGACGAGCACCGGGACTGGCCATGCAGTCCCGCCCCCTCGACTCCTCCTCTCCCTCCCGGCTCTCGTTCCGCCATTACCTGAGCGCGGCCACGCCGTCTCTAGCTTGCTCTTGTGTGTCCTCCGTCTTTAGAGCTAATGTCCTCGGGCTCCGGACCAGCAGCCGCAGCCGGGCCGATAGCACTCTGTCCCCCACCCCTCACTCCAGCGCTGCTGCTTCCGTCGCCGTAACGAGACTTTCGCTTACTGGCTGCGACAAACCCCGCCCCTCGCTCAGACAGCCACTCCTCGCCTGCAGAGAACGGGGTGGCAGTCGGTCTTACCTCTTGGAGCCGCAGAGGCCTCTAGGAAATGTAGTTCCCAGCCCTAAGAGGGCGGGGCCTGAGCCACTCGACGCGGGCTTCACTGTCCTTCGCAGTCAAGTCTGAAGACTGTTCTGCCATTTCTTTGGGGGACTGAGACGATAAAGGACTCCACACTTTTGCCTCAGCGGGAGAGCACACGGTTGAATTTTACCCCGGTGGTGGAGGCAGTGGGACGTTTAAAGAGTAAAGGAGGATGATTGTGGCTGCCCCGGGAGCCTGCCGTATCCTTATTAAGCTCTTCTCCCCTGGCCGCACGTAGGGTTAGGTCTTGGCTTCGAGGGATCACCGGGATGGCTGGACCCCGTTGGAGCCGTACACCCGCCTGGACGTGCTCAGTGCACACAATTGGATAAGGCAGCTCTACTCTCGCTCAAGTCTTCCGGATTACAAAGAGAGGGGTGGGGTGTTGTTTTGCTTGTAGTGGAAGTTATAGAGTCTTTGCTATAGAAATGGTGATGGTGCTATAAAATTTTTGTCTGCTAAGAGATTACGGACCCCTCTTCCCAGAAGGTCATTTAGAACTAGAGTTTTGTGATTTGTTAGAAAATAAATTGAGCCGGGCGGTGGTGGCGCACGCCTTTAATCCCAGCACTTGGGAGGTAGAGGAAGGCGGATTTCTGAGTTCGAGAGTTCGAGTCTAGCCTGGTCTACAGAGTGAGTTCCAGGACAGCCAGGGCTACACAGAGAAACCCTGTCTCGAAACAAAACAAAACAAAACAAAACAAAAAAAGAAAATAAATTGAGATCATAATAGATTCTTTGTGACAGACCGTACTGTTTGGGAAGAAGAGAGTAGCTCCTGGCTACCAGAGTTTCAAGTGCCCCTCTTCCTTCCTGCTATTCTCTTTTCTCATGTCATCCTTTAGCTCTCTGGTTTCCTAAGTAACTGACATACTTCAGCTTACTCTCTATTTAGGTGGTTTCTGACATTCTACTCTTTGTTAATATTTAATTTTTTGGCATTGATGTTCACTTAATTGGACAGACTGCCTTGAACATAATCTGTAGCCCTATCGGGCGGTGAACTTGCATTCCCATACCCCGGTCTCCAGAATAACTGGAATTACAGGATTGTACCATTGGTCCTGGCTAGTGTCTACATCTTGTTGAATTCTGCCACTGTCTCAAACTACTCCTTTAAAGTTACTAATACCTACTCAAGGAGCTGATATAGTTCACACCATAGTTCAGCAAGTAAAGGCACTTACACACAAAATAAATATGTAATGAAGTAAAAAAAAAAAACCTTAAAAGCTGGAGAGATGGTTAAGAGTGTGTATTGCAGAGGACCCAAGTCAGTTCCTAGCACCCAAACTGGGCTCTTAGAATCACACAGTTGTATAGGTATGCCCACACCACCAAGGGATGGCGCTGGGATACAACATGCATATGAACAGACATTCCTGTGGTGCACCTGATAAATACTGGAACATGGCATACATATGACTAGGCATGTCCATACCATAATGTGGGACACAGAATAGGTGTGAACAGGTATGCCTGCATGATAGCACTGGGATATGGCTTTTGTGTGTACACATATACCCATGCCGCTGCTACAGAATGGTGCTGAGCGACCGCATACATGTGTACAGGAATGCCCTTGTAGACACACGATGGTGCTGAGATATGGCACGTGTGTGCACAGGCACGATTATGCTCCCACAGCAGTGGTGCTGGGACACAGGATACAGGTAAATAGGCATGACCACACCATGATGTGATGGTGCTGGGGCACAGAACATATGTGAACACACATGTCTGTGTATCATTGTGATGTTACAGGAACATGGCACATGTATGAACAGGTCTGCACAGCCACACTGCCAAGGAATGGCATGTGGTCACAGCTTATGTGTCAACACACATGTCCATACCATCACATGTCCATACCACTGGGAAACCACATGCATGTGAACAGGCTTGCACACATCACCACAGAATGGTGCTAGGACTCCATGAAATGTGTGTAAACAGTTGTGCCTACATTGTCAAGGGAAATTGTCATGAGAAACTGCATGTATGTGAACATCACATCACCATGTGATAGCACCAGTGTGGAAAAGCTGTTCCTACATTGACACATGATGGGGCTGAGACATAGGATCCATGTAAAAAGGTATGCCCATGCCATCCCCATGATAGACATGGGCACACACCATACATGTGGAGATGTGTCCACGAGTCATCATGTAATGGAGCTGGTACACTGCTGTGTGTGGACAGGTGTGCCCACACCACCACTTGACAGTGCTGGGACACAGCATGCATGTAGGTATAGATAACATCACTGCCACTTGACAGAACTGGAACACGGCATTCTTGTGAATAGGTTAGCTCATGATGCAACATCATGGTGCTGGGACACAGGTCACATGAGAACATACATTCCCATGCTGCCAAATGGAAGGGCTAGGACACTGCTTATGTGTAAACAGGCATGTACATTTGCTGCCACATGGTCCCAGCCACCATGGCACAGTGCTGGGACGTAGGTAGCATGTGATCAGACATGCCCACAGCATCACATGGTGCTGCTGAGGCATAGTATGTTTGTGAACAGGTATGCCCCACACCATTAGAGGAGGGCACTGGTACATGGTATGTGCCAACAGGGATGTATGTACACACCACCGTGGAACCATTGTTACATGTATTGATCAACATGCTGACACCATGTGATGGTGCTGGGACATGGCATGTGTGTAAATGGTGTGCACAAGCCAACGCTGACTGATAGGACATGATACACATGTGAACGGGCTTGGACACAATGTTGCAGAAATATAGATTGTTGGGAGTTGGTTCTAATGCTTTGTGTTATTTTGGTTCCCAAAAGCTGCATTTCCAGACCTGAAATTGATAATAAAGAATTGCCATACAGCCAATGGCTGGGCAGAGAGACAGGGTGGGACTTTTAGATTGCATGGACATAGGACCTGGAGAAAGCCATGACTCAGAGGGAGAAGGATCAGATTTAGGAGCTATAGGACAGAAAGCATCCCACAATATAGGTGGTCAAGCCAGGAATAGCAGAGGGAAGTGTGTGCAAGCCATGGGCAGGTTTGGAAGTACCCAGTCATTGAGCTAGTCAAAGCATATCAAAGTTAGTGTGTGTGTGTGTTTGTGTGTGTGTGTGTGTGTGTGTGTCTTTCATTCAAGAATCTAGAGAGCTTTTGGGCAGGTGCAGTGGTTTATTTCACGATACAACGGATGATTTATAAACACATGCTGGAGCTATCACACGAGAACAAAGGTGCATATATAACAGTGTGATGGTGCTGGACACAGCACATGTGTGTGAGCAGGCATGCCCACAATACTACCTGACAGTCCAGGGAAATAGCACACAGGTGGACATGTGTGCCCACACTGTCATGGGATAGCACTGGATAAGGCATGCATATGAACAGTCACGTACATGCATGCCACTACATATTGGTGATGGGACATGACACATTGTGAACACACATGCCTGAATTGCCATGTCACTGTGCTGGGACATAGCTTGTGTGTGACCAGTTGTATCCATACCATCCATGCGACAGCACTGGGACATGGCACACATGAACAGGTGTGCCCAAATAACCATGTAATGGTTTGGGGCATGTCTGAGAAAAGGCATGCTTATGCTACCACATGACAGGGCTGGGAAATGGCACCTGTGTGAACATAGATGATCACTCCAACATGTGACAGAACTGGGACACAGCTTGCATGACTGAAGGCATGCCATGGTGCTAGAGCATGGTGAGTGAGCAGATGAACCCCTAGTGGATGACACTGCAACACAGCATGCATATGAATAGACATGCCCACACTGCCATGGGACTGTCCTGGGGTACAGCATGCACAGGAATAGATTTGCTTATGCCACTACAAAAATGGATCTAGAATACAACACACATGAGAAAAGGCATCCCCATGCCCCCACTGGATGGATCTGGGATACAATATGCATGTAAAAAGGCATATGTGTGCCACCACATGATTGATGGGGGTGGGACATGACACTTGTGTGAACAAGTGTGCCCATGCTTCCACATGACACCACTAGGACACCATATGTGTGTGAATACAGGTGCCCAAGCCACCATGAGAAAGCACCAAGAAAGCATATGCTTGTGAATAGGCATGCCCACACTGCTAAGCGATGGCACTGGAATACAGCATGTGTGTTTAATACCCATGCACATGCCACCAAAGACTTGAGCTGGGACATGGCACATGTGGAAACAGGAATGCTGGTTTCATCACATGACAGTGTTGGAACACAACATATGTGCCAATCGGTGAGCCTACATCATGACACGATGGTTCTAGGACATGGAACATATGTGAACAGGCATGCCTGTGTGACAATGTGATGCTGCTGGTACATGGAACTGGTTAATCAGGAAAAGAGCAGAGACCTGTGCCCAGGATACAGCTCTGCAGATGCCTGCACTAGACCAGCAACGCTCATGGTTTGAGGAGCAGAGCACTGGGATGGACAAGCATACAGGGTAAATGGAAGGAACGCAACAGCAGCAGGAACTGCTGTATTACTAACGCACTGCACACAGATGGACTGTAACAGCGATGCTCATAGTTATGAAAGCACACGAGTACTACTGCAGAAGTACAGACACGAACAATGATGTTCTAGTGTGAGCGTGCACATGTACATACTAGTACGGCAGGACAGATGGATATCCATGAATAGTGTACATGGATGTACTACAGAAGGACACATGGATGTTCTGTCATACTCCCCCAGATATATCATAACAGAAGCGTGCGCATGCGTGCACACACACACACAGACACACACTGCTACAGGATGATAAAGGAATGTTCTATAACCCAGTGCTCAATTAATCACTATACAAGAGCGCATGTAAGGTTATACTGCAACAGCAGTGCACATGAATGCAGTGGTAAAAATCTTTGAGGACTACCTGCAGTACATACATACACTGAAAGAGCAGTGCTCACGGTTGTACTAGTAAAACAGCACACCTGAATATACTTACAGCATCGCATATGGATGTCTCTGTACGGTTTGAAACACGAATGTACCACTGCAGGAGTACAACCCTGCACACTGATGTCCTAGTATAGCCTAGTACACGGGTGTGTGTGAACAGCAGGGCATGAAGATGCCCTAGGGTACATAGAAACACTAACACTGACAGCAGTACACAGGGGTGGACCTGTAGGGTACTGTACTTGGAAGCACAGCAGAGCATATGGATGTAGTACTCGAGCAGAGCACGTGGAAGCCCTGGTACTAGATTACACACCAATGAACAAGTGGCGCAGGACAGACTTATACAATTACATGTCAACATGGAGGTATGCGTACAGCAGCACACATGAAAGTACTAGGACGGCGGTAGAGAATCATGTAATACAGAAACAGCCAAGGATGGACTGTGTGAGCACTGTACTTGGATGCAATAGTATGTGCACATTTATTACTTACTACAACACTACACACATCAGTGTCTTATCAAAACCTGATATACTACTCCTGCAGCCTAGACAGATGTGCATGTATTATACAACAGAGCACATGTACAGCATACCTGTACAGCAATGCACATGCCTGTGCTAGAACAGTGCACACTTTTGTAGAGTAGATTGGTGCACCACACTGTACTTACTAGTACAGCAGAAAACTCAGATGTGCTAGTACTGCACATGGGCCTCCTGGAGCAGCACTGTACAAAGATTTCCTACTAAAAGGAGATACTATTTTTGCACTGCACAGGGACATTGTCTTAGTTAGGGTTTTACTGCTGTGAACAGACACCATGACCAAGGCAACTTTTATAAAGGACACCATTTAACTGGGGCTGGCTTGCAGGTTCAGAAGTTCAGTCCATTAGCATCAAAGCAGAAGCATGGCAGTGTCCAGGCTGGCATGGTGCAGGAGGAGCTGAGAGTTTACATCTTCATCTGAAAGCTTCTAGGAAAAGACTGGCTTCCACATGGTTAGGAGGAAGGTCTCAAAGCCCAGGCCCACAGTGACACAGTTCCTCCACAAGGCAACACCTACTCCAACAAGGCCACATCTCCAAATAATGTCACTCCTCAGGCCAAGCATATTCAAACCACCACAGACACAGATGTACTCATGCAGAAGTAGAGCAGTATACACTGATGCTTCAGTGTTGGTGTGTCCATATAGTTATTAGAAAACACGATGTTCACACACAGCAGCCCACATAGTTGTACTAGTACAGCAGCACACATGGAAATACAAGTAAAGGATTGCGCATGGATTCCTAATTCAGGAGTGATCACATATATTTTTTAAAATATTTTTCCATTACTTGTTTAATTTATTCACTTTACATCCCAACATGCATATTCTTTTTTAAAAATTGGATATTTTATTTATTTACATTTCAAATGTTATCCTTTTTCCAAGTTTCCCCTCTGCAAACTCCCTTCTATGAGGGTGCTCCCCCATCCACGGGCCCTAGCATTCCTCTACACTGGGGCATCAAACCTTCACAGGACCAAGAGCCTTTCCTCCCATTGATGCCAGATAAGGAAGGCCCCTTCAGCTCCTTCAGTCCTTCCCCTAACTCCTCCATTGGGATCTCTGTGCTCAGTCCCATGGTTGGTTGTGAGCATCTGATCTGTACTGGTCAGGATCTTGCAGAGCCTCTCAGGAGAGAGCTGTATCAGACTCCTGTCACAAGCACTTCTTGACATCCGCAATAGTATCTGGGTTTGGAGTCTGCATGTGCGATGGATCACCAGGTGGGGCAGTCTCTTCTGGATGGCCTTTCCTTCAGTCTCTGCTCCACTCTATGTCCCTGTATTTCCTTTAGACAGGAGCAATTCTGGGTTAAAATTTTGGAGATGGGTGGGTGACCCCATTTCTCAACCAGGGGGCCTTGTCTAACCTCTGGATATGGTCTGGACAGGTTCTCCCTCCCCTTTGTGGGGTATTTCAGCTAATGTCATCCCTGTGGGGTCCTGGAAGACTCTTGCTTTCCAGGCATCTGGGACTTTCTGGTTGCTACCCCCAGTTCTGCATCCCCCATTGTTACACACCTCTGTTCAATTTCCTGACCCTCTGTACATCTCCTCCCATACCTTATTCTTCCCCCTCTTTGTCCCCTCCCCCTCTTCTCTTCCTCTCAAGTCCCTCCCACCCTCTACTTGACTTGATTATTTTGTTCCCCCTTCTAAGTAGGACTGCAGCATCCACTCTTTGGTATTCCTTTCTCTTGAACTTCATATGGTCCGTGAGTTGTATCGTGGGTATTGCACGATCCTTGCCTAATATCCACTTATCAATGAGTACATACCATGTGTGATCTTTTGTGACTGGGTTACCTAACTCAGGTAATTTGTCTGTGAATTTCATGAAGCCATTGTTTTTAATTGCTGAATAGTATTCCATTGTAAATGTAGTGTACACTGTGGTGTGTAAATGCACCACATTTTCTGTATCCATTCCTCTGTTGAAGGACATCTGGGTTCCTTCCAGCTTCTGGCTATTATAAATAAGGCTGCTATGAACATAGTGGAACATGTGTCCTTATTATATTTGGAGCATCTTCTGGATATATGTCCAGGAGTGGTATAACTGGGTCCTCAGGTAGTACTATGTCCAATTTTCTGAGGAACCACCAGACTGATTTCCAGAGTGGTTGTACCAGTTTGAAATCCCATCAGCAATGGAGGAGTGTTCCTCTTTCTCTACATACTCGCCAGCATCTGCTA
Source organism: Grammomys surdaster (assembly GCF_004785775.1). NCBI lineage: Eukaryota > Metazoa > Chordata > Mammalia > Rodentia > Muridae > Grammomys > Grammomys surdaster. Next base: position 5,528,881 of record NW_021604593.1, read on the forward strand.
TCACCTGAATTTTTGATCTTAGCCATTCTGGCTGATTTGCATTTCCCTGATGACTAAGGATGTTGAACCTCTCTTTAGGTGCTTCTTGGCCATTTGAGTTTCTTCACTTGAGAATTCTCTGTTTAGCTCTGTTCCCCATTTTTTAATAGGGTTATTTGGCTCTCTGGAGTCTAATTTCTTGAGTTATTTGTATACATTGGATGTTAGCCCTCTATTGGATATAGGATTGGTAAAGATCTTTTCCCAATCTGTTGATTTCCATTTTGTCCTATTGACAGTGTCCTTTGCCTTACAGGAGCTTTGCAAATTTAAGATGTCCCATTTATCAATTCTTGATCTTAGATCATAAGCCATGGTGTTCTGTTCAGGAAAATTTCCCCTGTGCCCATATAGTCGAGGCTTTTCCCCACTTTCTCTTCTATTAGATTCTGTGTATCTGGTTTTATGTGGATGTCCATGATCCACTTGGATTTGAGCTTTGTACAAGAATGGATTGATGTACATTCTTCTACATGTTGACTGCCAGTTTAATCAGCACCATTTGTTGAAAATGCTGTCCTTTTTCCACTGGACAGTTTTAGCTCCTTTGTCAAAGATCAAGAGACTGTAGGTGTGTGGGTTCATTTCTGGGTCTTCAGTTCTATTCCATTGATCTTCCTGCCTGTCTCTGTATCAATATCATGCCATTTTTATCACTATTGCTCTGTAGTACAGCTTGAGGTCAGGGACAGTGATTCCCCCAGATGTTCTTTAATTGTTGAGAATAGTTTTCGCTATCCTGGATTTTTTGTTATTCCAAATGAATTTAAGAATTGCTCTTTCTAATTCTATGAAGAATTGAGTTGGAGTTTTGATAGGGATTGCATTGAATCTATAGATTGCTTTTGGCAAGATGGCCATTTTTACCATATTAATCCAGCCAATCCATGAGCATGGGAAATATTTCCATCTTCTGAGGTCTTCGATTTCTTTCTTCAGAGACTTGACATTCTTGTTGTACAGATCTTTCACTTGTTTAGTTAGACTCACACCAAGTTTGTGACTATTATGAAGGGTGTCATTTCCCTAATTTCTTTCTCAGCCTATTTATCCTTTGAGTATAGGAAGGGTACTAATTTGTTTGAGTTAATTTTATATACAGCCACTTTGCTGAAGTTGTTTATCAGGTTTAGGAGTTCTCTGGTGGAATTTTTGGGGCCACTTAAGTATACTATCATATCATCTGCAAATAGTAATGTTTTGACTTTTTCCTTTCCAATTTGTATTCCTTTGATCTTCTTATTGTTGCCTAGTTGCTCTGGCTAGGACTTCCAGTACTATATTGAATAGATAGTGGGCAGCCTTGTCTAGTCCCTGATTTTAGTGGGATTGCTTCAAGTTTCTCTATTTAGTTTGATGTTGGCTACTGGTTTGCTGTATATTGCTTTTTCTATGTTTAGGTATGGGCCTTGAATTCCTGATCTTTCCAAGAATTTTAACATGAATAGATGTTGAATTTTGTCAAATGCTTTATCAGCATCTAATGAAATGATCATGTGTTTTTTTTCTTTGAGTTTGTTTATGTAGTGGGTTACGTTGATGAATTTCCGTATATTGAACCATCCCTGCATTGCTGGGATAGAGCCTACTTGATCACGATGAATGATTGTTTTGATGTTTTCTTGGATTCAGTTTGCAAGAATTTTATTGAATATTTTTGCTTTGATATTCATAAGGGAAAGTGGTCTGAAGTTCTCTTTCTTTGTTGGGTCTTTGTGTGATTTTGGTATCAGCGTAAGTGTGGCTTCATAGAATGAATTGGGTAGTGTTCCTTATGTTTATATTTTGTTGAATATTTTGAAGAGTATTGGTATTAGGTCTTCTTTGAAGGTTTGATAGAATTATGCACTAAACCCATCTGGTCCTGGGCTACTTTTGGTTGGGAAACTTTTCATGACTGCTTCTATTTCTTTAGGGGTTATGAGACTGTTTAGATGGTTTATCTGATCCTGATTTAACTTTGGTATCTGGTATCTGTTTAGAACATTGTCCATTTCATCCAGATTTTCCAGTTTGAGTATAGGCTTTTGTATTAGGATCTGATGATTTTTTTTGAATTTCCTAAGTTTCTGTTGTTACATAAGTTTCTGTGTGTCATTTCTGATTTTGTTAATTTGGATACTGCCTTTGTGCCCTCTGGTTAGTCTGGCTAAGGGTTTATCCATCTTGTTGATTTTCTCAAAGAATAAGCTCCTGGTTTTGTTGATTCTATGTAAAGTTCTTTTTATTTTTACTTGGTCGATTTCAGCCCTGAGGTTGATTATTTCCTGCCATCTACTCCTCTTAGGTGTATTTGCTTCTTTTTGTTCTAGAGCTTTCAGTTGTGCTGCTAAGCTGCAAGTGAATGCTCTCTCCAGTTTCTTTTTGGAGGCACTCAGAGTTATGAGTTTTCCTCTTAGCACTGCTTTCATTGTGTCCCATAAGTTTGGATATGATTGTGCCTTCATTTTTAATAAGTTCTAAAAAGTCTTTAATTTCTGTCTTTATTTCTTCCTAGCTCAAGTTATCATTGAGCAGAGCATTGTTCAGCTTTCATGTCTATGTGGGCTTTCGACTGTTTTTGTTGTTATTGAAGACCAGCCTTAGTCCGTGGTGATCTGATAGGTACATGGAATTATTTCAATCTTCTTTGTATCTGTTGCAGCCTGTTTTGTGACCAATTATACCATTAATTTCGGAGAAGGTACCATGAGGTGCTGAAAAGAAGGCATATTCTTTTGTTTTAGGATGAAATGTTCTACACATATCTGTTAAATCCATTTGGTTCATATCTTTTCTTAGTTTCACTGTGTCTCTGTTTAGTTTCTGTCTCCATGATCTGTCCATTGATGAGAGAGGGGTGTTGAAGTCTCCCACTGTTATTGTGTGAGGTACAATATATGCTTTGAGCTTTAGTAAAGTTTCTTTTATGAATGTGGGTGCCCTTGCATTTGGAGCATAGATGTCCAGAATTCAGAGTTTTTCTTGGTAGGTTTTTTTCTCTGATGAATATGAAGTGTCCTTCCTTATCTTTTTGATAACTTTTGGTTGAAAGTCGATTTTCTTCGGTATTAAAATGGCTACTCCAGCTTGTTTCTTGGGACCATTTGCTTGGAAAATTGTTTTCCAGCCCTTTACTCTGAGGTAGTGTCTGTCTTTGTCACTGAGGTGCGTTTCCTGTATGCAGGAAAATGCTGGGTCCTGTTTACTTATCCAGTCTGTTAGTCTATGTCTTTTTATTGGGGAATTGAGTCCACTGATGTTAAGAGATATTAAGGAATAGTGATTATTTCTTCCTGTTATTTTTGTTGTTAGTGGTGGAATTACATTTGTGTGGCTATTTTCTTTTGGATTTGTTGAAAGAAGATTACTTTCTTGCTTCTTCTAGGGTGCAGTTTCCCTTCTTGAGTTGGAGTTTTCCATTTATTATCCTTTATAGTGCTGGATTTGTGGAAAGATATTGTGTAAATTTGACTTTGTCATGGAATATCTTGATTTCTCCATCTATGTTAGCTGAGAGTTTTGCTGGGTGTGACGCACGTGTAATCGTCTCGCCAGCAAGAACTCACGCGGACACACATCAGGATCCTTCCGCAGGAACACGTTTATTCCAAAAACAAAATGGTGGAAGACGACCAGGCCCGGGAAAGCACTGCTTATATACCCTTAGAGCGGTGTATTCACCTCTGATTGGCTGCTTACTCGTTGCGCGCCAAAACGCCATGGGATGGGCTTTAGCTTTGGCGGGCTTTTACCATGGCACATGCGCAATTTACTTGTTTACTAGGAAGACTCCCGGACATCATCGCCATCTTGCAATGGCGGATTCTGCCAGCGCAAACGCGGCTTCCTACAGCTGGGTATAGTAGCCTGGGCTGGCATTTGTGTTCTCTTAGGGTCTGTATGACATTGCCCATGATCTTCTAGCTTTCATAGTCTCTGTTATGAAGTCTGATGTAATTCTGATACGTCTGCCTTTATATGTTACTTGACATTTTTCCCTTACTGATTTTATATTCTTTCTTTGCTTTGTGCATTTGGTTTTTTGACTATTATGTGACAGGAGGAATTTCTTTTCTGGTCCAATCTATTTGTAGTTCTGTAGGCTTCTTGTATGTTTATGGGCATCTCGTTTTTTAGGTTATGAAAATTTTCTTCTATGATTGTGTTGAAGATATTTACTGGCCTTTTAAGTTGGGAATCTTGGCTGTCTTCTATACCTATTATCCTTAGGTTTGGTCTTCTTATTGTGTCCTGGATTTCCTAGATGTTTTGGGTTAGGAGCTTTTTGCATTTTGCATTTTCTTTGACTGTTGTGTTACTGTTTTCTTTTTTTTTTTTTTTAAAGATTTTATTTATTTATTATATATGAATACACTGTAGCTGTCTTCAGACACACCAGAAGAGGGCATCAGATCTCATTACAGATGGTTGTGAGCCACCATGTGGTTGCTGGGATTTGAACTCAGGACCTCTGGAATTGCAGTCAGTGCTCTTAACCACTGAGCCATCTCTCCAGCCCGTGTTACTGTTTTCTATGGTATCTTCTGCACCTGATTTCTCTCTTCTATCTCTTGTATTCTGTTGGTGATGCTTACATCTATGACTCCTGATCTCTTTCCTAGGTTTTCTATTTCCAGGGTTGTCACCCTTTGTGATTTCTTTATTGTTTCTATTTCCATTTTTAGATTTTGGATGGTTTTGCTCAATTCCTTCACCTTTTTGGTTGTGTTTTCTTGCAATTCTTTAAGGGATTTTCATGTTTCCTCTTTAAGGGCTTCTACCTGTTTACCTGTGTTCTCCTGTATTTCTTTAAGGGAGTTATTTATATCCTTCTTAAAGTGCTCTATCATCATCATGAGATGTGATTTTAAACCAGAATCTTGCTTTTCTGGTGTGTTGGGGTATCTAGGGTTTGCTGTGGTGGGAGAACTGGGTTCTGATGATGCCAAATAGCCTTAGTTTCTGTTGCTTATGTTCTTGTCCTTGCCTCTCACCATCTGGTTATCCCTGGTGTTAGCTAGTCTTGCTGTCTCTGACTGTGGCTTGTCCCTCCTGTAAGCCTGTGTGTCAACACTCCTGGGAGACCAGTTCTCTCTGGGATAAATTTGGGTAGAGAGAGCTGTGGAACATGGTCAGCTCAAGGTGCAGACGGAAACTGGAAGAATTCTGTCCCAGGCTGCTCCTTGGTTCCTGTGTCCTGATGGCTCTGGGCGGGTCCTTCTTGGGCCAGGTATTTGAGCAAAAGTAGTGGTCTTACCTGTGCTCACATGTGTGTCAACACTCCTGGGAGACCAGCTGTCTCCCAGCATGATTTGGATATGTAGAGCTGTGGCACAGGGTCAGCTCTGGGGTGCAGAGGGAAACCAGAAGCCCAGCATGCATATTCTTATACGGCAGCACGCATGAGTATGGGTGCACGAGCATAGCCATACACAGATGTACTGTTACAGGAAGGCACAGGAATGTACACTACAGCTAGACTCATGGATGTACTAGACAGGAGTATTAGTATTATGAATGTATTAGTAGAGTAGCATATATGCTACCATTACTAAAGCACTACACAATGGCATTCTTGAAAAAAAATGGATATAATTCTACTGCAGCATAAACTGATGGGCATTTATAATAGAGCAGATAGATGGGTATGGATATGCCTGACCTATAATAGCAGTGCAACTCTTTAGGAATAGATCAGTGCTATGGGATAAACACGTAAACATGGAAATTGGAAGTAATGATACGAAGCAAGAATGGTTGTATTACCAGTCCAATACCCACTGGTGTACTGTAATGGAAGTGGCCACAGGTTTACTGGAACAAAGCACACATGAGAATATTATAATAGCAGTGCACCAGGATGTTGGAGCACCAATGCTGAAGCAGAGCACTACATACTGATGTCCTAATGTTTGTGTCTATGTATTTACTAGTACATCAGAACACATGGATATTCATTGGCACGAGTCTACACAGGTTAACTAGTAGAGCACTATACGTGGAAATACAAGTGAAGAAGCACACTCAGACTCAGTATTATAGGAGTGACCATGCATGTTGTGATAAAGCAGCAGATGTGTACCTATGAGTACAGCTTTACACATATGAACTAGTAAGGAAATGTAATACTACAGCAAGACTCATGGATACATGATGTTAGCACACCTGAAAGTCTTAGAAGGGAGCACACAAAATGTATGAATCCATAACCACAGTTGAATGTACTATTTAGCAGCTCATAGGCATCCATTACAAAAGCACCACACAACAGTGCCTCTGCAAATTTTGATGTATTTTTACTGCAACATAAAATGGTGTGCATTGAAACCAAAGCATCTGGATATTTCCGTATCACTTTCCACATGCCTGAACCAGAGTAGCAAAGCACACCTTCTGAGGAATAGAGCTGTGTACTGAGGTGGACAAGTACACAGTGCGATGGAAGTATAGATCACACCATAGATCACAGATTCACTAGAAGTCAGTACACGTTACTGTATGATAATAGCAGCATACCTAGATACTGAAGTACTAGTGCAAAAGTCGTGTAGTGTACACTGATGTCTTAGTCTGTGTGTCCATGTATTTACTGGTATGCTACAACACACATGATTTTGAACAGCAGTATCCATATACGTATTAGTGCTGGAGCACTTCTGGACTCAATACTACAGAAGTGGTGGTGGGAGAGGGAGGGAGAAAGAGAGAGAGAGAGAGAGAGAGAGAGAGAGAGAGAGAGAGAGAGAGGAGAGAAAGTGACAAAGAGAGAAAGTGATAGAGGAGAGACAAAGAGGGTAGGGAACCAGTCAGAAGAGAGAGAGAGAGAAAGAAAGAGAGAGAGAGAGAGAGAGAGAGAGAGAGAGAGAGAGAGAGAGAGAGAGAAATAGAGTATAAGATACAGAGAAGAAAGCTAGAGGGGAGAGAAAGATACAGAGAGGACTGAGACAGGATAAAGAATGGGATGGGAGAGAGCAGAAAGAGAGAGGAGATTGAATGGAAGAGAAAAAGGAGAGATAGAGTAGAGAATAAGAGATAAGAGAAAGTAGATAGAGGAGAGAAAAGAGACAAAGAACAGAGAGAGGAGACAGAGAGACAGTGATAAGAGATTGATGATAGACATAAGAGTGAGATGTGAGAAAGATGAGAGGAAATGAGAGAAATTGCCCAGAGAGAGAAAAGAGTGAGAGAAGAGAGACGAGTCAGAGCACAAAGGGAGAGTCAAAAAAGAAAGGGAAATGAGAGTGAGGTGGAAGAGAGAGAAAATAGAGTGGAGAGAGAGGAGAGTCAGAGACAGGAGAACAAGTTAAGAGAGAGAGAGAGAGAGAGAGAGAGAGAGAGAGAGAGAGAGAGAGAGAGAGAATGAGGAGATAGTGAATAGAGAGGCAGGGAGAAAAGAGAAAGAATAGAGGAGAGAAGACAAGTGAGAGAAGAAAGAAAATGTGGGAAAGAAAGAGAAGAGTGAAACAGCAGAGAGAGAGACAGAGAGAGAGAGAGAGAGAGAGAGAGAGAGAGAAAGAGAGAGAGAGAGGCAGAGCAGAGAAGTGAGAAAGTATTGAGATATAACAGAGACTGAGCATATAGAAAGAATAGGGAGGATATAGAAGAGACCTGAGAGGTAGAGAGGAGAGAGGGGAGATGCTGTGAATCAGCCTGCCCAGAATTTTATATACTAGATTAGTAGCTCAGAAACTGGGTCCCAACTGAATGAGTAGGAAAGGAAGAATTGCTCTCAGGTAAGATGTCTTCTGAACTCACAAATGGACAAAGGAGAAAAAGAAAGAGGGAGACAAAGAGAGAAGAGTGAATACAATGAGGAGAGTGAGCTGAGTGAGAGAAAGAAGAAAGGCAAGAGGGAAGGAAGATAGGAGAGATGGTGAAGGAGAAAGAGCAGAGAGCAGGAGAGGGTAGACATTGGTAGGAGAGAATGAGAGAAAGGGGAAAATGCTGAGAGAGAAAGGAAAAGACTCAGAGAAAGAGATAGAGCAGAGAGAGTAACTGACAGGAGAAAGACTAGGAGAGAGAGAGGGAGAGGGAGGAGACAAAGAGGAAAGAGAGGGAGAGAGAAAGATAGAGAAAGAGAGAGAGAGAAAGAGAGAGAGAGAGACAGAGACAGAGAGAGAGGAGGGAGGGAAGGAGAGGGAGAGGGAAGATGGAAGGGGAGAGGAATGGGGAGGGAGAGGAGACAAAAAGGGCAGAGATAGAAGGAAGAGAAAAAAGAGCAGACACAATGGAGAGAGGGCACAGATAAGCGAGAGAGGAGAGACTGAGACAGAGAGGAGAGAGAGGACAGAGTCAAGGAAGAAATATTGATGGGGAGACACAGGAGAGAGTATGACTCAGGCATGCCCACCATTTTAAACACTACTGAAAAAAAATCACAGAAACTAGACCCCAGTTGGAGAGGTAAGGAAGGCAAGAAACTCTCAGGTGAAATGCACTTTGAAATGATATCTGGATAGAAGGATGAAAATCAAGAGAGAAACAGAGGGAAAGGGGAGCAGGGAAGAGGAGAAGAAACAGGAGAGAGAAAGCAGAGGGGGAGTGGAGTGGAAATGTCTGGTTTCTTTGGAGACTTCATTGTGTCATTTGATGTTTTTCTGGACACTGTCTTATGAGAGGATGTTTTGCTGAAGCAGACACTTGAGAGGGCACATGATGTTTGGAAAGAGTGTAAGTAGAACCTATCAGACAGTGAATGACACTCTTGCGTTGGTTCACCTGGCAACCCTTCACTGGTCTTTGATGATGATGCTCTTGCATTGGTTCACCTTGCAACACTTTGCTGGTCTTCACTGATCTTTGCTTCTCATGACTTCGTGGAGAATCACACTAAGAACTCGTGGTATTCTGGCTGCTTCTTGCCGCTTCCACAGACTCATGCCAATTGATCCCTTGCTCCCCTCTTTCAGTCTCTCTCTATCTCTACTTTCTTTCTCTACTCTCTCTTCTCTGTCTTCTCTCCCTCTGTTCCCCATTCCTCTCTGGTGCCTTCTCTTTTCTATCTCTTTCACTGTTCTCTTTCTCTTCTTTCTCTCACCTTTTCTCTTACTCTCCCCTCTCCTTGCTCTCATTTTCTGCTCTTTCCTTTTGCTCCTCACTCTGTGCTCTCTCTCCTCTCAACTCTCAGTTCTGCTCATTCTCTCTCACTCCCTTCCTCCCTCTTCTTCAGTACAATTGAGATTTGATATTGCACATTACCTAAGAGATTCCTGCCTTTCATGCTCCTCCAATGAGATCTAGTTTCTGTGCTCTTACAGTGGTATACAAAACCTTTGCTCTACAATAGTGACTTGCTTTCAAGATACAGTAGTGCAGTAGTGGCACAAAGCTTTGGGAGTAACCAACCAAGACCTGATTTGACTTAAGGCCCATTCCAAGAAGTAGAACTCATACTCTCTTCTGTTTTCTTACTCTGCTCTCCTCTCTTTCCCCCACCCTCTCTGTGTTTTTTCCCTCTCTCTCCCTCCCTCTTTCCACTTTCCTTTCTCACTGCCCAGTCTCTCCCCAAACTCTCTCTCCCTCCTCTCTCCCTCATGTCTCCTCTCTATCTTCTTTCCCCCTCTCACTCTTTTCATGCTATCTCTCCCCTCCTCTCTCTGGACTCTTTGACATCAGTCTCACTCCCTCTTATGTTTTTTTCCCTCCCTTCATCTTCCACCCATCTCTCCTTCCTCCTTCCCTCGCCCCCTCTCCTGTCACTCATTTCACCTCCTCTTTCTTCTCTCATACCATTCCTCTCTTCATGCTCACCTCTTGATTTCCCCTCTCCTTGTTCTTCTCTTTCTCTCCTACATCCTTCTATGCCTCTTCTCTCTAATTCTCTACCTCCGGCTCACTTTCTCTCTCTCCCCTCTCATTCCTGTGTCCTGTTCACTTCTCTCTGCCCTCTGTCTCTCTTCTCACACAAACCCCTCACACTTCTCTATCTCTATGCCCCCTCTCCTGTCTACTCTCCTCCTTCTTCCATCCATTGCTTTCCCTCTCCCTGGTCTCTCTCCCCTCCCCTCTCTCATTACCCCTGGTCTCTCTTTTTACCCCCCTCCCCACTGTCTCTATTCTCTGTCTGTGTCTACCTCTTCTATATCCCTTTTCCTTCTCTCTGCCCTCTCTTCCTTCTTCTGGCATCTCTCTTTTTCATATCTTACCCTTCTCTTTTCTTTCTCATTTTATTTTCTTACTTATTCACTTTACATTGCATTCACTGTTCCTCCTGTCACCCCTTCCCACAATGTACTCCTCATCTCTCTCCCCTTCTCCTCTGAGTGGGTGGGCTTCCCCCTGGATATCCCCTCATCCTGGCACTTCAAGTTTCTTCAGGGCTAGGCACTTCTCCCACTGAGCCCAGACAAGGCAGTCCATATCCCACATACACAACAGCTTTGGGGATAACCCCCACCCTGTTCCAGTTGTTCAGGACCCATATAAAGGTCAAGCTGCACATCTGCTACATGTCTAGCTCATGGCTGCTCTTAGGTTGGTGGTTCAGACTCTGAGATCCCCAAGGGTCCAGCTTAGTTGACTCTGTTGGTCTTCTTGCGGAGTTCCTATTCCCTTCGGGGGCCTGCAATCCTTTCTCCTATTATTCCGAAAGTGACCCCAAGCTCCATCCACTGTTTTGCTGTGGTGTCTGTATCTGTCTGAGTCAGCTGCTGGGTAGAGTCTCTCAGAGGATAACATGCTCCTCTCTGTAAGTATAACAGAGTATCATATTAATAATGCTAGGAATAGTTGCTTGCCCAGGAGATGGGTCTCAAGTTGGGCTGGTTGCTGGTTGGCCATTCCCTCAGTCTCTGCTCCATTCTCCACGCCTGCTTTTCTTGTAGACAGGATAAATTTTTGGTTGAAAGTTTTGTGGGTGGGTTGGTGTCTCTATTGCTCCATTGGGGTTCCTTTCTGGCTACAGGAGGTGGCCTCTTCAGGTTCCATATCCCCACTGCTGTGAGTCTCAGCTAAGGTCACCCCCATTGAGTCTTGGCTTCCTCCCTTATCCCAGATTTCTGTCTCTACTTGGAGATGCCGTCCACCTCCTTACCCCCATCAGTAGCAGATTTCCATTCATTTTCATGGTCATCTAGCCATCTCTCCTGTCCTTCCCCACACCTGATCCCAAACCCAAATTCCCTTCCCTATCCCTCCTACTTCCCACTTTCCTCCCTCCATCTGTCTCTTATGACTATTCCCCATTTTAAGTGAGATTCAAGCATCCTTGTTTAGGTCTTCCTTCATGTTTAGTTTCTTTGGGTCTGTGGAGTGTAACATGGTACCTGTATTTTACGGCTAACATCCACTTATAAGTGAGTACATACCATTCATGTCTTTTTGGGACTGGGTTACCTCACTCAGGATGATATTCTCAAGTTCCATCCATTTGGCTGCAAATTTCATGATGTCTTAGTTTTCAATAGCTGAATAGCATTCCATTGTGTAGATGTTCCACATTTTTTTATCCATTTTTATCAGACCAACAGAAAGCTCTAGCATCAAAGTGCTAGACTTGGCAAATATGATTGGGGCAGAGAGACAGGAGGCAGTATGAAACCAAAGGAGTCTAGCTCTCTCCTGTGCCTGTGGCAAAGGGGCAGCCCCACCACACTTCCAATGCTTTCAGAGCACACATTATCAGCATATACACCCATTATAGTTTGTGAACATATACATGTAAGCGCTACATGTTCCTGAAAACACACTCATAACACCTGCTACTAGCTAACTTTCAAAGAAAAAAAAAACCTACTCAGCCTGGGTATTCCTTCACCTGCTATGGTTACAAGTATGCGTACACAAATCACATGCCCCTGTTACAAACATTTATAACATGTTGTCTATGTGCACCCAATAGAAACATGATAAACACCAACTACAAACCACCAAGTACCTGAAACTCTCTCAAGTACCACCTTGAGCTAACTCAGCCAAAAACTATCCCACGGCAGCAGCAACAGCAGCAGTTGCCGCCATTGGTGCTATCCTCAGTGAGGCTTTCTGGGACATTAACCATTATCCCCATTTTATAGATGACAAAAAGCAGATGCAAAGAAATTAAGTAACTTGCCAGTCAGACAATAAATGTTTTAGATGACATTGCGTCAAGATGGCCATATGCCCCCAGTGTACGTGCTACTCAATTATAGCATCCAGCTTTTCTTATAGGATGTGATTTTCTACAAACAACAGCGGCACTCACATGTGACAGACAGGCAGCTTGCTCTCTTCACACCAGAGCAAGCAGGAGCAGCATTATATGGTTACCAGCTTCTCACTAAAGCATAGTGCAGACTTTGGCTTGCCCAGTTACCCTGTCCCTACCCAAGGGAATCTAGCTAGGGGATGACACCATGAGGAAAGTGCTTGCCAAAGAAACCAGATGGACTGAGTTCAGACCAACAGAAAACTCTAGCATCAAAGTGCTAGACTTGGAAAATATGAGTGGGGGCAGAGAGGCAGGAGGCAGTATGAAACCAAAGGAGTCTAGCTCTCTCCTGTGCCTGTGGCAAAGGGGCAGCCCCACCACACTTCCAATGCTTCCTCTGCCTGCCTGGCCGGAGAAGCTCAGATGGATGAGGCTCCTGCCTTTTCTCCCTGGGATCCCCCTCTGGCTGTAGGAAGAATGTAAGGCAGAAAGCCACTCCCATTCTCCACACACAGGATCCCCAAATCAAATATCAAAGTCCACAGTAAACACCATCTCTCTGCCAGCGTGAGAGTCAAAGGATAGAGACTCTGTCACTTCGCTGAGCCACCACTCCAATCTAACTGCCCAGTACAACGTTCCTACAACACCATTTCTTTTTTTTTTTTTTAAATATTTATTTATTTTATTGATGAGTACACTGTAGCTGGCTTCAGACACACCAGAAGAGGGCATCAGATCTCATTACGGATGGTTGTGAGCCACCATGTGGTTGCTGGGATTTGAACTCAGGACCTCTGGAAGAGCAGTCAGTGCTCTTAACCGCTGAGCCATCTCTCCAGCCCCCGTACAACACCATTTCTTATATAAAAGTTTTCTTTTCTATGACATTCTGTTTTCCTGAAAATTTCTTTATTTTACTTTTGTATAAGTGTCCATGGCTCAGTGTATGTTTGTGTACCACATGCATAGAGGTGCCCTCAGAGGCCAGGGAAGTCACAGACTCTTAGGTAGAGGTGTTAGTTGTGAACTACCAGGTGTGGGTGCTCAGAACCAAACCTGGGTCCTTTACAAAAGCAAGTGCTTTTAATAATGAACTCATCTCTCCCATCCCTATAAAAGTCTCTCGTCTCTCAGCGACCTCAGGAAAGAACATGTCCCTTATAGTCATGTCCAAATCCTGTTTGAGTTTTATTGCTGACTTGTGTCCCTCCAGACTATCTGTAATTAATGAGCAGCTGTTGAGGTTTGGTTTATGCTATGTATTGTAATGCTAAATTCTATACGTCTAGGCCTATGAGTAACTTCTGATGTTTACAAGCTCTTGTTGTGCAAACCTTGTTCCTTGATTTAAAACTATTGGTTAAATAAAGTTGGCTACAGCCAATTACTGGAGGGACTAGAGGTAAGTGAGTTTGGAATGACTTGGTTGGAGGAGGAGAGACCAGAGGAGGAGGAAGAAGGGACGAAAGAGAAGAAGTTCCCCTGAGGGGAGATGAATGATGAGCATATGGCCAGGAGAAACGAGTATCTGGTGTACACAGCTGGGGAGGTAGCCAGGCCAGCAGTTAGAAGAGTAGATAAGGGGTAACCCCCCCCCCCCCCCAGTAATTGTCAAAAATAAAATAACCATAGTCTGAGTCTCATTTATTTGTAAGCTAGTCAAGGATAAGCTTAAGTTGCTTGTAGTACAGGCAGTTCTAGAGAGATGGCTCAGCATTTAAGATCAAACACTGTTCTTCCAGACAAACTGAGTTTGATTCCCAGCACCTACATTAGGCAAATCATAACCCCTGTAATTCCAGCTCCAGGGGGATCTAACTCCAATTCTGTCCTTCGAAGTCACCTGCACTCAATATGAATACACCTACACACAGACACACAATGAAAATTTTTTTACAAAACTTTTTACCAAATATTTATTAACTGGGCAGTGGTGGCGCATGCCTTTAATCCCAGCACTTGGGAGGCAGAGGCAGGCAGATTTTGAGGCCAGCCTGGTCTATAGAGTGAGTTCCAGGACAGCCAGAGATACACAAAGAAACCCTGTCTCGACAACAACAACAACAACAACAACAACAAAACCAAAAAGAAACAAAATATTTATTACAAAATAATAATTAATGGAGAAACATCAGGGTACCAGCAAGCAGTATAAAATATGTACAGTAGGAATCAAGAGGAGAGAAAAGAACAGAGACAATATATGAAGAAATTATATTTGAAAACTTTGAATTTTTAATAATATCTTTTATTATTAAGATAGCTAAGCAAGAACCTCAAGTAATTCCAACGTAAAACTCAGACCTGCCCTAATACTCTTTAGATCAAATCTTGAATGGGAAGAATAGCAAAGAATCCTTTGTTGTTGTTGTTCTGAGATGAGGACTTGCTGTTTAGCTCATGCTAGACAAGATATTGCAGCAGTTTTGGCTTAAGCTCCCCAGTGCTTGGGATGCAAGCTTGTGTCGTCATGCCCAGGTTAAGAGTGAATCTTGAGTGAAGAAGGAGAAGAGACTCTCGCACAGGCAGAGAGCATCAGCAGGAGCATGAAGGGATCTGCCACCAGGGATCGCAGAGACCAGAAAACAGTGGGCTAATGGGGTCCAAGTGGAGAAAGCATTTCAGGTGACCCCTGTCAATCATTTTTACCCTCTATGTGTATGTCCAAAAGGGAACTGTGCTATTTGTTTGTACTTTATGTAGTGTCTGAAAAATTGTACTTTATATGGCTATGTTAGAGAGAAAATCACTCAAGAGTGGGTATAACTCATGCTCCCTACGGGTATCGTTTCTTGGGCATTCTTCCAAAACGGGCATTTATTGGACCACTCTTTAGACACTCCAGCTTTATTGGATGAGAGAGAGAGAAAGAGAGAGGGGGGGAAGAGGGAGAGGGAGAGGGAGAGGGAGAGGGAGAGGGAGAGGGAGAGGGAGAGGGAGAGGGAGAGGGAGAGGGAGAGGGAGAG
>NW_021604593.1:5544010-5630347 GCF_004785775.1 Grammomys surdaster
GAGAGGGAGAGGGAGAGGGAGAGGGAGAGGGAGAGGGAGAGGGAGAGAACCAAAGTATACTGATCTTGGTAAACTGAAATTTATACTCAATAGTAATTTAAAGAATTTCCAAAAAGAAAATTCCTGTCACTAGTCAGGGGAAATGGCCCTAACATTGCTCAATACCCTGAACACAACCTTCGACAGCTACCTTCTGACCTGTGAACCTGCAGCAGTGTGTGCAGCACTGTGTTTTTTAATAGCCAACTCCAGTCTGTCAGCTGCTTAACCCATTACAGAGAATTACAAAGACAGCTACTTAGCCTCATATCTGCATAAAGAAAAGATAAAACGAAGCACTGCTACCATAAATCACACCAAATTCAAAACATAGGATTGCACAGGTGTTGACACCTTTGTGCACTTTAAATCCTGGATAGAGAGTGAAGGGTTAATAGAAATTTCACTTCTAGCAGACTAACAGTAAGAAGAGCCAGGAGAGCAGGTTGGCTAGTTCTAGGGCTTTGTGCTACAAGAACAAGGACTTGGCTAACCACAAAGTAGATGATGTAAATGAAATGGTTGAATAAGATTGAGCCTTGAGAAAAAAAGACCTATACTTCCCCATGATTGTTCCTCTAGCCCTGTCATATGTTAAGTAATGGGCTGGCACTTTCCTCATGATTGTTCCCTCAACCCTGGCACTTTCCACAGTTACCCCTCCCCACTCCCCCTGGGTTGTGTTTTTTTCCTTTAAATACCCTACTCTCCCTGAGCTGGAGGTTGAGCTCCTCTGCCCCTGTGTGGATTATGGGGTCTCAGCCTCAGAGCGCTGATTGAAATATACCTCTTGCTGTTGCATCAAGATCGGTGGCTCTGAGTCTTCTGAGTGGTCGTGAGTTCTCGTGGCTTGAGTAGGGGTGTCCCCTCCCTGAGGGCCTTTCAAGAGCACTAGGCAAATTCTTATTTCTGAAATCACGTTCTCCACAAAACTGTTTACTAGCAGTTTCTGTTTCATCTAAAGATCCAAAAGGTCCTCACCCTCAGTACAAAGCAGTCAAGTGGCAACAGGAGGTGAGTGTCAACACATGCCAAGCATCACTCCGGCACCCGCGTAGTCAGCAAGCAGTACACACGTGAAGCTTAAAGACTGTTCAGACAGCTCACAGCAGGAGGCTTAAGGGGACAGCTATCCTGTCTGTGTTTCATGAGCAACTTCAGTGGGCTGCGTTCTTCCAGTCTGAGCCTCTATTATATACCGAGCACCAGAATGCATTGACACATGTGGCTGCATTGCTGGGTGAGTAGAAAAGCAGACACACCAAAAGGGAGGACATGAAGTTTGGGAGGGTTGTGTTTGTGGTCGTTTGGGGAAGTTAGAGTATATGGGTGTAGACATGATAATGTCTAATTTGTTGTTTATATGTATGAAATTTGAGAATAAAGGCATTTTCTAATTTAAAAACAGATACAACATAGTGGTAGAGGCACAGAGTCCCAGATCTTAGGAGGCTGAGAGAGAAGGAATTCAAGTTCCTATCCATCAAGGGCTACACACTGAGACACTGTTTCAAAGAAGAAAAACCAAAACCCAAAAGCAACCCACCCCAAAGCTCAAATCCGTATATTACTTTGCTTCTCCACTGTGACAAAACACTGAACCAAAGCAATGTAGGGAGGGAAGTGGGGAGGAGGGATGGTTTCATGTCACAGGTTACAGTCCATCATCCAGGGAAGCTCAGGCAGGAACTGAAGCAAAGATCATGAACAACACTGCTGCCTGACTGCCTTGTTATGCATGCTTTCTCAGCAGGCTTTCTAAGGGATCCAAGAACCAGTCACATTACACTGGGCCGTTTCACATCAGTCAGCAAGCAAGAAAACACAAGAGATGTGCCCATAGCCCAATCTGACAAAGGCAATTCTTCAACAGAGTGTCCCTCTTCCCAGGTGACTCTAGTTTGTGACTGTGAGGGCAGAAGATTAAAATGCCCCAGCAGAACCCACCAGACCACCAACAACTTGCTGAAAATAGCCAAAACAAAAATAACAAGTTCCTCCTAGGGCAGAGTGACCACGAATGCCGGAATAACCAAGGACAGGCCTTGACAAGTCTAAACATGCCCAATTGAAAAATGGGCCATCTGGTGTTTTTCTTCACCTATCGGGAGGTCTGAGGTTTATTAGCCAAAAATACTGAATCATCATGACCACCAAGAAAAGCTTGCTATGCCCGCCAAAATGATAACTTACACCTATTGCTGATGTTTAAAATATCCAATCAAATGTAACCGCGCCAAAGTTTCCCGCTCTCCCCTTCCCCCTGAGCTGCTTCCTATATAAGCCTCAAACTGTCAGAGGTCAGGGTCGAAATCCTTCCATTGCATGGGATGCGTTTCGACCCGAGGGCCCCTCGCCAGTAAACTACCTTTTGCTATTTTGCATCAAGCCGGTCTCTGTGTTTCCTTGGGTGTGCGCAACTCCGGGTGAGAGTGGGGTCTTCCCCTCGGGGGTCCCTTACAGTGACAAGTTGGCCAAAACTACCAATCACACACATTAAAGTCTTTTTCTGTACATTTTTACACTGTCCCTTAGGCTGTTTAAAACCTTGCAAAAATAATGCATATTTTTGATTGCTAACATTGTATATTGAGGTTACAAACAACAAACATTTAATTAATAATCATTCTCCTAAAATGCAAACATTTTTCACTCTCTCCTGCACATGAATTCCTTTAAGTAAATCACCACAGCAGAAACATATATGCAGTCCCTTTTCTTCCTAAGTGCTTGGTGAGCAGTGTGCTAAGGAAAGTGTCACCACTTTTCCTTTAGACTGCTGCAGCTCATTGTAGTGGCTTTATTACACATTATTTCAACCAAGTCTAAACTTATAGTGGCTCTTGATCAGTGGTTTCTTCACATCATTCTGTCCTTCCATGTTAGCATGCGATTTATTCAGATTCAGACATCTCAATTCTAGACAGTTCGGAACTGAAGGATGAGCTGTCTTTCCACACAACACTGCAATGGCCTCAGCCCTCCAAGAATTTTCCCTGACCACAGATTGATTTACCTTTCTGAAAACACAAATCTCAGCCTAACTTCCTGTGGTGGTTTAATAAAAATGGCTCCCATAAGCTCACAGGGACTGGTACAATTAGGAGGTGTGGCTTTGTTGGAGTAGGTGTAGCCTACTCCTACATTGTTGGAAGAAGTGTGTCAATGAGGTCTTAGATGCTCAAGCTACATATGCCTAGTGTAGTACACAGTATCCTTCTGCTGCCTGTAGATCCATATGTAGAACTCTCAGGTCCTTCTCCAGCACCACGTCTGCCTGTTTGCTGCCATACTTCCCACCTGAACAATAATGGACTGAACCTCTGAATTGTAAGCCAACCCCAATTAAATGTTGTCTTTTATAAGAGTTGCTGTGGTCATGGCGTCTCTTCACAGAAATAAAAACTCTGACTAAGACAACTCCATTGAAGTATGCAAAATATAAACCAAGAATGTCTGTTATTTCTGATGGGCCTTTCCACATATAGCAGTGCTGTTGATTCCACCCAAAAGTGAAGTTTAGAGGGCTGGAGAGATGGCTTGCCACTTGAGCATACTGGCTGGTCTTTCAGAGAACCAGGGTTCAATTCTCAGCACCCATATGGAGGCTCAAAATAGGCAGTAACTCCAGCCCCAAGGTATCTGAAGTCTTCTTCTGGCCCCTGGGGCTACTACACACAAATGGTAAACAGACCTCTAAGTAGTCCATACTTACATGCAATCAAAAAAACCCCACACATAAAATAAATAAGTTAGTAATTTTTAAAAAGGTGATGTTTAGACCTGATTGTGTCCCTCAATGGCACACACACACACACAAACTAGCACATGAAAACACATGTATTTATTCCAATTGAAAACCAGTATTCCATGTTGGAAACAGCCCCAAGAATCTTTCCTTTCTATACACCTAAGGCCAAGGTAATTACATTTCAGTATGCTCTGTAGGGCCTTTAATAATTTATATTCAGTAATAATTTATAGTCAAACAAATCATTCTTCCTGAATTGTCTTGGTTCTCCGTCAGTCTGGCCCACACAGCCTCTTCCTGGCTTGGGACCCGCAGTGTTACCCTGTGTCAATCTAGTCTTTCACTGACGTGAGTCTACATCTTCAGTGTTCTGGCAAATCCTGAAGACCAGCTGAGACATCCAGCCTTATGGGGTGAACAACTACTGGATTCTTTGACATCCTATTGATAGGCAGCAATTGTAGGACTAGTTGAACCACAACCTATAAGTCATTCTAACAAATCCTCCCCACCCCCTATATGGATTAACTGTGTAAGTTCTGTTAGTAATTAAATGAGGACTTTTCTGTTAATATTTTGGGTGCCCATAAAATATCCTTTATTCATTATTATAACGGTTTAACGTTTTGGTGCTTTTACAAATTAAAAAATTAATCCTCACCTTCTTTCAAAAGACAGAGTTGAATCCTTGCCCTTCAGTGTGGGATTAGATTTACTTCCTTTCATCAAAATAAGATAATGTAGCAGAACCAGCTAGGTCATAGATGACATTGCGCTCTCTCTCTCTCTCTCTCTCTCTCTCTCTCTCTCTCTCTCACCTCTTCCTCTCATCTTTCACTCTGGAAGAAGGTAGTCAATAACATAAGGTCATTCAAGAATGTCTATGAAGAGATCCACATGGTAAGAAACTGAAATCAGGGCTGGAGAGATGGCTCAGCGGTTAAGAGCACTGACTGCTCTTCCAGAGGTCCTGAGTTCAAATCCCAGCAACCACATGGTGGCTCACAACCATCCGTAATGAGATTGGATGCCCTCTTCTGGTGTGTCTGAAGACAGCTACAGTATATTCATAAAATAAATAAATAAATAAATCTTTAAAAAAAAAAAGAAACTGAAATCAGTTCATCATCAAGAAATAGAAGATTCTTTTTCCAGCTATCTGAGGAAGACATCTTAGAATGGGTTCTCTAGTCCCAGTCAAACCCAGACAAGTTTGGAATGGCCCTATCTATCATCAGAAATCTGAGCCACTTTCAAATCCTCTATTTATGGAAAGTAAGTGATAATGAGTATTGTTTTGAGCTGATCAGTTATAGAAATGGTTTTTCATGTTTCAAGGGATAACTAATAATTTTATTAGTAATCTCATATAATGTATATTGTACAATTTCTAAAATACATGTTTGAGGTCTATGTTATGAGCTTCTCAAAGTATTGAGTTTATAAAACATGGGTCATCTCAGCATCATTAACAAATATTTTGATTAAATATAGAACAACAGAACTTTGATAATACTGTGATTATACTGTGGAGTGTGTTGATTAAATAATACAAACATTGCTATTATCCTGAAAGATTGTATTGCTGTGCCTGTCTATAATTGGATCTGCTGTATTAATTTGATTTTTACTAAAATAGTTGTTTTCTTAGGAAAAATGTCCAAGCTTTTTAAAGCAACTAGAATATGCAAGTAAAAAGATAAAATCTTGCTAACCCACATCCAGATATAACCATAGCATTTTGGTGCCTACTATTTTATTTTATTAATATATTATTAAAATGTGAGATCATATGGTAGATACTTAACATAAAATTATAACACCAGTTAATTTCATTTTATTATGATCTTTAACCCTAAATCTAATCTCTCCTTACATTGCCTTCATCACAGTAGATAAAGTTACTGTTACATTTTCACAGCGGTTTGTGCTGGTCTAGTAAACAGAAAGCATTCACTTCTCCCCCATACAAACACTAGGTCCATCTTTCTAAAATAACCCTGAGGCTACATCATCCTCTTCCACTCTGAAGAAAACCCCAGTGGAATCCATTTTCTCCATCTTTCACGTGAGACCTGGCTCTAGTTACATCAGCCCCTGTTTCTTTCATTTTCTAACAAATCCTTTATTCTTACTGTACACATTGATATTTTGCAGAAATAAGGAACTAAAGTGCCAGCCTACAATATCATAATATACCTTGTCCTCTGATTACTTTTACTGTCACCCCCTTTAAAAAAAATCACCTTTGCCTCGATAATTTTGCCTAGCTTGGTACCACATTCTTAGTTCGGCCTGGAAATTTTCCTTCCAGATAACTAAACATGGTTCACTCCTTTGCTTCATTCAACCCCCAGTTCAAAGGCCAGTTCTTCAGAGGGGACTACTTTCTAGTACAACTAATCTATAAAGGCTACATTAGTGCTCTTTAAAAAAAAAAGTATCATTTGACATTACCTTAAGTTTGCTCCATTATTCGACACTTTGTGTATGCGTGTGTATAACACCTGAGGTTTGTCTCTTTAAAGGTAAGGCTAGCATATTTAACACTATATCCCAGTTTCATGAAACAGTATCTGGAGGGGGGTGCGGGGGCATGGAGGTGACTCATGGGAGAAAGCACTTGCTGTGCAAGACTCAAGGCAGGAGTTCGGGTTGCTGGTGCTCAAATAAAGCCCAGGTAGGCGAGGAGGCTTCCTGCCACCTCAGCACTCAGCAGGCAGAGGCGTGGTATTTCTGGGGCTAGATGGCTGGCTAGAGTATCTGCAATTGGCAAGCTCCAGCTTTATTTAGTAAGAGGCCATATGTCAATAAATAAGGTGGATATCAATTGAGCAAGACAGCCAACTTCAACTCTGGACCTCCATATGCTTGTGCAAATATGTCTACATACACGAACATGCCTATCACATCATATGCAAAAAACCTGTATCTGTCCTAAGACAGATGAGCCATATGCTTAATTAATGATCTGTATTGACTCATTGAATGATTAGTAAGTTAACAATGACTTGTTATTTATAGCTCTGCAGCTTTTCTTATTGTTGGCAAGTATGTCATAAGCACATGAATAGTGTATAAGCTCTACCTGTCTATAGGGCACAGATGGTTTATTTAGTTCCTACAATTTAAGAGTTTAAAAGACAAAAATTACTACACTGCTCTCACTAAAAAAAAAAAAAAGTCTATATTTTTATAATCACTCCTTGTGTGAGGGATACTCCTTTTCTCACCTGGAACAACACTGTGCATTTTTGCATAAAGACTGACATTTAATGTTTTGTTTTGGTCTAAGATTGGGTTTTACCTTGTAATCTGGGGTGGCTAGGAACTCCTGGCAATTCCCCTGTCCAGCCTCCTAAGTGCAGAGCCACCATGCCTGGCCAAGGTTGCCACTTTAACAAATGAAAGGTGACTGTTCATATAAAATATTTTCATGCCTGTAAGACATATTTTATGCGACTATTCACCCATTTCCTTTTTAAATAGTCTCTTTATATCCTTTGATCGTATTTATACTGATTTAGTGTCATTCACTGGCAAAAGCTCTCTATAGAGTAATGAATGCTTCATTGTCTAAATTATTCTAAAATATAAACTTTCCAGTTTGTTATTTATCTTTTCATGTTGGTTACAACTGTATTTAATTTTTCAAGTGTAAAACTTACAGTTAAATTAATTATATTTTTTTCAATTCCTTAAAGGGCTTTTAGATCTGCCCTTGGATTAGAAAGTCTTCCAGTTCACTGAATAAAAATAACCAAATAGTCTCTTCCAAATTTTTATTTTTGTATTTTATTCACATTTCAGATGTTATCCCTTTCTCTATCCCCCCCAGAAGCCTCCATTCCATCCCTCCTCCTGCTTTTATGAGGGTGTGCCCCCACCCACCCACCCACCCACTCACCCACCCACTCACCCACTCACCCACTCCTGCTCCTTGCCCTTGCATTACCCCACACTGGGGCATCCAGCCTTCAGGGACTTCATTTTTTAAAAAATAAGGACGAATATAGTGCATTAAAACTACTTTAAGAGTAATGATTTCTATGGTTTTGTTTCCCCCTCATCTAGCTCCTGAGGTATAATTCATTCTCTCCCCACTTTCAAGGAAGTAAAGTAAAGTGCAACATTTTTATATTAAAACTCTCTCTCCATTCTTCTCCTTATACTCCTTGAAACACACCATCAAACATACAGAAACTTCTGGGCCCGAGAGCCAAGTTCGGGAAAAGAAATTCTTTTATTGCCATGTCTAGCAGTGCTTTGATATTAGCACAAAAGGAATACTAGATCAAGCGACTTCCTACATTTTGCCAAGGCACAGCATAACCTAATCCAAGAAATGTCAAGCTGCCCAAAATGTTGATTATCCCTTTAAAGGAAGGTTTATGGCTTTTGAAGGGAATACGTCAGAGTTCTCTTCTGAACGTCCTTAGATTCTAGCGTTCAGTTGGGAAGAAAGCTCAGGAAGAAGCCATGCAAAACTCAGTCAGATCTAACGAGAGCCACACAGCCTCAAGACCTCAAGAAACTAATAAAAACAGGTAGTGGGGGGAATCAACAGAAGTCGTAATAGGTGTGGGGGTGTTTAGGGACAACGCGGTGATCTCAGTTACCCAAGTTGATACATCAGAAAAAAGAAAACTGTTTATAATTGCCTTAGAAAAGTTAAACATTTGATTCCTGTGTCGTTGAGGGCAGTATGTATTCAGACATGAGGCTATTTTTGATTTGAACTTTGCTGATGCCTGCTGTGGTGGCCCACACAGTCGGGGACAAAACTAGACTGAAGGCTACTCTTGCCCTTACACAGGGTTCCCATGGGAAGGGTGAGCACCTGTGTGAAGGGAGTCAGCACGTTGCAACAGGCCGAGGTCATCTGTGGCTGCCGCCCCGCTCCGAGCATTCATGCTAGCAGAGGACACACCTTGCATCTCCTGGGATCAGGCCCAATACGCATCCCTTCCTTTCCATCCTAAGCCGCGTCTCCCTAGCAACGGACTTAGGAAGAAGTGCATCTAGGCAGAGTCACGTGCTCCTAGGACTTCCGGGTTCTAGCCGTGACTTCCGGTTGTCAGTCTCCAGACGCGCAGCGGCAGTGGCGGGGACGCGGTGGAGGCCCGTGCTCCGCGGGCCGGCCTCTCTCGTCCTCGTCCGCCCGTCCGAGATGCATCCGCGGCGCCCTGAGGGCTTCGACGGCCTGGGCTACCGGGGAGGCGTGCGGGACGATCCGGCTTTCGGCGGCCCCTTCCATGCTCGCGCCTTCGGTTCAGGGACGGAACTGGGCCACTGGGTGACAACGCCCCCGGACATCCCGGGCAGCCGCAACCTACACTGGGGAGAGAAGAGCCCGTCCTACGGCGTGCCGTCCGCGCCCCCGACGCTCGAGGGCCCCGC
Organism: Grammomys surdaster; assembly: GCF_004785775.1. Lineage (NCBI taxonomy): Eukaryota > Metazoa > Chordata > Mammalia > Rodentia > Muridae > Grammomys > Grammomys surdaster. The sequence continues at coordinate 5,553,201 of NW_021604593.1, forward strand.
GGAGGAGCCCTTTCCCGGCGGCGGCGACGGCCCGCGGCCGGGACCGAGCAGCGGTGAGGGGTGCAGGACGCGGCCGGGCGGGTGGGCCGGCGGACTCCGGAAGCGCGCGCAAGGCCCGCCTTGGACCTTGCACCCGCAACCACACCCTCTGCCCTCCTTTCGTCCTCTGCCCTTAAGTGAGCTTCCTCCGCACGCGATTTGTGCTGGGAATCACCGCACTAGGTGACATCTGCATAGCCTAGGGTGCATGGGTAGGAGAGTTTAGTCCAGGAACGTTACCACTGATGGCCTGAAGCAGGAAAGAAAGAGATTATTGATTGTTGTCAGAATTAGTTTGGCAGGTGGATTTTCATGATTTAGTTAATTGACTCAGCAGTGTTTTGGAAAGACGCTTTTTAGTGTAGTCAGATTGGGGTTGACGCTTGGCCCTACCGATCATAAATTTATCCATCCCCCCCTCTGCCCCCATTCCTCGTTTTTCATCTCTTTAAGACTCGTCGTGTGACAGGTTATTTTTATGAGGGCTAAATAAAATGAATAACAATAATGTAAACATGCACAGTAGGATAATTAATCTTTTCCTTCACTTATCCATTTCACCATGCGAGTTCAGGTTTTTGATCCCAAATCCACACCTCTGTGAAGTTTTCTCTTCTGACCTAAAACCTCCACTTGAGAGTTAGAAACACTGATATAACTTGACTTTGTAAGCAGTTACTCGTTATGGAATGTCATAGAGCTTCAGTTGCAACACTGCATGAACTATATGTTTAAAATATGTTTTCTTAAAATGCCTATTTTCTGGGAATAACAAATTGTACCATTAAGTATTAAACATTCTATACATAATCGTGGTACTCCTACCTCAGTTTTTACTTGGAAGTTCAGAAATGTGTGGTTCAACTGGAAGATCCTAATTATTAGTAAGTATAGGAAGAAAGAGGTAAAGGAGGGTCAGTGTGTCATCCCGTGTCACTAATCTAAGTCACTCAACTAAGCTTTTGGCGGTTATCTTGTTTGGTTCATAGTCTCATTCTGGTCCCAGAATAATGCTGGAGAGAGAACTCTTTTCTGAGTGAAGCTATAAATGAAATGATTTAAAACACAGGTATAATTGCTATAAAGTTACCATCTTAGGCAGTAAAGTTTTTTATCTTTTCTTAAATTACATCTTGATAGTTCCAAAGAGAGGAAACACAACCCGTTTATTTTGAAGCTGTTAGCAAGTGAGTGACTATGAGTTTGCCAGCAAGGAGAGCTTCCCATAATTAACAGCATTAAGCTTTCCTATAATGTCACACTTTCTTTAGTATAAACACATAAAAGAAAGTGCTTCAACATGACAAAAGCTGTCTTTCTAGCTTGCATATCTTTCAAGGTGAAGCAGGTAGCTTTCTCCAGGAGCATGCTTACATGTCCTATTCTTTGAGTATTCTCATCATAAAGGACCATTGCTTCATTTGAAAGGACAGGGAAGAGAGAATGGCCTCTTGAGAATATTGATATTTAGTGTCTACTCCACTGGGTAGATTACCATTAGGATTTTGGATACCTTAGGTTAGACGCTTCTGTTTTGACATGTAGGTAGGAGTTTTCAGCATTAGTTTTCCAGCAATGCTATAGAAGGGAGCACAGCATGTAGCTGGGGCCTACCACACTGTATTAAACAGCTGTTCTTAACTATTTAAAGCTTAAGGTTGTAGGGAGAAGCTGTGCTTAACCTATATTGATAACATTTAACTACTCTCAGGTTTACTATTTTGAGGTATTTTACATGCAACTATAGTCCTTCGGTAATAGTAGATGACTAATTGTACAGCATAGGCAGGCAGTTCCTTAGTGATGCAGTATGACCATCCATAGAAAATTTTTGAATGATTGTAATCAGAAATTAAAACTGGCAATGCTTAGGTTCTGTCTGAATACTAATTTGACATAATCCTTACATAGTTTTTTAGCACTTTTTAAGATAGTTTTCTTTGATAATAATTTCAAGATTTTTTTTTTTGTAAACAGTCACAACTTAGAGCTGTCCCAGATAGCAAGCCCTTGTGACAACAGTCCGTTGGAATGAAAGAACAGTTGCTCCTTTAGACAGCCACACTCTTGGAATTTGCCATACGCCCAACCAGAGTCATTCACTCTTTAAACTGACTCCCTATTCCATATCAGAATCTGAGGTTTACATGAACAGCATATTACTGTAATACCTTGGTGATCACAGTAAATATAATATTGGTTATGAGTAATCTTATTCTTTTTATTTTAGAACAGTTGAACAGATTTGCTGGATTTGGTATTGGACTTGCAAGGTAATCTTAAGATTTTTTTATTTGAGTTTTCCCCTTAATTATAATATTAATGATTAATATTTCTTCCTTTAGGTTTTATTGACAGATTATATACTTACCTTGTAGAAATTTATTATTTAGAATCTATAGCTTGATTTTTTTAATAGAGATAGAAGCCAGTCATTCCATTTCATAAACACAAAGTAATTTTGTAATGAATATGATAATTACTTTCATTAGTCTATCAGAATAGACTAGAATGTAGTCTTCCTTCTCAGAGTGATAACATGATGAATGGTTTCCCTGAACATTGCAGTCCTATCTGGGTAGTTTTGCAGCATAGAGGCAGGATTTTTGTTTTTAGTTACCATTTGATGGTCAATCTCCGTTTTCGATTTTGTTAGTATTTATAGTGGTCATTATAGCTAAGAACATTTATCAATCTTATTTATGTTATTATGAATAAAAATTTCACAAATATTGGACTTTTGCATTGTTTATCCTTCATACCAGAATGGCCTTCATCATTTTAAATATCTTGACCAATAAAATGACCTTATTTGCATATTAAAACTTGAGTGATATTAGTGTCAGCATAGATAAAAATTTATATTTTTTCATTCTGCTAATCTTCTTAGCCTAATTCTTTATGCATAAAGCTTTATACCATTTTATATAATGTTAATATATATATATATATATATATATATATATATGAATGCATATGTTACTTTTAGAGCTTAAACCCATAGCTATAATTATTTTGCAGGGAACATATTAAAAAAATATTTAATGCATAAAGTAGTATTTAACATGGTCATTAAAAATCCTATGTCTTAAGTACCAAGTACAACAAAATAAGAATTTCTAAAATGAGGATATTGAAAAGCAAATGACTCTTCATATGAGAATTTTGTTCATAGGACATTTTTAAAAAGGCAAGTTAAATGATGTAGCATTTCTCATGTTGAAAACACAGATAATATTTTTATCTTTGTACTATAGATAATATTACATATTTACAAACTTGTGGATCTAGATTTTATTTATATTAAATTTATTGTTGGTATTATTTGCAGATATATAGGAATTAAATCCTTGTTATTGTGAAAATGTAAGAATAACTTCAGATATATATATGTGATGAATATAATCTGTATATGGACATATTGTATACATATATGTCTATACATATATAATACATATATATGTCTATACGTATACACACACACACACACACACACATATATACTCACATATAAATTATTTCTGTACAGTCTCTTTACAGAAAATGTTCTGGCCCACCCTTGCATTGTTTTACGCCGCCAATGTCAGGTAAATGTAATTTCTTTGACTTCTGAGACAAGCCGAATTCTAATTAGAAATGCAGAATTCTGATAAAATGACATGAAAATGTATAAATGTATAAAATATCAGTTCTCAAACTTTGTATTCTTAAAGTATTCTCTTCAAAATCTTAAAAGTTTTTTTTAGCAGGATGCTGAAGATGCTTTGTTTATCTGGGTCATGTCTGTCAGGAGTCATGATTTCAGAAATGAAAACTGATATTAAAAATTATTTAGTTTGTTAAAATAATAATGCACTCATCAGATATTAGCAAATAATCTTTACAACATTTGTGTTCTTTAAAAATATCTTTACTATCTGGAGCAACAGGAACCAGTTTCTCACATCTGTTCTCTCAGTCAGTCTGATATAGAATGTTGATTTAAAAGAAACAAGAATATTCAGCCTCCTGTACATGATGTCCTTGAAAATAAGAGTATTCTTATTCTTTTTAGACACTGTGCCTTCTGAAGTTAACACTGAAGCTTACTAAGTGGTGGTCTCTTAAGGATTACATGCAGTGTCAAATCTGAAGCAACCTCATTGTTTAAAAACTCTTAAGTTAAAAGGATCCCCATTAATTTATAATGCATCTAAATACATTATAATTTATATCCACAGATGAATGTCTATTTGAAAAACGTTGATTCACTGACTTACATGCCCAGGTTGTAAAACACTGAATCATAGCATACCAAAATTCATCCCCATTGAGAAAACCACTTAGCTCACAAGAAGTCTGTAACCAGTGTATATTCTTAATGAGATGTACATTTCCACAAAAGCTTTTTAAAACATTTTATTAAAATGTATTAATTATACAAAATATATAATATATAACATTTTCATACATGTCTATCATGTCCTTTTTTTTTTCTTGTCTCAGTTCCCTTCCCTTGTCCTTCCTCCCCCTTCTACTGGTCTCTTTTTTACTCCCAAATAGTGAACTTCCTGCTTTCATGGCCTTTATTTTCTTATTATTTCTTTAATTTTCAAAAAACTCTATATCCGTAGATGAGAAAATATATATTATTTGTCTGGTTCTGGCTTATTTTGCTGACTCAGATCTCTTTGTTCCTTTCAATGTATTTTTTTGTGTGTGGTTGCATAATTGTATGTGTGAGTGTGTGAGTGTGTGAGTGTGTGAGTGTGTGGTGTGTGTGTGAGTGTGTGGTGTATCTGTGATGTGTGTGGTGTGTGTATGTGTGTGTGTGTGAATGTGTGAGTGTGTGTGTGTGTGTGTGTACAGTAGTTCTGGTTTAAGTTTTCACAAGGACCTCTGTAGTGCTTCCCCCAGCAGCTACACTGAATGAGTTCCTTCCCTCACAGTCGTCAGCACTTGTTCTGTTGGTTTCCTTGGTTAGAGCAGCTCTAATAGGGCTGAGATGGAATCTAGGTATGGTTCGATTTCTATTTCTCTGATATATAGTGAATCTTTTTTCTTGAAATTTTTTGGCCATTTGTATTTTTTTCCTTAGAAAACTTCATTTTTTTGCCTGCTTATTGATTGGATTATGGAAGTTTTGGTGTTTAATCTTTTTAGTTCCGTATATGTTCTGGATAGTCGATTTCTCGTCAGATGTCTCACGTTCTGTAAGCTTTGTTTACTTTGCTGAACAGAAGCTTTTTAATTTATGCTGTCCTATTTGTCAATTCATATTTCTATTCCTGAGTTATTGGAGGCCTTTTCAGAAAGCCCTTGGCTATGTCAAGTTTTTAAAGTTTATCCTATGTGTTCCTTGGCCAGAGTCAATGTTTTACATCTTTTTAAGGTGTTTCTGATTTGTACTTGGAGAAAAGTTGATAACAAGCACCCAAAGAATGTTCTGTTTCTTTTTTCTTTGTTTCTTTTTTTATATGTATATGAGTGTTCTCTCTGAATATACACCTGCACACCAGAAGAGGGCGTCAGATCCCTTTATAGTTGTGAGCCACAATTTAGTTGCTGGGAATTGAACTTGGAACCTCTAGAAGAGCAGCCAGTGCTCGTAACTGCTGAGCCATCTCTCCAGGCCTGCCCCCTTTCTTTTTCCTTTTTTTTAAAAAAAACAAAAAACAACAAAAAAACAAGCTTATTTTGTTAACTTACAAGCACCCATTTGGTCTGAGTATGTAGGTGAATGGCTGAGCATATAATAGACTCTATGTTCAAGTATCAGTACTGCAAGGCGAAGATGGATCTCAGGTATGAAAGTAGTAGTTTGTATGAAAGTAATATGTTGACAAGGTATTTTTAAAAAGAAAAAAAAAACTGATGTTCTGTGATAAAAAGAAAAGTATCTAAGTAGGTTGCAAATACATCATGTAAGAATTTTACCTCATGACAACCATCTTCCTTATGGAACACAAAATGTTAATTAGAAAGGTGATCTGTACCTATAGATTAGGATTTTTTTTTTTTTTTTGTTTTTTGTTTTTCAAGACAGAGTTTCTCTATGTATAGCCCTGGCTGTCCTGGAACTCACACTGTAGACCAGGCCGGCCTCAAACTCAGAAATCCACCTGCCTCTGCCTCCCAAGTGCTGGGATTAAAGGCGTGCACCACCACTGCCTGGCTACCAAGGATACTCTTAAACTAAGATTGTTTTTCCTTCCTGTGATTATCTATGGTGAAGAATATAGTAGAAAAAATACAACTGATACTTCTGCCTTGATTATTCACCATTGCTTTTATACTCATAGCATGTTATCAACAGTAGAAAAGGCAAATGGTGCCTGAGGAAAACTAAGAGAATATTTTGAACTTGCCAGGTCTCTGGTAAAGTAATGGAGCTCTCAACAGAAATTGGCCTGCATTGTAGCAGGTGCTGTCGAATAACTTAAATTCTTTGTAATTTTCTCACATAAGACAATATAAATCAGTACAAATTAGTATGTTTGTACTTGTCACTGAAAAAAGTAAGAATGTATAGAAAACTAATTACCTAAATAGTATTGGCAGTTGTAGATGTTCTAGAACAGTAAAATTCATTTGTATCTATCATCATAATCCAGTATACATAATTTTGACATGTTTGGCTGGTTTATAATTCATCCATTGATCCTAAGCTAGAGTTTAAAAAATGGTTGGTCAAATGAGTATGAGTATGAGATTTAATTCCAGAGCTTAAAACTCCACTTCTCAAACAGCAAAATCCTCTTTACAGTTTTCATTACTGAGTATTTTATGTAGTAGTCTACATATTACATTTATATCACCATATGCACAGCACTTAATGTTTGTTTGAAATGCTTATTTGACTTTAGAACTTAACTGTTATTTATGCTGAACTTGAAATTTTTGTAGCCTTATTATTTCTTGACAAAAGAAAAATATTGTGTATTTTTACAGGTCAATTACCATGCTCGACATTACCATCTCACTCCATTTTCAATTATCAACATTATGTATAGCTTCAACAAAACTCAGGTGAGAATCTATTCTAGTCTATTAATGCTATATATTTAAATTGTAAAGCATTAAAGTAAGAATTCTCCTTTGAGTCTTTCAGAACTTCTCTTAATTCAGTGAACTTGCAAAGAACTGTGCTAAGTTCCAAGACTTTAATAGCAGCAGGCAAGGTAAATGCAATCAAGAGATTTACAATCTAGTCATAGAGACGAGAGTGTCAGCAGAGGCTTGTAGTCCAGTGCGTGGTTCAGCCTGAGGCTTTACAGTACTTATCAGTAGATAGGAAAGAGGTACACATCGTACTTATGTGCTTGTTAGCTTTCTCAGGGTTGTAACAAAATACTTGACAACATCTAAGGAAGGAAGGGGTTATTTTGATGTGAAACACTATGACAGTGAAGACATGGAGGCCTGAGCTCAATTGATCACACTGAGTCTGTAGTTGGGAAGCTCTGTTGCTAAAGACACGATGATGCTGCCAATCTTCAGGGTGGGTCTTCCTCCTTAGGTATGCATTCCTAATCTGTTTACAGTGACGGTTCACTATCACAGCTGAGCTTGCACCCAGGCTATGATGTGGCAAAGTGGTTGAAAAGAGAGTTGTCAGAAAGTCTGCTTAAGGCTGAGGTAATGGTTTTGTATGTTGATGTTCAAAGGCAGAAGTAAAAGAGTGGTTATAATTTGGGGACTAGATATAATGTAATTTATTAGAAGCTTGTAGCAGAAGTTGAGGTTAAGAGGAGGATGACAAATAGCCAGAGAAGTAAGCAGCATCATAAAGGGCCTTCTGTGGTCTGTGCACTTTATCCTAAGAGCTACAAGAGAATCACTGAAGATGTGCTACAGTAGTGATTCTCAACCTGTGGGTCATGAGCCCTGGGGAGGTGTCCAATAATCCTTTTGTAGGGGTCACATAGCAGATATCCTGCATATCAGATAATACAAAAGAAAAAAAGGCAAAATTATAGTTTTGAAGTAGCAATGAGAGTAATGCTACCATTGTGGGTCAGCACAGCATGAAGAACTGTATTAGAGTATGTCACTGTGTTTGAGTGACAAGTACATGGTGAATAGACAGAGTGTGTGCATCAGAATTTAATTTTTTTTTTTGAGGGTTTCTTTGTGTATCCTGGCAGTCTTGGAACTTGCTCTGTAGACCAGGCTGTCTCTAACTCAGAGATCGCTTGCCGCTGCCTTCCTAGTTCTAGGATTAAAGGCATAAGCCACTACCTAGTTAAAATTTAAAATTTGAATGTTTGACTTCTAAGAACTTTTCCACATAAATGTTTGTGATCATATGTAAAAATGTATATGCAAGGATATCATATTATAGAATTTCATATAATAATGAGCCAAAATAGCTGGGCAGGAGTGACACTTTTCTTTAATGCCAGCACTCTGGAGGGGAAGCAGAGGCAGGTAGATATCTGAGTTCAGGGCCAGCCTGGTCTATAGAGTGATTTCTAGGATAGCCAGGACTACACAGAAAAACCTTGTCTCTCAAAAGCCAACAGAGAGAGAAAAAGGTTGGGGGGGGGGAGGAGAGAGAGGTGAAAAAATAAATGAGGGTAGAAATTACCCTACCTAGCAGTGGTACCAGTAAAGTAACAATGGTATATTTAGGTGGCAAAACACCAGGTGGCCTTTACAAATAAGAGGCTATCTCTGTGTGTACTGATAGGAAATGGTCCCTGGATTGTTTTTTTATGGTTCAAGGTGCATCTGTTAAAAATGAACAAATGAAAAATTGTATATCTTTCCATGCAGACACATACTCTATTATTATATGCTGAGTTGTCTCTGGAGAATGGAAGTTAAAAGCTTTTGCGGGACTAGGATGAAAACGAGATACATTTCTCTCCTGATACTATAATGCTTCTTTTAATTTTACAATGTTGCTATTTTATTTTCTCATTCACTTATAACATAGATAAGTAATGATAGTAGCAACACCATGGTGTTACTGTAGCAGAAACAGTGAACTCTTGAAGTGTTAAGGGTGAGAAAAGTAGTAGATTTACCAGAGCCTGAGAATGTACAGAACTTTGATTGTTTACACAGGGAGAATGAGAAATGCATGATTTAGGCACAAGTATCGTGAAGTAGCTGTTGAGGAAAATAGGAACTCCAACAAAGAAGGAAAAGAAATGGGGTTAATGGCTATGATGGAGTGAAGCTGGGGAAATATGAAATCTAGGATACCTGTAGGTCATGTAAACAGCTGGACTTGTAGGGGCTGAATATAGCTACCTGAGGTTTTCAGATAAGCTAGCCAATCATTTTGGAGTACTTAGTTAAATGGATATGTTAGTTCATCTTAGTCTAAACTAGGCTACCATGAAACATGAGCAATCGAGGCTACTGGACTGGTATAGGCCTTGGGATCCTGGGACTTGGGAGGTTGAGGAAGGAGGATCAAGAGTTCAAGGTGAGTCTTAGCTACCTAGGCCATCCTGGGTTATTTGAGAGTGCCTCAAGAGACCAAGAACAAAGTGGTAGAAACCCAGGTCGTTACAGTCCTGTAAGATTTATGTAAGAGTAATGCCTTATTAGGAAATATCAGCAAACCTTCTGTGTTTTCATTAAGAACTTCTGTGTTTTATATTTAGGCATTAACAGAACTATTTTTATTGTTTCTGTTTTGATTTTAGGGACCAAGAGCCCTGTGGAAAGGAATGGGAAGCACATTTATTGTTCAGGGAGTCACACTTGGAGCAGAAGGCATAATTAGTGAATTCACACCTTTACCGAGGTACATGTGTAGCCTAGTTTTTCATATTAGTTTTATATTAAATTTTTATCAAATATGGAAGCTAATATCTTGAATCTGAAAGCTTGTCTGAAATAGCGCAGAGAAGGGAGGACAGTAAAGTTTCTTTATTACACCTTGCTGTAAGTGTGTGTATAAGGGTGCTCTCTGTCCTACTGTCTGTTGAGACAGGCCTTTCATTCCTGCTGCTGTGTGCAGCTGTGCCAGCTAAGTGAGAAGCAGGTGTGGGACAACTCCTTTAAGTAGCTCATTTGCTTAGAAAAAATAGTGTGGTTTGTGCTGTAACTAAATAACCCCCTTCAGATTCCCAGGGATGCTTACCTGGAGTTATTGGTAAGCATTTCAAAAGTAACTGAAAATTGGGATAAGAATTATGAGTAAGAATTGACTGGGCAGGAAAGGCTTTCCTTCCAAGAAAATGTGGCAACACCTGGTCTCAACAGAGATCCCTTCCACAGTCTCGGCGACAAAAGCAGCAGCTTGTGCTTGGAAATGAGAAGAAGCTTGGATGAGCTCATCTCTCTCTCTTCTTTTTAAATATTTTTTTATTTATTCTTGAGTCATTTTGTATATATAAAGTATCTGGGACATATCCAACTCAAATCTCCCTCCCTCCACCATCGTGACTTTGCAATGGTTTATTCTCTGTGGGCCTGGAATCAAACATCTGTTTTCTGATAAGAATGAGAGTATTCCTAAGAGGTAGTGTAAAGAGTATTGGTTCAGACTGGCTTATAGAAAGCTAATATATTAATCTTAACTACGCTGGGGCAATTCTGAGCTATGGAACAAAACAGAAGTGCAGAATTAGGAAGGCATGCTAAGTATAATTGATGGTAGTTTGCTGTTAGATTGGAAATGGGAGTATTAGGAAGAGAGTTGCCAGCAGTGGCTGAGATTTTGTTTTTCAAGTATAAATGCTAATCAAGGTGGAGAATCCATTAAGAATAAGTTAGAGAAGTAGTTAAGGAATTTAACTTTCAATAAATGGAGTTTGAGATTTTTGCCAGACCTGTAGGGGTATCTTAGTTACTTTTATGTTACTGTGAAGAGACAACATGACCAAGGTAGCTTATTAAAGAAAGCATTTGATTTGGAGCTCACAGTTCCAGAGGATAGTAGAGATGATGACCATCATGGCAAGAGCATTGCTAGAGTCAGATAGGCGTGGTGCTGTAGCTGTAGCTGTAGCTGTAGCTGAGAGCTTACATCAGATAGGCATGGTGCTGTAGCTGTAGCTGTAGCTGAGAGCTTACATCAGATAGATACCACACCTCCTAATCCTCAAATCTGTCAGCTGTGGGGGCTGTTCTCATACCACCACAGGGGGGCATTTCTAGAACGTGGCTGGAACTGCAGATCAGGATGCCACAGAAGTTATTTAACTATAGACATAGCTTTGAGTATTGGGGCATAAAATATCATTCAGAATATGAGACTCAATGAAATTCAACTAATGGAGAAATGTAGATCACAAGTTCTGAAATGTGACAAGGATAGTTCCTGGACTACTTGTGTGTCTTCATGTCTGTACTATATGTGGAGTGTGGGGGTGGTGACAGCAGTAACAGGGGTAGAGTTAGTGATACCCTCAACAAAACTAGTGGGAAGGTTCATGACATAGATTCTAGAACCAGAGGTTGTAAACTTTGGTTGTAGATATACTAGGAGAGAAAAAGTAGATAAACTTAGGGAAACTGAGTTTCTTTTCTGTGGGTCAAATTCAGCCATTACTTGTTGCAGGAAAGACAGCACTGGACTTGTAGAAAGCCCTGAGAAGACTGGTACTGTAAGTGTCCTACAGTTATGGCTGTTGGCAACAAGGCACTCACAGACAAGATATGTTAGAGATGCTTATAGATGGTAGTGAGCTATTGTAATTTGTTGGCTGCTCTTTGGCAGGACCAATTTTCTGTAGTATATTTTTCTGCATGAACTCATGGATAGTGTTAAAGACTTTGAATAGTTCTGGTTTATTTATCTAAAGGATACATTATCTTGAATGTTAAGAAAGGGAGTTAGTTGAAGGTCTAAACACTAGTATTGCACATGTATTCAGTGTTGGGATTTAATCTTTGTAAGGAAAAGAAACAAAGGCAAGAAGCTAAGAGTAAGCTTTTTCCAATGTGTTGCTTTCAAACAACTGTGTAGTCTCAGAATTCCTTTAATGGAGCTTTGCTAAAGGTTAGCAGCCAGCTAAGTTTTACTGACTTATATTTTAAAAATTGAACATCTATGCTTGGCTAACTTTAATCTCTGTTAGTGCTTTTTATGTCATAGGGTGTGTCAGAAAGTACAGATGTGCCAACTCTTTTTTTTTTTTTGAGGCTTCCCACCCTAAACACAGAGTTCTATAAAAAATTTGGCAAAATGCAGGGCATTCAGTTTAGTAGTGTGGTAAAAATTCAGTGCCTGCAATGATAACATTTGTGGTTCAGTTTCTGGCTACAGTTCAATTTCAGGACCATAGGTGAACAACACTGGAAGTGTAGACAGTGAGCTATGGGGAAAGTGATGAAGAAGGGAAATTGGAATAGACAGTGGTTTCAAAGGCTCAGGGCCACATGATCGGGTAATAGCCCCACTCTTATCGAGAAAAGAAGGCTGCATATGTGGAACACATCCTGTCCTGAGCATTTCTGATAAAAGAATACTACTCTGTCCTGTATTAGTAAGCAGAAGGTACATGCTGGTGCTCGGCTGACTCCCCTTTTCATTGTCTAGGATCCTAGCCCATGAATCTACCCAATCTTGAAACCTCCTCACAGACATGGCTGGAGGCTTGTCTCCTGGGTCTTCTCATCTGTCACACTGACATAGTAGTAGCCTTCATGCTCTCAGTCCAAGCTTTCCCCTGCAGCTTCTGTCAGCAGACACTCACTGATTCTCTGTTTGAACTACCAGTGTCAGAAGTATGTCTAGAAAGGAAGATCCATTCTACAGATTAAAGCAAAATATTTTAAATAACATAGTTTTTGTTTTGTTTACAATTTTACATTTTAGGGAAGTTTCACACAAATGGAACCCTAAACAAATAGGTGAACACCTTCTCCTGAAATGGTAAGTTTTAAAAATGACATTGTTACCAGAAAGTTTTATTAGCTTTTTTAGTGTCAGAGCTGAAAAAAAAAGTTTTTATGCCTACTATAGTGAAGGAAGTTAGAGTAGTAGGAATAGATTTCTAAGGAACAAGTAATACCAAGGCTTAGGGAAAAGCCTTGAAATACACATGGAATCCCCCTCCTCCTCTTCCTCCTCTTTTTCTTCTTTCTCCTCCTCTTCCTCTTCTCCCTCTTCTTCTTCTTCCTCTTCTTCCTCCTCTTCCTCCTCCTCCCCTTCTTCCTCTTCTTCTTCCTCCTCTTCCTTCTCCTCCTCCTCTCCCTCCTTCTCTTCTTCCTCTTCTTCCTTCTCTCCCTCCTCCTTCTCCTCATCTTCTTCCTCCTCATCCTGAAATACATATGCTACTCAAAATAATTCTTAGACATTTGAAAGATAAGGGTTGTGGCTCAACTTTTCTTTTGGTTTAGACACTTTTGTACTTTTTTCAGGATTGGCATGGGTATGTGTGTATTTTCATGTGTTTGGGTGCACTTGTGTGCATGTGGAGGCCAGAGTGTCCTTAGGAGCCACCAACATTTTTTTTCAAAATTTATTTCCATCAAGTACTGCCCCCTCCACTCCCTCTCACAGAGACCCTCCCCCATGCCCCTTGTGTTCCCTTGTGTAGTTCTGGCTGTCCTGGAACTCAATCTCTATTCCAGGCTGGCCTTGAACTCCACCTGCCTCTGCCTCCCAAGTGCTGGGTTTGTACCAAGTGGCGTGTACCTTCACTGCCCAGCTCCTGGTTCTGTTTTTAAGATTATAATATAATGACATCATTTCCCCTTTCTCTTTTCTCCAACACTTCTCATGTAACTCCCACCTTGCTCTTGTTCAAATCCATTGCCTTTTCCCCTTACTTGTTACTGGGTGTACGTGTGTGTTTCTAAATATATAAATACAACCTTGTCAGTTCATATGTTGTTACTTATACATAAATGTTTTAGAGATGATTCCTTGGTATTAGGCCATCAGTTGGAGTGCTGTCTGCGGTTACTGACTAAACAGAGCAGCCAGCAAGCCCCATCAATCTACCTGTTTCTACGTACTCAGCACTGATATTACAAATGCATACTATTATGCCTGGCTTTATACATGGGTGCGGTGGATCATACTTGGGTCTTCATGCTTGCATGGCAAGCACTTCACCAAGCCGTGATTTCCCCAGTCCTTTAACCTAGGTTAAAAAAAAAAAATTACTACTATGGGTTGAACATGAAGAAGCTAAACATCTGAAATCCAAAATACATTAAATTCTGAAGCGTTTGAATACCAACATGACATGTCACATGTCTTGAATTTCTTTATCTTCATCCTATTAATAAGGGATGAGGTGTCAGAATATAGCCACACTATGCAAAAACACACAGCCTTTGTGTGTAAAAGTATAACACAAATTAATTTTGTGTCTAGACTTGGGTCCTGTCCCAAGATATCTAGTTACTTATATGCAAATATCCCCAAATCTGAAACACATCTGATCTTGAGCATTTCTGATAAAAGGGATGCTAAACCTGTGTCTTATTCATCAGAGATATGAATGTATTTGGTGAAGAGTAAGCTCAAAACGATAGTCATTACAGTGCAGTGTAAAGGCACCTAAGTGATTTTTACTTCAGTAACTATTTTTACAGATTAAAAGCTTACTCTGTTTATCTGAAGAATTAGAAATTTCTGTGAATTAGAAATTACTCTAACTGGCTCCCTCTGGGACAGTCCAGCACTTAATTACTTACTGTGTTCCATTAACCTTGGAGGTGAGTACTTACCAGGGCCTGGCCCCTAAGGATGCTGGTTAGGTTAGTCCCACCCATGAAAAGATATTAAGTAACTATGCTTTGCAGACTTGCAAAGTTGTAATGTAGCTATACTGATAAAGAAACAGCTTTGGAAAGCCGTGCAACATTATTTTTTCATAGTAAAAGGGAACTTGACTTATAGTTGTAGGCTGGCTTAGTTCTGCTGATGAGAAATGTAGAAGTAGAAAATCATAGTAGGTAGTAACATAAAGCATTCCTTTCTGGATATCACTAAACTCTAGTCTGTGATACAGTTGTCCATCCAAAGGCTCAGAAACATATTTCAGAGGGTACTAGTTATGTGCAAGTAGATGTCCAAACAGTTAATCATAAATGAACCTACATTCTGCTAAGGTACAATCTAGGAGTTTGTTTGTTTGTTTTTTAGGAAAATTGTCTTTGTATTATTGTTACTTTTATATTTCCATCTCTGTTCAATAAAGTACTCTGTTTCAGTGTTCTGAGTTAATATCACTAGTTCCAAAGTATGATTGAAAATTTAAAAAGATCACTTTAGGTTTGAATGTAAATTTAGGTGAACACATTGAAACATCTTACAGTCTTATTTTAATCATCTTATTTTGTTGTGCTGATACAGTTTGCTTTAATTTCTGCAGCCTAACATACATGGTGGCCATGCCTTTTTATTCAGCAAGTCTGATTGAAACAGTACAGGTGAGCTGTTCTTTATTATAACTTTTTTGTATGTACTGTTAGACTATTTAGTATAGTGTATGTGTCTGATTTCAAAAGTTCACTTCACAGATATACTTATTTATTACATACTACCGTGGATCTAACACACTGCAAATTTGGGTCACACTTATGGCTTAGTTGTCTTTCTCCCTTCCATACACAACTACACTCTTCAGTTAGCTGTCTTGGAACCCAAACTGTGACTTGTTTTGGTCCTTCAAGGCCCCAAGATCAATTTAATATGCTTATTTATGGGTTATCATAACGACTGTATCAATAATTGTTTGAGCACAAGGAATAATCATCCTAAGCGTAAGTCATAGTACCTGTAGATAATAACTACAATGCTATAACTAATAATAAATAATAATAAATAATAAATAATAATAATAATAAATGCTATAACTCAGCATTTAAAAAGAGTGTCCTCCAAAGGAGCATCCAGTGTTGGCTGAACACAAGTGATAACTGCAAACTGAAGCAGTTTCCTGTTAGCATTTAAATCCTGCTTGCTTGTTTTACTATTTCTAACCACACGGTGGCACTTCAAGCACATTGAATTTTGTAGCTTCACTATTTTTTTATAGGTAAACCGTAAGCTAGAAGTGCTTACACGGTTTCTCTTCTGTTTCCAGCATCCGATCTTTTTGTTTTTTGTTTTTTTTGTTTTTCAAGACAGGGTTTCTCTGTGTAGCCCTGGCTGTCCTGGAACTCACTCTGTAGACCAGGCTGGCCTCAAACTCAGAAATCCACCTGCCTCTGCCTCCCAAGGGCGCAGCATTTGATCTTAAAGAGTACTTTTCCGCCATATTAGCGCCTGCTCTGGAGATTGCTTGCTGAGACGGCCTTGTATTTCTGGGTTTTGTTTTCTCTTTATTATCTGTCCCCACTACATCATTAATCTCTGATTTTCCTGTTCCTAATCAAAGTCAGAACTAACTTTGATAAACTGAAATTAACATCTTATGACTGAAACATATTTGTCCTTTCACATTTGGATAGTATTGTGCAGTTCACAGAGTTAGTCTGTCAGGCAGTCTCAGTTTAAAGATAAGAAAAAACTATCAGAAAGATAAAAATTTTGGGCAAAATACTTAAGCAACATGCTGTATCAGGAAAGAGGTTTTACCTTGGGACTGATTTGCCACAGTCACATTTGTCTACTTAAATTAGAACTGTAACTTTAGACAGTTTCTTAAATATCATCTTTAGGCCCCCAGAGCTCCCAGGGACTAAACTACCATCCAAAGAATACACATGGAGAAACCAATGGCTTCAGCTGCATATGTAGCAGAGGATGGCCTTATCTGGCATCAGTGGAAGGGGAGGCCCTTGGTCCTGTGAAGGCTCGATGCCCCAGTGTAGGGGAATGGTAGGGCAGTAAGGTAGGAGTAGGTGGGTGGGTAGGAGAGTACCCTCATAGAAGCAGGAGCAAGGGGGGGCGGGATAGGGGGTTTGCTGAAAGGAAACCAGGAAAGGGGATAACATTTGAAATGTAAATGAATAAAATAACCAATAAAAAAAATTAAAAAATCATCTTTAGATTGTAGTTTTATTTTATAGAATAGAATTGTGTTTAATAGCTGACTGTATTTTGTAAGTATCTAGCTTACAGTAACAGATTTTGTCTGTGTCTGTTTTGATGCTGTCCTTGCTGTGTGTCCCTGCGTCTCACTCTCAGTGCCCTGCTCTCCTTGTCTGTAGACAGCTTGCTTTCTCAGGCTTTTTTTCTCAGGGAGATCACCAGAAGAACTACTCTTTGAAGCCCTTGAATAGGAACTACTTTCCACTGGTTAATCCTTTATGCAGTATTGTTGAGTTCAGTCTATGTGCACTTGAAAAGTTAGTGTTTCAAAGTTCTAGTGGTCCTGTCCCTTTCCTAAAAAAGGGTCCATATTGATTCCCCATGATCAATTTCAGACCTATTCTTATACAATTTCAGGTATAGTGTTGTATCAAAATTTTTATTGACTTGCTTTTTTACTTTACCTTCTTTAAATTTATTTTCTTATCTCATCCAATATTTATTAAGAAACAACCTGTATCAGAAAAGGCCTTAGACTCATGTAATACAGTAGCAAAAAATACTGATAAAAATCCTCTACTTCTGTAATATTTAAAAGCTTGTGGGGAGGATAGACATTAGTATGACATATCTAGAACCTGTAAGGAAGTGATTGTTAAAGAGCAAAGCAAGAATGATGTGGTGTGGGTAGAGAGGGCAGTTCGTGTTTATGAAAGCGCAGATGAAGCCTCATTGAGAAGGTGATATTTGAGTAAAGGTCTAAGCCTGAGAGGGACATGAAGAACACTCGGAGCAGAGGGAAAACAAATACAAGCTGAGCAGGATCGTATCAACTGGTTTCGATGAGTTGGAAGGATTGTTTTTGACTAAGTGAGGGGTTCCGTTCATTAGGTTAGAGTAGGAAGAGGGGCCCCATTAGGATGCACACTGCAGTGCATTGTAAGCATTTAGCCTTTCCGTTAGACAGTGCTACTCGCCTTCCTCATGTTGTGCTGACCCTCAACCATAGAATTATTTCGTTGCTACTTCATCACTGTAATTTTGCTACTGTTATGAATAGTAATGTAAGTATGTGATATGCCATCCCTCAGCTTAATAAAACAGCACCTTTTCCTTTATCTTTCTAGTACCTCTGGCCAACAGCCTTTTTGCTTTTTGAGACAAGTCTTTGTGAATTTCAGGCTGGCCTCAAACTTGCCAGATAGTTAACAGTACCGTTGAACTTCTGAACCTCCAGTTTCCAGCTCCCAAGTGCTGAGCTTACAGGGATATGTTATCACTCCTGGGTTTCTGTAGTACTGGAGAGCTAACTGAGGACCTTGTGCATTCTAGATAAGCGTTTTACAACTGAGCTACACGCATCTCCATCCTCTTGGTTTTCTCTCTCTCTCTCTCTCTCTCTCTCTCTCTCTCTCTCCCTCCCCCCCCCCCCCCCACATAAGTGTAATCCAGCAGTAAACTCTGATCTTAAAAGCATAATTGAATTGTTTGGCTTCCATAGCTGCCTCCCAAGCCAGGCCAGCATTGTCTCTTCTCTGGAGATTTATAGTAACTTTATAAGTACAGTTCTCGCTTCTGCTCTTGTCATTGTTGGCACAGCAGACAGCATTATTTTACAGCATAAATTGTATCAATTTGATCTTTTGCTTAAAACTAAGCATTTATTTCCCATGTGAACAGATACCGTCAGAATTCAGCTTGATCAGTCAATGAGTTTTATTGGGGTTTATTATAGTAATATAGGTGAGGGGTTACTTACAGGAGCAGAAGTGAGACAAAGACACTTGTATCACCAAAGCCTTCCATAGCATGGGTGACAGCTCACAAAGTTGGGAACCTAGAGCACAGTCCACAGCTTGCAGGCAGCACAATAGATTGGAAGATCATAACTTTCCAAGTGACCTGGTCTAAACCTTTTCCTGGCAACTTGGCTGCTTTTTGCTTCCTGGCAGCTGGTCTGGTCCCAAAGTCTTCTTTGCTACTTGTCTGAGAATCTTTGCAACTTATCTTGTTTGAGAGTCTTCTTTGCACCTCAACTCCACTCCTTGGAGAATGAGTCTTGGCTTTTATTGTTTACTTTGGCAGGGAGGGGGCTAGTGAATCTGGTCAGTTTCAGGGACTCCTGAAGATATTTTGGATTGTCTACCTTCCTGTTTTAGGAGTTTCCTGCAAGATGGAATGTGTCTTAGTTAGGGTTTTACTGCTGTGAACAGACATCATGCCCAATACAAGTCTTATAAAGGACAACATTTAATTGGGGCTGGCTTACAGGTTCAGAGGTTCAGTCCATTATCATCAAGGCAGGAACATGACAGCATCCAGGCAGGCATGCATGGTGGAGGAGGAGTTGAGAGTTCTATGTCTTCATCTGGAGGCAGCTAGCAGAATACTGGCTTCCAGGCAGCTGGATGAGGGTCTTATAGCCCACACCCACAGTGACACACCTACTCCAAAAGGGCCACACCTTCTAATAGTGCCACTCCCTGGGCCAAGCATATACAAACCATCACAGAATGTTTCAGTCTTAGAGGAAGCTGCTACAGAACAACTGTTACATGATATTTTATATTACCCTCCATTTTTATAGGAGACTGAAATTGATGCTTAGGAGAAGTTAAGTAGAGTAACAGTTGTTACACAGCCAGTAAGTTGAGAAGGCAGGATTCAAAATGACACTTCAGGGATCTTTAAGCACGTTCCATTCTTCCTTACACATTGTTGCTTCTTAGTGTTCTAAGGAGTTCCTTTAAAATAGTTGAGACAGGCTCTCTACTTCCTCCACTGAATTCCACTTCTGCACTAGAATGGCTGTCCACTTCATTCCTGTCTATTTTGAGGATGTAATGTAACACATCATTTTTCCTTCCCTTTCCTCCCTCCAAACCTTCCCATGTATCTTCTTTGTTCCTTTTGAGAGTCATGGCCTCCTTTATTTGCTGTTACCTTCATATATGTATATGTGTAGACATATATAGTCCTAAATATAATGTGCTTAGGCTGTATAATGATACTCATATGTATGTTTTCAGGACTGACTACTTGGTATTGGATGACCAACTGGCATACTTTCCTGGAGAAGACTATTTTCACACTCTCAACATCCTTACTTGCCTGCAGTTCCTTGCATAGGATTGAGGTCTCATGGGCTTTTCCCCATCCACTTTGGCATTTCTGTTGGTGTGTTCTTGTTCAGCTCCTGTTGGTAGTCATGGTGATGATACTTTATGTGTGTAGCTTCTGTATTACTAGGAGACACAGTCTCACAGCAAGGTCACTGATCTCTGGCTTTTATAATCCTTCTACCCCCTCTTCTGCAGTGTTCACTGAGTCTTAGGTGTAGGAGTGGTTTGTAAATGTATCCATCTACTGGAACTGGGCTCCACAATTCTGCAGTTTCCTATGTTATGGTTTTCTGTAATGGTCTCCATCTAATGTAAAAGACTGTTTCTTTGTAAGGATCTAGTACTACAGTTATCTGTGGGTCAGGGAAAATGTTTCAGTTGTTTTTAGAGATTATGCAGCTTTAGTGAAGTGGTAGTTGTAGGTTCTGCTTCAAGATCCATGGCTTCTTATACGTAGTTGCCTAGGTTTCCAGCACCAGGCATGGTCTCCCTCTTGTTAAGCAGATCTTAAGTCCAATTAGCAAGCTGTTGAGTCACTGCCAGGGAGCTAGGTATGGTTGATTTACTCCTAAGGTTACTATTATCTGTTCTAGTTGGCTGGATGTGGAGAACGCTACGAGTTTTTTAAATGTCATTTTGGGTGAGTACACAGATGGCTGTGAAAATTGTGGTAAGAGCTCCAAGGCACATCATTATTGTTAAGATAGTACTATTGCTTGAGGTTAGGATGAAATAGAATTATTAGAAAGAAGCCTGCTACAACTACAGTGCTTGAGTGAAGTAGGGCCAAGACTGATGCCGTTACTGAACTCTTGAGGTACTCCTGCTGTGCTCATTTCTGGGGTTCATAGGCGTTAGAGCTGGGTAGCACTGTTGTCGCTTCCTTCCTTTGGCAGCTTGTATGTCAGCTTCTGGTACTATGAGAGCTACTCTTCTGGGAGGAGGCACTTAGGCCGGTTCCAGATCAGATGTCTCTGGGCTCTATTTGTGAAGTGCGTGTGTTCAGCTACAGGACTTACCTTCCACCTTTGGGAGGTAACCAAGGGCAATAGCAATAGGCTGTATGTTTTGAAAGACTCTTAGACAGTCCTGGCTAGCAACACAAAGAGAACTTGTCATGTCTGCTATTGGGATTTCTGCTAAGGGTCTTTGGCTCTTGGAGGGAGGAGCATTGCCAGGCAAGTTGAGAAAAGTTTATTTAAACTATACATGTACACAGAATTCTGTGTATTATACGTTTTTTTAAAAAAGAGAATATAATTCTTACGACTTTCAGAATTCCTTTCCCGATTTTACCCTTTCTCCTTTTTCTGTATGTACTTCCCTCTCCCTTCCCTAAATAGCCTTACTTTCCTATTTCCCTGGTCAGACCACTTGTATGCTACTATTCTTCTCTGCCTTCCTTCTTCTGTATTTAACTCCCCCCCCCCCCACTCCTGTAGAGCCCCTCTTCCCATTTCCCTGGTCCACTCCTGTAGAGCCTCCCTTTCCATTTCCCTGCATTTCCCTGATCAGATCACTTATATTCTGCTTTTCTCTATATTGTTCCCCAACCCCTTGCCCTAGCAATGGTCCCCCTTTATTTTCCTGGTTTCTGCAGTTACTACTGAATATGTACTCTCATCTGAAGATTTGGAGCTGGGAGCCGCTAATGAGAGAGAACATGTGATCTCCCCCTGCCCCCGCCCCATCTGGGTCCCTTTATATAATAAGATCTTTTTTAGTTGTAACCATTTACCTGCAAAGTTCATGATACTATTTTTCTTTACAACTGAGTCCTATTCCATTGTGTATATGTACACATTTTATTATCCATCAGTTGTAGGTCATTTAGATTGTTTTGGTTTCTTAGCTATTGTGAATAGAGCAGCAGTGACCATGGCTGGACGTGTATCTGTGGAGTAGAATGTTGAATCCTTTGGGTATGTGCCAAGGACTGGTACAGCTTGATCATATGGTAGATTTATTTTTAAATTTTTTGAGAATTCTCCACACTGATTTCCATACTGACTGTATAAGTTTGCAGTTCCACCAATAGTGAATGAGGGTTCCCTTTTCCACATCTCCTTCATTTGTTTTAGATTGGTTTGTCGTGTTAATCTTTGCCATTCTGACTGGGGTAAGAGGAAATCTCAAAGTTGTTTTGATTTGTAATTATATAGCTAGGGACAATGAGCAGTGAGCATTTTTTGAGATACTTCTTAGCCCTGCCCCCTTCTTTTTCTTTTGAGAACTCTATTCAGGTTCCAGGCAGAGCTCTCTGCCAGCCATATGTCTTTTGTCAGATGTGTAACTTAAAAAGATTCCCATTTTATGGGCTGCTTCTTCACCCAATTGGGTTTGAGTGTTTGTTTGTTTGTTTGTTTGTTTGTTTTTTGCCTTTTCAGAACATTTTGTTTTATAAAGTCTATCCTGTCAGTTCTGGGGCAAATGGAGCCCTATTTAGGAAGTCTTTTCCTATATCTATATCCTACAGGGTACTGTCTGGAAGAAATTCTAGAAGTTTCAGTGTTTCAGGTTTCACATTTAGGTTTTTTTTATCAATTTGGAATTAGTTTTTGTACAAGGAATAAATATGTGTCTAATTGAGCAGTGAATTATCCCAGTACCATTTGTTGAAGATGCTTTTTTTTTTTTTGTCAACTTATGTTTTTGGCATCTTTGTCAAATATTAAGTGCATGCAGTTACAGGTACTCATGTGCTTGGATCTTCAGGTTGTCTTTCAGGTCTAGGAGCCTGCTTTTGTGCCAGTACTGTATTGTTTCTATTACTATGGCTGTGTAATGCTTCTTAAGATCTGGAATGGTTATTCCTCTAGCTGTGTTTTCTGCTCAGGGTTGTTTTGGCTATCTGGGATCTTTGTGGTTCTATATGAATTTTAGGGTAGTTTTGCTTTGTTCTTTTTAACTGTTTTTAGTCTCAGAAGTTTTGTTATGTTGTGTTTTCATTTAGTTCTTAGAAATTTTTTATTTCTTGATTCCATCTTTGACTCATTCATCATTTATTAATGAATTGTTTAATCTCCATGAATGTATAACTACTACACTTTTATTTGCTATCAATTTTTAAGTTGTAGTGTATTATGGGTAGATTGGATACAAGAACTGATTTCAGTCTTTTTGAGTTTGCAAAGATTTGTTTTGTGTGTCAAGAGGTCTATTTTAGAAAACCTTCCCTGTGCTGCTGAGTAGATTGTGTATTGTTTGGGGTTTGGGTAGAATGTTTTCTAGACATCACTTAACTCCATTTGATGTATGATGTCAATTGATTCTGATGTTTCTCTGGTTTTTTATTCAGATGACCTGCCTGTTGAAGAAAATTGAAATCATCTATTATTAATGGAGTGATGTTAATCTGTTTTTAAATACAGTTGTATTTATTTTTATCCAATTGGGTTCCCCAGAGTTCACTGCATGTATGTTTCGGATAATAATGCACTCTTTATTAACTGTTTCCTTGATTAGAATATAGTAGCATTCTTTATCTCTTCTGATTAGTTTTAATTAAGTCTATCTTGTTAGATATTAAAATAGTGATACTTGTTTACTGGTCACAATTCAATACACTTTCTTTGTTATGTATTCTCTCTCTCTCTTTTTTTTTATAATTTATTTTTTTCTCAAATCGTAATTCATTCACACAGGGGTATAAACTCAGAAAGGCAGGATGTGGGGAAGGGAATGACACTGGAGTGTGGGTGTTCAGGGGGAATACAGATATCTTCAGAACCGGGTATCAGCTGGGTGAAGGTTCAGGGGACAAGTCACTATGACTCTGCCTATGACTCGCTTGTCCTTATCTAAGTTGGTATTGTCTGCCCAGGCTACCTATTTACAAGGTCTATGACTACTCAGGTTTGTAAATTTCCACAAAAGCTGCCTGTTTACATTAGCTTATAGCCATCTGTTTCCATGTTTTTCCACTGAGACCCAAGACTTGGTGTTAGTATACACGTATGACAGGCCTATTGCTGATTTTAGGCCTATGGCTGATTTTAGGCCTTCAGTGGGTAAGCAGGGCTGCCCTTGACATCTCCTCCCTTCTCTAATTGTAGAAGGGCTGTGGCAATTCTAAACTTGCGAAGGCGGGGATAGAGGCCTGACCTCCAGTATTTGAAGGGGACCTTGTAATGGCTCCAGTCCCCCTGTCGTTGTCCAGTGAGGCATGAGGGCCATACCCGTCCCGATGTCTTTTTCCTGGAGCGGGGATACTTTTGACATCAGCCCCTATGCAGTCAGGGTTGTCCCTCAGGGAACCCAGATAGATATTTTTATCTTTTGTTTATATTCCTTTGCAGAGCTTAGCCTTGCAGCATAAGCAAGAATTCAGATCGCCTGACAGAGGGGGTTCTGGATGGCCCCTCTCTGCTTGGTCTAGGGGCAGAAGTCCCCCCCTTTTAGGTTGGGTGGAGATGAGTTTTGGAAACACCCGGTATAAAGTAACAACCTCATCTTGAGTCTCGTGGTCCTCCATAGCTAACTTATGATAATGTATCTGAGTAGGTTTTGCTACCAAATTATTTATCTGTTGTATCACAGAGTTAGTTCGCCTATTTGAGAGCCAGGGACCAGCAGAAAAAAGCAAAAAGAACCCAAATAATGGTCCCAAGATGGGAGGAAATAGGGTTGACAACCTTGGGGAGGCTGAAAACCAATTCTTTTATCAGCATTCATCTGTCTCTTTCTCTCTCTGATTTTTCTTAGGGCCTTCACTACCTGTTTCATGCTCTCTTTAACCCTCCTTGTCTTGTCTATGTAAAGGCAACCTTCTTCTTTAAGAGCTGTACACAGTCAAGAGCTGTACACAGCCTTTTCTATTGTGATAGAGTAAATCAAGTCCAATAAGGATCTTTGCGATTTTAGGAGGTCTCTTCAGACAGCGAAACGAGGGATTTCTTCAGATTAGTGATGTCAATCTCTAGCTGTTTGGTGTTCTTGTCAGTGGCCCTTCAAAGGTCTGAGTAGTATAAGTTCGGAGGCCAGCATCTGGATTAGAACTTCTAACAGCAGACATCACGGGTTTTTACCTGGGATGCTGCCTGAGTTCAAGCTCCTGGGAGTCCCTCTTCCTCTTGGTTTTCTGGGGTTGGGTACAGAGCTGCTGCCTGTGACCTGCTCTATGCTTGGGCCCAGACCGGAAGTCCTCATGTATTCTCTCTTTTAGCTACTTTTCTTTTTTCCTCCTGTCATTGATATTCTGTATGTTTCTTGTATCTGTATGTGGGTGTCTTTCTTTAGTTTGGGGGATGTTCTCTGATTTTGTTGAAGATCAGATCTATGTCTGTGCCTTGGGATTTCTCTCTCATCTTTGCCTATAATTTGTAGGTTTAGTTCGTTTCATGGTGTTCCACATGTTTCTTTTCTGTGTTTAAAATTTTTTAAATATTATGCTTATTTGATCTAGATCCTGTACTTCAATCTTCAAGTCCTGATATTCTGTGTTCTATTTGATTTATTCTACTAATAAGACTTTCCTGTGAGTTTCCTAACAGCAGCTTGAGTCTTCTTCAGTGAGTTTATCTCCTTATTGAATTCTGTTCTCAAGTCCTGGATCGTCTTAATCATTTCTGTAGCTTTATGTTTGTATTTCTTGGGTATCACTAAGGTGCTTATTCCCTTTAAACTCTTTCTCCTCAGTGTTATTGAGTTGTTTGTGTCTTTAAATTCTGAAGTCTTTTATGAATTTTATGATTGTTCTTTTAAATTCTGAGTCCTTGGGTTTACTTAGGTAATTTGCCTTGGCAGATATTTATATATGACCAGTAGGTTTTTAGAGAGAAGATAGATACTGGCTTGATTGTTCATATTTTGGAATTTTTGCAATGAGATCTGGTCATGCGGATGTCTTTTCTTTGGTTAGTCTGATATGGACTGAGTAGGTTAAGGTAAAAGCAGGGCAGGTTCGTCCTAGAGGTTGGAAATGGCTTGGGTGGAAAGGAATCAGGGACTCCTGTCGAAGAGACTGGGATGGTAGGCAAGATGTGCTTCCTGGTCCAAGCCTGAAGTGTGGATCTTGATCCATGTGAGTGGAAGGGTTGGCTGGAGGGGAAATAGGTAAAAAGGTTTGCATAGTTGGGTAAAGAGCCAAAGGTACTCGTAGGTGGTTGGAGGTAGACTATGTCCTGCTCATTGCTCTTCATGGTTTATCTTTTGAAAAAATAATATAATGCTAATCCAATCTCACAGCTGAAGTTGACAAATCATGGATGTTTTTCTTCTTTTGTGAAAATACATTTATCTTAAAGGGACCTAATAACAGTATTTTCTACAGCAATTTTATTATTAAGTTGATGGTGCTCAGTGGTAAGGAGCACTAATGATTCCTTCTAGAGGACCAGGCTTCAGTTCTCAGCGCTTCAGTTCCAGGGGATCTGATGGCCTCTTTTGTACCCTACAGGCAGGGCACACACATGGTGCAAAGACATACATGGAACAAAACAACCATACATATGAAACAAATAAGTCTTTTTTTTTTTGTAATAAAATTGTACATTTTTGATCACTTTTGTTTCAGAGTGAGATAATTCGAGATAATACTGGCATCCTGGAATGTGTTAAAGAAGGAATTGGACGAGTGATAGGCTTGGGAGTGCCTCACAGCAAACGCCTTCTTCCACTGTTTTCATTGATCTTCCCAACAGTGCTGCATGGAGTTCTTCATTACATCATCAGCTCCATCATTCAGAAGATTGTCCTTCTAATTCTGAAGAGAAAGACCTATAATAGCCACCTAGCTGAGAGTACTAGCCCCATGCAGAATATGTTGGATGCTTATTTTCCAGAACTTATTGCTAACTTTGCTGCCAGCCTTTGCTCTGACGTTATACTTTACCCATTGGAAACAGTTCTACATCGTCTTCATATTCAAGGAACACGCACAATAATTGACAATACAGACCTTGGCTATGAAGTACTTCCAATTAATACACAGTATGAGGGAATGAGAGACTGTATAAATACCATCAAGCAGGAGGAAGGAGTGTTTGGTTTTTATAAAGGGTTTGGTGCTGTTATAATACAGTATACACTGCATGCAACCATCTTGCAGATTACCAAAATTATTTACTCCACACTTCTTCAGAATAGCATTTGAAATTTAGGTTCTGTGATTGGCTGATCCAACAAATGTGGTCTGGATAATTTGCTATGACATTTCAAGTAATAAAAGTAAAATACTGCATGGAAAGAAATAGGCTGGGAATTAAGATCGCTGGAAAAGCTCATGCTGATTATTCTGACTTCTTATTTTTCTTAAGGGACAGATACATATATATATATATTACTTGATCAAACCTTTCCAAAATTGAAACTTCAATAAAGGTAATACATTAAATTTAAAATGTAAAGTTACATTTTAGTATAATACTCATGCCGAAGTAAAATTTATCCTGGGTGGAAACAAAAATGTATCAAGTATAAAATGAAATTACAATGACTTGAATCTATTTTACTGACCTTAATATTTGTTATATATTTGTTTAACTTGGATTCAGGTCAGTGTGTTAATTCTTAAAGCAGTGGATAGTATTGGGATTTTACCTTTAAGCAAGTAGATTATGTCATCATTGAAAAAAACTAATAATTAGATTTGGCACTGTGTAAGCAGTGGTTGAAGAGTTTTAAATTGTATTTAACCATTTTAATTGCTGTATATATTTATTATATGGAGCCATTTGTGTGTGTGTGTGTGTGTATGTATGTGTATACATGTAACTTGGGATTTCCTTCATCCCTGCAAGTTTTCATAGACCAGCTTCATGCATCAAATGAAGGTAGACACTTTCTGCTTGAACATCAAGAACAAGACATCAAAACGCCAGAAAATAGCTTTCTTGTCTGCATCACATCCAGCCTTGCAGTGTCAGAAACTTGAAATTTGTCATATGCTTGTGACCTGTGGATCATCAGATGATTTTTAGAGCTACTTTTAAAGATACCTAACAATCATGGCAGCCATTACCGTTTTCACCCTTACCTTAAGGAGCCTCACTTGTCTTTCATTTCTAAAAGAACTTATCTTGGAGGGAACAAAATTAAAGTTCTCCTGAGAATTTGTGCCTCTTGCTCACCATAAATAATCACTGCAATCTTTCTTTTTTCTTACCTTTTTTTGTATGCGTGCGTGTATGTAAAGTTTTATTCTCCAAATAAGCTACCAAGAAGATAAAAATGAGACGTTCTTGTTACTTTTTATTCAAACTTGCTTGGATAAGTACTGAATTGAAATACAAACCTCATAGGAAATTTGCCCTTATGTTTTATGAAGGAAGAGGAGGAGTCACTATATTTCAACAAAGGAAACGTGTTAATCACTTCAATAAAGTTGGTGTGTTCCCACGGTGGATTAGCCTTTGTAATAAAGTAATGTAGAGTTCACTGATCACTCATGCAGCATTTAGCATTTCATTTCCTCATGGATATGCCCCAGTTTACACGCACTGAAGTGCAGTGCCTCCAGGTGTCGCCCAACCTAGAATGCATGCAAACTAACCCTGATGTTAATGTTAAACGTTGCAGAGAGTGTTTGTACCATGACTGGTAAGAGTGGGAGCTTTACACGGTCATGGAAAAGCATGAAGTAGTGTGTCAGTAGCAGCTGTCCCTACCATCTATGTCTCTGAAGTAATGCTGTCAACTCTTCAGTTCCTCAAAAGGGAAAATAAATGCTGTTGATCACATTTTGCATTTTATGGTTAAATCTCTTAACGTGTTTTACTTTGTATAAAGAGGTTAACATTTTTTATTGACTTTTAGCCGCTAAGTTTTTAGATGTCTATAGTCACCTTCCTTAGAATCTCATTTTATAAGTTAAGGTGGTTTCAGAGAAGAAACTAGAAAATTTTGGTTTCAGCAAATAGTTAGAACAGTCTAAATGGAATCAGATATTTACTAGGTAAATTTTGTGGAATTTTCCATGTATCTGAATACTAGATATTTGAGGATTATTTATTGACAGTTACCATGAATTTAGTAATATAAATTTATTGATCTGAAGTAAAAATGCTGTAGCTGAACTAAATACATGATTGGTCTCCTTGCAGAAATCTCTACAAATTACCTTAAAAACTAAAGTTGGAGAGTGGTAAATAAGGTTTGTTTGTTTGTTTGTTTGTTTTAACTGCTTTTTCAAATTTGTTAAAAGTGCAGCCTTTGAAAGTCAAACGCATTTTAACTGGCCAGTGTTTCTCAGTGAATTAATACCTTTTATACTTAGCATGACAAATAGCCCAGTGATGTGATTATATTAAGTAGAATATATCAAAGCAGTCACTCATGGATGGTGCAGAATGCTTCAATGTTTTTATCCAAGAATTCCAGAATCTGTATGGAAAGTAGAGGATTCTACCTTGAGCGATGTGCTGTTGTTGGCTGAGCTCATGGAGGATTTGTGCTGTCTGTGTGGGTATGGATGCTGTAGAACAAAAAAGACATTTTCCCAGCTCTTGCAAAAACTAGGTTGAGTGACTTAGAAAACTTAGTTAAGCTAATAAAACCCTTTCATAAGGGTTGACATCACACTAGAGTTGGAGTACTACTTACTGCTGACATTTCTGAGTTCCCGTCAAGTGTTTGGTGTGATACATCTTGCGACCCTCTCCCCTCCTTGAATAGCTGCCATATTACTTTTGAGCCATTTTCATTAATACAGTACTAGTTTGTATAACAGAGTAACAAAAATCTGTGGTTTGACTTTTACATCTTGTTACCTCAGCGAGGAGGTTTATTTTCTTTATTTTTACAATTTTGTCACTACCATTTTAAATATTTTAGGTAATAAGTTGCAATATAAAAAGCTTGATAAAACATTGAAATCAAGAAAATATATATGTGTATGTATATGTATATATATGTATGTATGTGTGTGTATATATATATGTATGTATGAATATATATATCCATTATTGATACTATAGGACTACTCATGAAGGGGATAAAAGGTAATATTCTTTTTCTAGATAGAAATTAAGAGAAATCTATATGTAAAATTGAACATTTGCCACCACTTACTTAAAAAAAGTCCCTTGCATCATAAAACTAGGCTAATGGATGTGGCATAGAAAGCAGTATATTTTCAAAAGTAAATTTCTGCATTGTATTTTGTTTAGAAGTCTTAACATCTTTTACTGTTAAAACAGCCCTATGGCATTTGTGGAGTAGTCCTGTTTTGGTGCTATTGGAGGAAGTAATTATAGAAAGCCTCTGACTTGTCTCATTGAGTAGCTGTGGGTCTGACAGCATCAAAACAGCCAGCTCCATAGGAACTCTAGGATGAAGATGAGAGTTAAATGTTAGCTGAAGGCAAGAGAAGAGATTTAGAGCACTCGCAGTGAATAAGAAAACAAAACTAAAAATTGAGTCAAACAGTAATAGAATCAAGCCCACAGCTAATTTACTAAAGAAGTCCCAAATTACTAAGTCAGAAATGAATAAAGGGGGCATTGCTAAGCTTAGCATGCTAAACAGCACGGGTTTAGGACAATGCTATGAAAAACCACATGCCGGATTGGACAAATCCCTGTAAGCAGACTACAACAGGCGCAGGAAGAAACAGAAAATTGAGCAGGTGAGGCCAAGTGTGAACCAGTCAAAAACTCAAAGTCTAGGACTAGCTTTATTGGTAAAGTCTACAAACTACTAAAGAATTTGTACCAATGCTCTATTCACCAAAAACTTGGAAGAGGTGGAAACACTTTCCAGCAACCTATGAAGCCAGAATTAAACCAGTATAGGATTAAGTCCTAGACAAGAGCTACAGAATAACATCTCTTATGAGTATATATGCAAAAATTACCCCAAACCTAGCAAACTAAGAGGCTCTAGAGATGGATCACCAGGTAAGAACACTTTCAGAGGATCTATGTTCAATTCCCAGCACCCACATGGCAGCTTATAATAGTAACTCATTTGGTGGCAAAAGATGTCTAGTTAAGTGTTGTCACAGTCAACCGGGTTCACCTGAAAGAGAGGCTGGGAATGGAAGAAGGGACAGGAGGGTGGGAAGAGATGAAGCCAGGACAAAGGTCTCTGATCGAGGCTCAATGCTTTAATGTTCATCTTTCAATTTAAAGGGGAAGCCGCACCCCCAGAGTTCCTTCTTGCTTCAGCCCGGTGGGGGTGAGGGAAATCTATCCTTAAGGGAAGCTCAGCAGGCAGTCTATTCTTCTCAGCTCCTGTAGCAGGCCTTGGGTCGGCCAAGGTGGTTAACACTTGAGTCCTACTGTTTTGGTCTGCTGTGGTAAGCAAGGTCTCTCAGGCCTGCTCAAGGCTGGGGGAAGGGTACAGTTAAGACTTTGTCCTCTCACCATTTGGGGAGACAAAAATATACACACTTATATATACTTTTTAGTATGTATATACTTTATTTTATTGTGGGTTTTTTTTGTTTTTTGTTTGTTTGTTTGTTTGAGAAAGGTTTCTCTATGTAGCTCTGGCTATTTTGGAACTCACTCTGTAGACAAGGCTGGTCTCAGATTTGCTCAGATTTGCTTGTCTCTGACTCTTAAATGCTAGGTTTAAAGGCATGTACCTCCCTCCCTCCCTCTCTCTCTCTTCCTCTCTCCCCTCTCTCCTAGCTTCAACAGTAGTAGGTTTCTATATGCGCCCTCAAATGGCCCTTGGTATTGTGTTCCCTCCTTTACCCCTATTCTCTCCCCCTCCATTTAGTTCTCCAGATCCACTCTGCCTAACTTTATATTTTATTCCCCTTTCTTGAGAGATCCATTCCTCACCTTTTTATTTTATCCACCCCAGTCCTTTTTATTACTAATTATTATTACATGGATATATGTATGTACTGGGTAGTTTTATGACAACTTTATAGAAGCTAGAGTCATCAGAGATGAACGAACCTCAACTGAGAAAATGCCTCCAATGAGCTGTAGACAAGCCTGTAGGCTCTACAGTGTAGGCCATTTTCTTAATTGGTGATTGATGTGGGAGGGCCCAGCTCATTGTGGGTGGTGCAATCCCTGGGCTGGTGGTCTTGGATCGATAAAGCAGGCTGAGCAAGCCGTGAGGAGCAAGCCAGTAAGCAACACCCCTCCATGGCCTTTCTATCAGCTCTTGCATCCAGGTCCCATGCTCTGCTCAAGTTCCTGTCCTGACTTTGATGATGAACTATGATGTGGAAGTGTAAAGCCAAATAAACCCTTTCCTTCCCAGTTTGCTTTTGCTCACAGTGTTTCATCACATCAATAGAAACCCTAATTAAGACAAGTTGGTACCAACATAAGATATTAGTCTGACAGACCTGACCATGTTTTGGGAGGACTGTGGAAGGACTTTGGAACTTTGGGCTAGAAGAGGCATGACTGTTATGACTGTTAAGAGCTCAGTGGGATGTTCTGTAGGATCTTGGAAGATAAGAATGTTGAGAGAAGTACAGACAATGGAGGCCTGCCTTGTGAAGCTTTAGAGGGTAGTTTAAAGACTCTGTCAGCCAGGCGGTGGTGGCGCATGCCTTAATCCCAGCACTTGGGAGGCAGAGGCAGGTGGATTTCTGAGTTCGAGGCCAGCCTGGTCTACAGAGTGAGTTCTGGGACAGTCAGGGCTATACAGAGGAAACACTTGTCTCGAAAAACCAAAAAAAAAAAGAAAGACTCTGTCAATACCATTTACTATTTTGAATAGAGATTCTGTCATTCTGGTCAATTGGGGCTAAAGAACCAGCTGGAAATAAGAAGAGACCAGCCTCATGGAAGTGAAACCTTTGCATTAATGGGACAATTGATGCTGGCCACCTGGAGCTAAGAAGTTAGCAGTGATCCAGAAGAGATCAACATCATTGAGGCAAAATCTTCCGTGAAGTGTTTCCTCAGGGTCAGCACAAAGATGCTGTGTTCTGGAAGAGGTGAAGCTTGTACCTTATGCTGGTAGCTGAATTTGATAGTGTGAGAGTCACCCAGGTGGTACTGGTTTTGAAGGAATGAAGGAGTCTTGGAGAAGAGCTGAGGCTTGGCACTGTGAGAGGCCAGGAGAGGCCATTGGTGAAGGTGCAGCCTCAGTAGCAGTTGAAGGCCCAGGATTGAAGGGATTATGCAGAGAAGTTAAGGCTTGGCACCCTGAAGAGAGCCCAGGGCAGGCTATTGGTGAAAGTGCAGCCCAATTGTAGCAGAAGACTCGACATTTTGGAGATGCCAGTACCTTGGGTTGACTACCAAGAACAACAGCCTTGAGTAGAGCCTATCCAGGCTTAGAAGACAAGCTATGTGTGCTGTAGAAGGTGGAGCTAGAGAAGTGACCCAAGCCCTTTGGAGGAGCCCAGAAGATCATGAGTGGATCTCAGACAATGGACATTGAGTAATTTATACTATTGGCATTTGTTTTACTTTGTTCAGATTGTGACTGTGTCCTGGTTCTTTCCTCTTGAAATGAGAGGTATTTAATTTTATTTTGATTTTTTACTGGAGCCCACAGGTGAAAGGCTTCAAGCTTTTAAAATAGATTTTGGGTGTTTAAAGATATTGAATATTTAAATTGACTGAAGTCTCTTGTTTGTTTTTTTTTTTTGTTTGTTTTGTTTTTGAGATAAGGTCTTAAAAAAGAGATTGAATATTTTAAAGAGGCTGAAATTTCTTGTTTATTTTTGTTTTTGCTTTTGAGACATGGTGTAGGTATGGCTGTTTTGGACTCAGTTTGTAGACCAGGCTGGCCTCAAACTCAGAGATCTACCTGCTTCTGCTTCCCAAGTGTTGGGATTAAAGGCATGTGCCACCACTGCCTGGCAAGACTGAAGTTTTAATATGTTTAAATTTGTAAGAACTGTGAGACTTTAATTTTTTTATGTTTTATATTGTGATATTAATATTAATGTGCTGTCTTGGGAATAAATGAGAAAAGAAAGTATTGAAAAGTGATTTGTGTGTCAAAATGACAGTTGAACTGGCTAGTTTTATGTCAACCTAATACAAGCTAGAGTCAGAAAGGAGGGAGCCTCAGTTGAGAAATGCTTCCATTAGATTCAGTTATAGGTAAGACTGTAAGGCATTTTCTTAATTAGTGATAGATGTGGGAAGGTCCAGCTCATTATGGGCAGTGCCATTCCTGGGCTAGTGGTTCTGGGTTCTACAAGCAAGCAGGCTGAGCAAGCCATGAGGAACAAGCCAGTAAGTAACACCCCTCTATGGTTTCTGCATCAGCTCCTGCTTCCAGACTCCCACTCTGTTTGAGTTTCTGTTCTGACTTCCATCCACAGTGAACAGTGACTTGCAATATAAGTCAAGTAAAGTATTTTGCTTTATTTTCCCGCTGCC
Source organism: Grammomys surdaster (assembly GCF_004785775.1). Classification (NCBI taxonomy): domain Eukaryota; kingdom Metazoa; phylum Chordata; class Mammalia; order Rodentia; family Muridae; genus Grammomys; species Grammomys surdaster. Next base: position 5,587,493 of record NW_021604593.1, read on the forward strand.
TCTCCTCCACCTCCATCAGACTCCTGAACCATACAGGTAAGCTTCCCTTACTTTGCTCTCTGAGCCTTCTGGGCCAAGCCAAGCTGCTTTCTGAAATATACCTGTTCAGCCATAATAATACTTGCATGTGGGCTGGAGAGATGGCTCAGCGGTTAAGAGCACTGACTGCTCTTCCAGAGGTCCTGAGTTCAAATCCCAGCAACCACATGGTGGCTCACAGCCATCCGTAATGAGATTGGATGCCCTCTTCTGGTGTGTCTGAAGACAGCTACAGTATACTCATAAATAAAGTAAATAAATAAATCTTTAAAAAAAAATAATACTTGCATGTATGTTTTCAGAGATGGTTATTTGGCACCGGACAACCTACAGACCATGAATTTGAAGAAAAGGAGGGGACAGGTCTTTGAAAGGGTTTGGAAGGGAAAGGAGAAATGTAATTCAATTATAATCTCAAAAATAATTTAAAAATTAGAGTATAATAAAAATGATCCAAAACATATAAGATTCCTGTGTGTGGCTGCACACTGTTTTCTTAGTATATCCGCATGTAATGTTGTACTAGTATGATCCTTTGTGCTGTGGTTCTAGTACATCCGTGTTCTAGTAAATCCAGGTGCATTGCTATGGTAGAACTTCTATTCTCCCAGTGCTAATACATGTGTGTGTGCTGCCATGTTAGTATATTCTTGTGTGAGGTTGCATCTGTACGTCCACATTCAGTGCGGTACTTTCTCAATGCATGGTGCTCTAGTATGTTCATGTGTGCCGCTAGTTTAGTTTATCTGTGGACACTGTTCTACTAGTAAGTGCTGCACTGGTGCTCACAGCTATACTTTTCATTTATGTACAGTGGTGAACTAATACATCCATGTGCCTGATGTCTGTACCAGTACACCCATGGGCACTGCTGTACTAGTACAACCGTGTACCCTACTGTACTGGTGTTGTGGGAGATACTTAAATCTCCAACCCAATCAGAACCGGTCAATGAAAACACAACTCAGTAATTCAGAAAATATGAATATATTCTGTAAGCCTAGATTCAGCAGATACCCCTACACTACTCTGTTCCCCAGCTATGAGACCTTTATAACTTGAGGGTTTTCCAGCTCCTGCGTTTGTCCTTCTACTTCTTGTTTCCCAGTCGTTGTCCTCTGTTGTCCTCTCTCTCTTCTCTCCCCAGTCATTGTCGTCTCCATTGTCTCCATTGTCTTCCTCCTCCACTGTCTTCCTCCAGTTGTTCTCCAGTCGTCCTTCTCCCTGCTCTCTTCCCACCAACCTTTATTTCTCCACCTCCCCTTCCTCTGCCCAATCACTGGCTCCAGCCTTTATTTTACAAATTAAGACGGGCAGAAGGTTCACTAGAAATCACCTGTGTAATGACTCACACCTCCTCTGCAGCCCTTCACAGGAAAGGGGAATTAGTATCTAAATACAAGGCTGGGGCTATCCACAACATATTGGTATGTTAATTTGTGCTGCAGAATGCTACTTTCATGCATACTGCTATTCCAGTAAATCCAGGTACATTGCTCTAGTGGTACATCCTTATGTACTCTTATACCAGTATACTAATATGCAGCTCTCTGTGCTGCTTTTCTAATAAACTGAGGTTCACTTCTGTAGCTGGACATCCATGTCCACTCCTGTACCATTACCTCCACAGATACCTCCCCCATATTTCATATTTACTAGTGTGTCTGCATCTTTGCTGTCCTGGGACATCTGTTTGTTCTGATGTACAAGTACATCAGTGTGTAATGCTGTAGTAATCATGTATATGTGCATGCTGCTGTGGTCGTGCAACTTTGTAAGATCTGGGAGAAGTAATGGGAAGTCTTGTTTGGTGAAGTAGTTAGTAGAATAACAGAAGAAACCTGTGTGTAACTTTATATATAGGTAGGGCATGTATGGTGAAAACCTAGAGGTTAATGGCAGCTCAGACTGGAACAGTTAGACTAGGCTAGAGCACTGGATGTAGAACCTGGGTTTAGGGAAAAATGTGGATGCAGAGTTCAAGGTAACTCACCACGCTCTATCCTGGGGGAAGATGTGGGGAATTTGAGTGTGGTACTTTCAATAATATAGAAATGAAATTCAAAATGAAATCAGGATAGCCTTTATGGCTCTTTATTGATTTATAGTCTCTGGGAGGAAAAGTAACCATAGACTCAAGTGCCTAGGGAGGAAAGGACTCTAACCATGGTGGGGGGGGGGAGTTCTAGAACATGAATATGATTGCCATAGATTAGAGAAGGAGATACTTTGGATGTGATACATATGAAAGAAATTACTGGAAGATAGAAGAGACTAGATAGATATGTAGAGTGAAAATGGCAGAAGAGATATGCCTTCCTCTTGATTTCTTGTGTGCTAGATTCAGACAATATGAAAAACCACAGAAGTTCCCTGTCTAGTTTTTGTACAGAGATCCAACTTTAATTTTTTTCTGGAAGGCTATTCAGACAAAAGTTCTTTTTATATTTACTTTCCTAAATAAGTAAATGTCTTTAATTGACTCTGACTTCTAAACTTAATTTTATAATAACATTCTCAGACTATCTCAAGAGAAATAAGATTTCTATCACATATTTCCCACTATGAAAACCAATTAGAATGCTAATTGGTATATGAATAGTTTTTAAAATTCTATTCATATGACAAAAGAGTTTACTATTTCAATTAAGTTTTCTGTATGTTATGATGATATGTACTATGTATATGTACTATGTATATAATGCATACAACCTGCTCAGTCTGTATAGTGCTACTTGCAGTATGATTTAGAACTGATCATATGGTATTGGATATCCAATTGGTGTGCTTCCCTGGGGAAGACTGTTTCATCCTTTCTCAGCATTTCTTAGTTGCCTGTAGTTCTTTGTGTAGAGCTGAAGCCTCATAGGGATTTCTCCCATCCATGTAGAGTGTTTAGGCAGTCATTATAGTCAGATTTCATTACCATGGCATCGGAAATTACTAGAAGACACAATCTTATAGCAAACTTTTTGGTTTTCTGACTTTCACAATTTTTCCTCTTCCTACTCCAGAATAATCTCAGACCCTCAGGTGTAGATGCATCATTTGGGACTAGGACCCACAGTTCTGCAATTTGCTTGGTTGTGTTTTTCTGTAATACAACAACTGTTTCAAGAAGAAATTTACTGGATGTGAGGTGAAGACTACACTTATATCTGAAGATTAGAGCTAGGACCCTCCGTTAGAACATGAGACTTCTGTCTTTCTGGGTCTGAGTTACCTCCATGAATACAATCTTTTCTAGTTCAATTCATTTAATCTGTAAAGTCTGTGCTTTAATTTTCCTTTATAGACAAATAGTACAGTGTATGTGTACCATATTTCATTATCCGTTTCTCAGTTGGAGGACATTTAGGTTGTTTCTATTCCATAGCTATTGTGAGCTCCAATAACATGGCTGAGTATACTTGTGAGGGTAGGGTATCAGGCCCATTGGCCACATATCAGTGAGGTGTCAGTGAGTGATAGACCTGGGTACTATGGTGCATTTATTTTTAGCTTTAAGCACTCTCCACAGTGGCTTGACCAGTTTGCAATCCTACCAACAGTGAATGAGTGTTCCCTTTTACTCATGTCACCTCCATTACTTTTTGTCTGTTGTTTTATGATCCTTGCTATTCTGACTAGGGTAAGATGAAATCTCAAAGTTGTTTTGATGTGTATTTCCCTAATTTTTAAGGACAATGTGGTTTGAATGAGAATTGCCTTCGTTGGCTCATATATTTCAATGCTTAGTCCCTAGTTGGTGGAACTGTTTTGGAAGGACTAGGTGGTATGGCCTTGTTGGAGGAGATGTTTCTCTGGGAGTGGGCTTTTGAGGTTTCAAAAGCCCATGCCAGGAGAGGTCTCACTTTCATACTACCTCCAACTTGGGGTAAAGACGAAAGCCCTCAGCTGCTCCTTCAGTACCATGCCTACCTGCTTGCTGCAATGCTTCCTGCCATGATGGTTAGGAACTAACATTTTCCCTGAAACTGTAAAAACTTTCTTTTCTAAGTTGCCATGGTTGTAACTAAGACTCTAGAGAGTATGTGTTTTTGGGCCAGATTATTTTGTTGTTTTTGAGATTGACTTTCTCAGCTTTTCCCATGATTCCATCTTCTCCAACTGGGGCTGGAAGTTATCCTGTACATTTATGTAAACATGACTGTGCTCATGACATGGGGTAACAAATCCTTCACATATTTCTTCCTAGGCAAGCTGACAAAATTTCTTCTGACAGAGACTTGGAAGATGTTTGCTGTGTTTTCCTGAGAGGGTCATTGTGCATCATGGGGATGTTCCCCCTGACACTTCCATACGTTTTGGTGAGAGAGACCAAGTACCTCTTGTCTTCGATGTCTTTATCTATCATCAGATGTTCATAAAATTCCTAGCCAAAGACTTAAGATCTCAGGAAAAGTAGCAGAAAAAGCAGAATTATGTATTGGAGTAGGAATGTCAGGAGACAAGGCCAAATGATAATAAGTAGAGATATATATTTTAACGACAAATAAAACAGAAACCAAATTGCCTTCAAGGCAATTTGTAAAAAGCAAAAATTTCCAAAATGCTTTTAGAGATCTGAATGCAAGCAAGCAAGCAAACAAACAAACAAAAACAAAACAAAACCAATTGTCTAGACTAAAATACTTTCAAAGCAAACAGACAGACTAGATACCTTATATCAAATATTTGGAAAAAAGACCAAAAGGTATCTTTCAAAGTAGGATCCTTGTTAATCATCTCAAAATAAGCAAAATGGTCTATTGAATAAACCGTGGTTTTTCTGAGGAAAGAACTCGATGACAGTCCACCTGAGGAAGTAACATTAGATGGTGTAGACTTGTCAATGGGTCCATGCAGGTACCTGGCCAGTCAGGTGATTTCTTCAGTGAAATGTGGACCTGAACCAGTGCAGACTCTCACATTGTAGTGCCCAAACCAAGGCTTTGATATTAAAGGGAGTAAGAGATAGTTTTTCCTGGAGCCATTTTGAGTGACCATGGACAGGAAACACAAATTTAGGTAACCCCACTTTTCTCTCTATCTTCACTAGGAATACTGGCCTGTAGTTTTCTTTTTGTTGTTTGTTTATCTGGTTTTGGCATTAGAGTGACTCTGCTTTCACAGATAGTCAGGGTCCAGATGGTCTACAAAATTCCTTTCTTAGGCATAAACCCTGGAGATATGTCAGGCAACTTGACTGAGGAAACTGTAGATGGGAGGTAATATGTAGTGGGGCAAAACAAGACCCCAGGATAGGGAACTACAGAAGAGCACTCTCAGATTAAAGGAGACAAAGACCTTGTTACCTTGTTTGCTCATAGTTGGCTTGCAGAGATGTCTTTAGTAGTTAGCAAAACAGCAGTGGGAAAAAAAAGTTTGTTTATTCCTGAAGTGAATCCAAATCCACGTATCTCTATGATTACCCTCCTTTTCAGGTCCTTGTGAAACAAAGACTTGAGACGAATAAAGCACCTGAGAACATGAGAATCCAGAAAGTGTTTGGAAATGCTATGTCTCTTTACTTCATCGTACTTTAAAGTTAACTGGAGTTAAAATTGGTAAGAATGATTTAGATCAATGGTAGACATATTACTGAACATAATCCATGGTTTTCAATAAAGTTTACTGCTAATTTTTTTCTGCCAGTGAAATGAGTTAATTCACAACAGATTAGATTAGATTAAATGCAGGTTTATTGAGAAGCTGGTCTTGGGTGAGGTCACTGGCCCCAAGAACTGAGGCAGGAAAGTCCGTATCGGGAGAGAGGTGGGGAGGAGGAAGAGAAAGACAGAAAGGGCATGCTCACAGAGAAGAGAAAAAGAGGAGGAAGAAGAAGAGGAAGAGGAGGAGGAAGAAGAGGAGGAGGAGGAAGAAGAGGAGGAGGAGGAAGAGGAGGAGGAGGAGGAGGAGGAAGAGGAGGAGGAGGAAGAGGAGGAGAAAGAAGAAGATGATGATGAGGAGAGAGCAAGAGTGTCTGGATTATATAGGGAAGAGCCTCTAGGGGAAGGGCAGCCCAGACTCTGGGCTGGAAAGTTCAGGGTTGGGGGCAGAGTATGCCAGGTAGGGACTGAGGGATGCTGGGAGAACCTGGAGGCCAGGTCTCCTTTGATACGTAAACTATTCACCTGTGTAATGTTAGTTCTTGAGTACTGAACTGAAAAAGAATAAGAAGAATTGTAAAACAAAAACAGGAGCAAGGGGAACCAGTTCCTGTGAAATTCTGTTGTATTTGGAGTACTGTAGCTGTTGCTTTGGAGACTGCTAGACAAAGCTAAGTTGAGCTTGAAGGCCAGCGAACTGCTAGGTAAGTTAGAATTCTTCATTCACACTCAGTGCCTATGTATGAAGTCTTTAGTTCAGATGAAAATAGCTAAGATAAAAAAGAATATTGAGCTGAAAGGGTTTGCAGTCCCATGAGGAGAGCAACAATACCAACCAACCAGAGCTCCCAGAGTCTAAACCACCAGCCTGGGAGCACATAGGGAGGGACCCATGGCTCCAGCTGTATATGTAGGGGAGGATGGCCTTGTCTGGCATAGGTGGGAGAGGAGATCCTGGTCCCATGAAGTCTGGACACCGAGTGTGGGGGAATTTGAGGATGGTGAGGGGCTGGGGGGGACATCCTCATAGAAGCAGGAGGGGGGGGATGGGATAGGGGGTTCCTGGGGGGGGAAATGGGGTAAGGGGATAATATCTGAAATGTAAATAAAATATCCAATAAAAAAATTAAAAAAATTTTTAAGGCCCAGAAAATGACTAAAAACGAGGTCATTTTAAAGAAAGAGTTCAAGCAGACTTCCCAGGAGTACCTATAGACTCAAACCAGCTCCCTTCCAAAAGCCTTGTAAGTTCTCCTTACTGGGCACAGTTAAACCCTGCGGGTCCTCCTTGTCCCAGACTCTATTTTCAGACAGTTATTATTCTGCCACCTCTCCTGCAGCAGTGAGCAGGCCTCCACTACCAACTTTCCTGAGGTTTCCTGGCCAGACCACCCATAAATAAAAAAAAAAGATTAGGCTTTCTTCGTAAAAATATTATAGCTTTGCAATACCTTTGCATACAAAGGGTGGGGTGTTGCTTACTGATGGTACAAATTTAAAAGCATTAAAAATTTAATTACCTCAATCTCTTCCTTTTTTTCTTCAAGGACACCTTCATCATATTTTAATGCTTTTTGTGACATTACAAATATTTTGCCTTTGAATGCCCGTGTGAAATGGGTGGAAATGTTAGTGAAAACACACTTTTATAGAAACAGAAAATAAATGTTTTTAGTTATAGTAATCTTTGTTTCATGATGGTCCCCAAGTTTGAAACTCTAGTAAGCTTAGGAGGGTCTTAACTTTTGTTTTACTTAATATAAATTATTATTGAACCAGTCACAAACAAGATACACATCTATTTTCATGGCTAATTATGTTTATATGTATACCTGGGTACATTTTCTACTTCATCTTTCTTTTTCAGTTACTTATGTAAATTAGTTATCTTAGGACCTAAAATAGTGGCAATTCTATGATTTTTGGTTAGGTTAAAAATATTGACCACAGGTTTCAAGTCTGGGCTCATTGTTTTGTGATACAGTTACTCAACCTAGGTACCGGCTCATTCTCTCTCTCTTTTTTTTTTTATAATTTATTTTTTCTCAAATCGTAATTCATTCACACAGGGGTTATAAACACAGAAAGACAGGATGTGGGAAAGGGAATGACACTGGAGTGTGGGTGTTCAGGGGGAATACAGATATCTTCAGAACCTGGTATCGGCTAGGTGAAGGTTCAGGGGACAATTCACTATGACTCTGCCTATGATTCACTTGTCCTTATCTAAGTTGGTATTGTCTGCCAAGGCTACCTATTTACAAGGTCTATGACTACTCAGGCTTATAAATTTCCACAAAAGCTGCCTGTTTACATTAGCTTATAGCCATCTGTTTCCATGTTTTTCCACTGAGACCCAAGACTTGGTGTTAGTATACACGTATGACAGGCCTATTGCTGATTTTAGGCCTGTGGCTGATTTTAGGCCTTCAGTGGGTAAGCAGGGCTGCCCCTGACATCTCCTCCCTTCTCTAAGTATAGAAGGGCTGTGGCAATTCTAAACTTGGGAAGGTGGGGATAGAGGCCTGACCTCCAGTATTTGAAGGGGACCTTGTAATGGCTCCAGTCCCCCTGTCGTTGTCCAGTGAGGCATGAGGGCCATACCCACCCAATGTCTTTTTCCTGGAGAGGGGATACTTTTGACATCAACCCCTATGCAGTCAGGCTTGTCCCTCAGGGAACCCAGATAGATATTTTTATCTTTTATTTATATTCCCTTGCAGTGCTTAGCCTCGAAGCCTAAGCAAGGATTCAGATCACCTGACAGAGGGGGTTCTGGGTGGCCTCTCTCTGCTTGGTCTAGGGGCAGAAGTCCCCCCTTTTAGGTTGGGTGGAGATGGGTTTTGGAAACACCCTGTATAAAGTAACAACCTCATCTTGAGTCTCGTGGTCCTCCATAGCTAACTTATGATAATGTATCTAAGTAGGTTTTGCTACCAAATTATTTATCTGTTGTATCACAGAGTTAGTTCGCCTATTTGAGGGCCAGGGACCAGCAGAAAAAAGCAAAGAGAACCCAAATAATGGTCCCAAGATGGGAGGAAATAGGGTTGACAACCTTGGGGAGGCTGAAAACCAATTCTTTTATCAGCGTTCATCTGTCTCTTTCTCTCTCTGATTTTTCTTAGGGCCTTCACTACCTGTTTCATGCTCTCTTTAACTCTCCTTGTCTTGTCTATGTAAAGGCAACATTCTTCTTTAAGGGCTGTACACAGTCAAGAGCTGTACACAGCCTTTTCTATTGTGATAGAGTAAATCAAGTCCAATAAGGATCTTTGCGATTTTAGGAGGTCTCTTCAGACAGCGAAACGAGGGATTTCTTCAGATTAGTGATGTCAATCTCTAGCTGTTTGGTGTTCTTGTCAGTGGCCCTTCAAAGGTCTGAGTAGTATAAGTTCGGAGCTTATTGGAACTTCTAACAGCAGACATCACGGGTGATTCATTTTTACCTGGGATGCTGCCTGAGTTCAAGCTCCTGGGAGTCCCTCTTCCTCTTGGTTTTCTGGGGTTGGGTACAGAGCTGCTGCCTGTGACCTGCTCTATGCTCAGGCCCAGACCGGAGACTTCCTTTTTTTAAAAAACAAAAACAGAAAGCTCGCTCGTTACTTCATTACATTGTAGTGCTCTCTTAAAATAAATATGGTAACATCAAGTGCACAGTGAGAAATGAAAACACACAGGGCAGCCGGTGACAGGTGGTCACAGACTTTACTGCTCGTACAGCACAGTGCCTGCCACCCCTGACTGGATACAGTCACAAAAGAAGAGAAGACCAGACCTCACCTCACCTCACCTCACCTCACCTCACCTCACCTCACCTCACCCCTCCAGCCTTCTGCCCCATGCTCCCTTCCTGTCTGCCTGACATGGCCAGTGCTAACACTGAGATGTCTGAGTTCCCTCTGTTCTCTTCAGTTATCTTCTGCAGTTGAGACAGATTCAAGTAACACTCTCAAAGGGAAATGTGCAAAACTACAAGTGGCTCCAGGGTCTTAGCACAGCTGGCTCATTGCTGGGGCACCTCTGCTCTCCAGAAACACCTATTCTGAAGCAGACAGCTGCCACAGGGACCAGCAGGGAAGCAGCTACCCCATTCTGAAATAATTGCAAATAACCACTTTGTTTTAAAAGAGGCAAAAAGCAGAATTACCAACGTCACCTGAGACAGCACACCGCACCGAGCATGCTGTTCCTTCAGAAGCAAGAACTATATGGTAGGCAAGTCAGGCCATCACAACACCACGAAGGAACCGGCAGCCAAGGCTGGAACGTATGCTACTATACCAAAATCCGCCTTTATTAAAGTGAACATATCATCACATTGCTTAGACCTAACCAGTGGTGGCTAAAGCCAGCTTAGCTGCCAGCTTCCAGTGAGGCCAGCATCAGCTAGCAGTACCCCACAACCCTCCTGATCGTGTGGCAGAAATACTCACTCCACATATGTAAACGTCATTTTAGCAGAACACAAACTTTGCCGATTTCAGTGCTTTTAGTGAATTGATATTTTCAGTAAACTTTTTCTGAGCAGCAAGGAACAGGTCTGTTTGTTTGTTTTTTTTTTTTTTGTTTTGTATTTTGTTTTTTTGTTTTTTCAGAAATCTTAGAACTGGATATAAAGGTTGGCAGTAGACACAGTCAATAAATATCATACAATTTCTAAAATGAAAAAGATTTCCCATACGTACTCCTTTTATGAAGACATTCAAACACCCTGACCCGAACAAGCCTCGGCCCTATAATCACGCACGATTACAGCTGGCCAACATGGGGCATCAGGCAATGTGCACCGGGTAAAGGAGGCCAGAGAGCAGATCACATTTAACTTATCCTGAAGAACTTCAAGTGAGGGGCCCACAGCCCAGGATCACTCCATGGTGTCCCTTATTCTGAGGATCTCAGTGGTCAGCGGGCCACAGCAGCGATGCCCATGAAAGCACAAGACTCACTCCTGGATACGCCGTGCCCAGCATCCATGTGTGCAATCAGTGGTGAGGGGATCTTCTCTGTTCTCTAGCAACCTCTGTAGAAAACTGTCCGAGGCTCGTCATACTTTGTACTAAATGGATGAAAATAATAAATTGGGATCCTGTCAGTACATCCTCTCCGAGTCCTGACTGCCGTGGTCACTTATGAATCTGGTTCTTCTTTGGTATTCAATCTCTTAAATTAAAACAAAACAACAACAACCCCCCCCCCCCAAAAAAAAAATAGAAGTTTACTTACCTTCCAGTACTCAGTTGGTTAATAAAACAAACAAACAAACAAACAATCAAACAATAAATAATGGAGCTTCCCAACAGGACCTCACAGATTTTGTTACAAGGGCATAAAGCAAGTAAATAAAAATAAATAAGTTCCTGATTTTATAGCACACTCGGGGGCTTCTTCCACTAACAGACAAAAACTTATAGACCTTTATGGTCTTTTAAAATCTTCTATAACAAGCTATAAAAATAGGTGTTGTATTTTTTTAAAAAAAACAAGTATATGTTTTATAGACTGTGGTATGGTGAGGTGGGAGGGGTGCCTCAGTACCATCCTGAGACATCCCTTCCCTGTGAGGTACCAGCCATACAACAGGAATAGTGTAGGATAGATATTATTTAGGGCATAGGAAAGGGAGTTGGGAAGGGAGTGGTGGGGGGAGGGAAGAGAGGGAGCTGGGAGAGAGAAGAGCCAGCCACGAACACGTGGAGAGAGAGGGGGTGAGGGGAAAGGAGAGAGAGGGAGAATGGGATAGGGAGAGAAGAGAGTCAGAGAGGGGGCAGAGAGATTAAGGAGGGGCCAAACAGCCCCTTTTATAGCAAGCCAGGCCTACTTGGCTGTTGCCAGGTAACTGCTGGGCAGAGCCTAGAAGGAATGCCAACAACAGGGATAATAAATAGACTGTGACCTCCTTGTTTATTCCCTTGACTTATGAAAACACAAATTCTGACTAGGCCTCCAAGTGCTTCAAGTGTAAAAATCAGGCCTTGCCTTTCCCTAGTGCCATACCAGGCTTCCTCTGAGATAGGCAAACTCACAGATAGGTTTCAAAGGAAAGCAGTCTTAAAGTTTCCGTATTGTCACTGACTTTAAAACTGGCTTTTTACTAATCCCTTATGCTCTAATGATTAAAAAATAAAACCCACGGACTTAGCTTTTTAGTGACTACTGTGGCACCTATGACTCATGGTATTAAGAAGGGAAAATAACAAAGATAAGTGGATAAAAATATGGAAAGATTTTTGATAAAGAAGAGTTCATATCTGAAGGTTAAAATGGATGAATATGTCCATGTGGAAAGGAAAAAGAAATTTATGGCAGTTGTGAGGATTTCAGTAAGTTATTTAAGGTACATAAAAGATGAGACTTAAAGATGATACTAAAACTTCAAAGTTTGATACATTGAGGTTAAACCTCCAGTTAAATCAATTGAGTTTCTTAGGGACAAGCTAGAAATCTCGTGCAATGGAAACTCTCTGGAATCTGAGGGTGACCCTAGCTAAAACTCCTAGCAATGGGAAGTACTTCTGTATTCCTGTATCCAGGCAAGATTTCCAGTGGAGGGATTGGGACATCAACTCAGGCACATAAACTTCAACCTAAAATTCTGACTGTAAGATGTGTTGGGGTAAAGTTGGTGCAAACATTGTGGGAATGGTCAGCTAATAGCTCGTCTAGCTTGAGATCCATGCCATGAGAGGGAACCTAGCCCTAACATTGCCTGGGGGGCCAGGATCCAGAGGTTGGAGAGCCCAGAGACCTAGGATAGAACCAAACAAGACCAACCACGAAACAGTCAATGAAATGATTCCTAATGATATTTTGTTCTACTCATAGATTGATGCGTAGCCCAATTGTCATCAGAGAAGTTTCACCCAGCAACTGATGGAAACAGATGCAACAGCCAAACATTAAGCAGAGCTTGGAAAATCTTGCTTAAGTCGGGGAGGAAGGAATGCAGAAGTCAGAGGGGTCAAGGTCACCAGGAGAACACAGCCCACAAAATCGACTAACCTGGGCTCATAGGGACTCACAGATACTGAACTGATAATCAGGGGACCTGCATGGTACTGACCTAGGCTCTATGCATATTTGTTACAGTTGTGTAGCTTGGTCTTCCTGTGGGATTCCTAACAGTGGGAGTCTGTGACTCTTTTGTCAGCTTTTGAGACTCTTTTCCTCATACTGAGTTGTCTTGTCTAGCCTTAATACGAGGTGACTTACCTGCAACTTGGTATGCTATATTTGGTTGACATCCCCAGGAGGCCTTCCTTTTACTGAAGGGAAATGGAACAGGAGTGGATCAAAGTGGGAGTTGAGGGGAGAGGGGCGTGGCTAGGGGGCGGAGACACAGACGAGACAGGGAGGAGTGGAGGGAGGGGAAATTTGAAACTGTAATTGGGATGGAAAAAAATTCTCAGAATTTTGTTCTCAGAAGTTATTAGTCTGTAATTCTTGGTAACAATAATAAGTTCTGGTTCCTAAAGCTTTATAAAAACAATTAAAATTGTCATAGATACAGGCTATAAAGAAAATCTTCTTTAGTCATTTAATTTTTTCCATATTTGTGTTGATAACTTTCAGGCTTTATTTTTGCTATTGATCAAACACATGGGTCTGTTCAAGCTTTACAGACACTTTTAAAGGATTCTCTTTGTTATGAGGATCTCAACAAAAATCAAATCAGACAATCATTCTGCTTATGTATCGAAAACATTTGTCTCCTTTTTGCAAAGTTTTGGAAGTCCATGTCCCTCATGACACTCTCTATAACCCTCAAGGACAATTTGTAATTAAATGAGTTCATTTTTTTGCACAAATATCAAATACATAAACAAAACAAAAGAGAAGAAAAGATTAACTGCTCAGGAACAACTTCTCTGATTTTCAACCACATGTAAACTGCGTGTAACTTCTGATTCTTATCCCCATCACCAAACTTCTTTTTGTTACACTGACAGTCTGTAGCTTATTTTGTAACACTTCTTATCATATTATTCTATATAGTAATGTCTTCAACTCTACATTTAAGATATCAAATGACCCTCTTTCATATTGGTTTCTATAAAAACTAAAATAAGAATGCTCTTCAGGAAATATAAATGTTCCATTGGGGAAATTATTGATAGTACTAAAAACTAGGAGTAAAAGGTATTTTAAGAATTGTTAATTCCTGGCATCTTAATACTTCTTAGAATCATAACTGCTACTATGGTGGGAGTGTTGGCTCTCAAACATGAAATATAAACAGCTCAGTTTACCAAAGAACTGGTCAAAACTGTTTCAAAGATAAAAAGAACACAAGATTGCCGGGCGGTGGTGGCGCACGCCTTTAATCCTAGCACTTGGGAGGCAGAGGCAGGCTGATTTCTGAGTTCGAGGCTAGCCTGTCCTACAGAGTGAGTTCCAGGACAGCCAGGGCTACACAGAGAAACTCTGTCTCAAAAAACCAAAAAAAAAAAAAAAAAAAAAGCCACAAGGGAAAAGTAGGTATAAACATTTGCAAAAGCTTGGGTGCTATCATTGATAACATTTATTGGATTAGGTAACAAGCGCAAGCTATTAACTATTGATAAAACTGTTATATGATCATGCTTATGTTTGTATTTCTGATTTATAAATATAAATAGCCCATAATAAATATAAAATACTCATGTGAATTGGTTAAAAACCTATTCAGATGGAAGTATAGACGAAATACAACAGTATTATTGACCATAGCCAATTACATCAAGAAATACATAAATACATTCAATAGAACATTCTCATTTGTCAATAGTTTCTGGCCAACAGTTTATAGATGAATTTCAAAGTAACTTACAGCATCACAATCTCTTTAATATTTTACTATGCTAAGCTACTAAAATCCTGATAAATCTAACATCAGTCGTTATTAGCCTTTTATTATTTCTAACAGGCTGCCTCTGCATCCCAAGAATCCAGAAAAGGCTGATTTTCCAAGAAAAGATTGGTTATGTCAACATGACACTATCAGAAGAGGGAGGTGGTTGGGTCCAGTGGTCTGCAGTTCCTTCCTCAAGTGCAAGCCCTGCGGTAGATGGGGCTATGTGACTGAGGAAAAGGCCAGGCAGGAGATAATGACTGGGCGAATGTCCGTCAGGAAAAACAAGACCATAATGACAGTGAAGTGTGAAAGAGGGAACTGAGACAGAGGTATTACATTGCTTGCACTCTGCTTACAGAGCTATCTTTAGTAGTTAGCTGAGTGATATACAAACAGCAGTGGAACAGAAGAGAAGGTGTTAATTTATGAACTGAATTTCCCATTACTCCCCTGTGTGTCAACATGGCTGCTGTCCTGGCAATAGAAGGAGTTTGGGAGTGCCTCTTCTGTTTCTATTTTCTGAATAGTTTAAGGATTGGTTGTACATCTTTGAAAGTCTGAGAGAGACCTGCTGCGGTTCCATCTGGACGACTTCTTCTTCTTCCTCTTCCTCTTCCTCTTCCTCTTCCTCTTCTTCTTCTTCTTCTTTAAAGCTGGAAGGCTTTTTATTACTATTTCAATATCTTTGTGTTGTTGACTGTTTCTTGGTTTAATTCTGGTGGTTTGACTGAATCTAGAAATTCATCTATTGCTTTTAGGTTTCCCATCTTAAAAGAATACTGACTTGTAAAATATTGCCTTATATTCTGAATTTCTTTTCTGTCTGTTGTAATGTTTACATTTTCTTTTCTGATTATGTTAATTTGGGGTTTCTCTGTCTTTTGTTTAGTTGGGCCAAAGGCCATTAATCTAGTTTGCCTTCTCTTAAAACATAAGCACCAAGATTTGTTGGTTCTTTGTATTGATTTATTTGCTTCTATTTCAATAATTATTGCTCTGATTTTCCTTATATGTGACTTGTGGTTTTCCTTTTGAAGCTTTAAGTACAACTTCTTTATTCCGTGTTCTTAGCCTTTCATGATGTACTATCAGGGCTTTCATTTCTGGTGTTGTCGATTTGATGCTCTGTGTGTTTCTTGTGGCTGTTTGGGTATGACTTTCCTTACTTTGGGGGAAGTTTTCTTCTACGATCATGTTGAAGATCTGGTCTATATCACTGACTTAGAATTCTTCCTTATCTATGCCTACAATTAGCAAGTTTGGTCTTTTCATGGTGTCCCACATATTTTGTGTGTTCCTTTACTGTGCTTGGATTTTTTTTCATGTTTCTTGTTTACTTGGTCTCATGTCTCTATTTTATCTTCAAGTTGTGATATTCTATGTTATGCTTGATTAATTCTACTTGTAAGACTTTTCTTTGAGTTTTCTAGTTTTTCTATTACTGAGTTTTAAAATTCTGTCTTCATTTCATCTTAATTGTCTTTATTGTTTCTATCTCTTTATTGAATTCTGTTCTTAGGACCTTCATTACATCTATCTGCCTTATACTTTTGTTTTATTGGGTATCACTCAGGTTTTTATTTTCCTTAGTGTTCTTTCTCCTTAATTTTATTGAGCTTTTTCTTTCTGTCTTCTGTATCTTTGAATTCTTTGATGTGATTTATGAATTAAAACAATTAATTGTTATCTAAGTATTTCTAGTTCCCAAACCAAATTCTTTAGGCTTGAGCTTTTTCATTTTTGTGCTGAGAACTAGCCAATGCAGACTTCTTTTGTTTGTGTCTGATTTGAACAGAGCAGATTGGTGTAAAAAAGGGGATGTATGGGTGAGTTGGGCCTTGACTTAGTTTTTATTATTGTAAAGAGACAACATGACCAACTCATAGAAAGGAAAACATTTAATAGGGGCTGGCTTAAAGTTTCAGAGGTTATTTTATTATTATCATGGTAGGAAGCATGACAGCATCCAGGCAGACATGGTGCTAGAGAAGGAATGGAGAGTTCTACCTCTTGATCTGCAGGTAGGAGGAGACTATATACTACACTGGGCATAGCGAGCATAAATGACCTTAAAGTCTGCCTCCGTAGTGATACACTTCCTCCAATAATGCCACATTTCCTAATAGTGCCACTCACTATGGGCTTATAGGGTCCATTTTTATTCAAACACCACAGTCCTATAAGTTGAAATAGGCATGGATGGAGTGCAGTCAGTTGGACAGGAGACTGGGTTGGTAAGCAGTTGTGCATCTTCCATGCCTGATATGTGTGGGTAGATCTGTGGGCTGTAGATGATGTGTAGAGGAGAGAATTAGACAGTTATAAATCTAGACCCTAGAGAAGGATGTGCAATCTGACTGGATGACATGGTTTGGTGTGGTCTATGGGTCAAGGGATGGACAGGGCAGGTCCTGGTGTTCTTGGAATATCAATAGACAATTCTATATAAAGAAAGGATCCAATGAGATTTCATGTGTACTATAAATTGACCATTAGATGGTGACTTTAACTGATTCCCCTCATGAAGCTTGCAGATATTTGTTCATTATACAGGAATCTCTGATGTAGTGTCTTAGGGTTTTACTGCTGTGAACAGACACCATGACCAAGGCAAATATTATAAAGGACAATGTAATTGGGGCTGGCTTACAGGTTCAGAGGTTAAGTCCAGTATTGTAGAGTGAAAAATTATAGATACTGGGTATATAGGATCCTTTTTAGACATATAAAATATTCTTTAGGCTTTCTTTATAAAGACATGGAGAAACCGAGCCATAAAGCAAGTTAAGAATGTAGAAAGACCAGTCACCATTACTGGAACTGGCCGACAGCAAAGAGAAAGGAAAGAATGCAGGTGAGCTAGGTAGAACCAAGCTGGAAACCAAGCTGAGAACCAAGCTGGTAACCGCAGTGACAGGGCAAGGCCACAGTAACAGGGCAGGACCACATTCTTGAGAAAGATTAGCATACAGAGAGTTTTCACATGACCCTGACTCACATAGGTTGGGTTCCTTTGGAATGTTCCACTATTTTTATGTTATGTCACCTTAACAACCCCTCATCCCCCTCCCCGTTCCTTGGTTTGTGGTTTTTCCCCTTAAAAACCCCTCTCAAACTGGCTGTCGGGGTCAATTCAGCTCCTGCGTGGGCATACGAATTGACCGGCAGCTAGCTGTCACATGCCCTAATAAACCTCGCTATTGCTCCGGTACATGATGTCTCGAGCAGATTACTGGGTGGTTGCGATTTTCTGAGACTTGAGTGAGGGTCTCCCCTCTGCGGAGGTCTTCAGTATCATCAAGGTGGAAACATGGCAGCATCCAGGCAGGCATGGTGCAGAAGGAGCTGAGAGTTCTGTATCTTCACCTGAAGGCTGCTAGTAGAATACTGACTTCCGGGCAGCTAGGATGAGAGTCTTAAAGGCTCTTAAAGACAAGGTTCTTGTCTTAAAGACAAGGCTCAAGATGAATACAGCTGGAGAATTTATTCTTTGTTCTTTGTGTCTTGATTGGCAAGATAAGTCCCTGAATATAGTAATCATGGGAACTTTGTTTATGCCTTGTTTGTTCCTTAACTATTCTGTTCATGCCTTGTTTGTTCCTTGACTACTTTGTCTTTGACCTAGAACTGACCCTACTCTTTGCATGTACCTAGAATGATGTAAAAACAGGCTGGAAAAAAAATAAACCCACCCCAGCTCTTGCTGGGATCTCACTATAATGTTGTCTAAT
This sequence comes from Grammomys surdaster, assembly GCF_004785775.1. Taxonomy (NCBI): domain Eukaryota; kingdom Metazoa; phylum Chordata; class Mammalia; order Rodentia; family Muridae; genus Grammomys; species Grammomys surdaster. The sequence continues at coordinate 5,605,687 of NW_021604593.1, forward strand.
TGTCTTTTCTTTCTTCAATCCTCCTTCCCCCCTGGACACCCTGTTTGTTGACTGACTGAGCTGCCTTGCTCACCCACTCCACAAGGGCCCTGCATATGTTCATAGACTCCTACTTCCCTATTCCATCGGTTCCATTCAACCATACTAATGTAACCGCATCATCACTACCCTACTCCACAGCACAAGACAGTGCCCTTCTAGCATTACCCATGTCACCAGCCTTCCTACTTTTAACTTTTCTGGCTTGTCTTCTGATTTTCAATATTTCTGGGGACCTAACTTCCTTGCTATAAGCAAATACTCAACCATCCCTCCTAATTCATACCCAACTCTGCTGCCAACTATTAGCTTTAACTTCCCCTCCAAATCTTACCAGTTTTTCCTTGATACCAATGCTTTTTGACCAGCTAATGGGCCATCTGACTCATCCCTCTTACCACTCTGGGCATTCTTTTAGGATACCAGACAGAAATAGCTGGACTCAGCAGTTTTTGTTTTGTTTTGTTTGTTTGTTTTAAAATTAATTTATCTCTCTGTTTCTCCACTTCTCAGAAAACCTTAGGGAAATTTCAGATAAGCTTGATACCCTTTAGGATCAACTGGATTCTTTGGCCACCATGATACTCTAAAATCAAGGAGTCTTCCTGACAACTGCCAACGGATTTGTGCCTCCCTTGGGCAGTGAACAATGATCACAAATCCAAACTGTTTTAAGGTGGAATCCAAAGATTCAAAGACCAGACGGGGATGATTCAGCCTCCTCCTCCTTTCATGGGCTCTTGACTCCCTCCCATCCCAGCTCCTCTTCCCACTCATCCCTTCCCTCCTAGCATTTTTACCCTGTCTTTAAAACTTGTACAGAAGTTATTTCTAGAATAAATCAGCAACAACTCTTGGTTATCACCACATAAGATAAAGCAGAAGAAATGCTTCCCTTAGAGTAGCTCACACCACAAATTTACAAACAAATCCCCCTCTGTGAGGAGGAAGCCAACTATTACCATGTCCCCTGGAGTCTGGAGGTTACAAAAAAAAGTCTGGCATCTCCCACCTTGCAGTTTCTTCTGGCCTGGTAAGTCCAGCCCATCCATCTTCCCTACTCTGAATGATGGACGCTGATTATAGACTCTATGTGGCAAGTTCTCCTGTAGGCTCAGATACTGAATTATAGGGTTTGTGGCTGCCAATCTCAGACCAAGAAAAGTTGACTCTCACCGTTTTGAAGTCAAACTGAGTCTAAACTTTCATTTTCCTTCACTGATCTATTTCTTACATTTAATTTTAGGTGGAATTTAGACACAAAATAAAAAAATAACCCTGACAGATTTGTTTTTCTAAAAAACTCAGATGGCTGAAATAGATGATTGGACAGAAAAGAAGGTTAAGCAGGTACAACTACAATATTTCACCTTAGGTCTTTCAGACATCAAAGGAATTTTACACTGGAAAAACAATCACTACAGGGGAAGAGATTAACATCAAGACAGGAGGTGAAACTATCAAGAAGCAAAAAAAGAGAGAGAGAGAGAGAGAGGGAGAGAGAGAGAGAGAGAGAGAGAGAGAGAGAGAATCATTTTAGTGTTTCTGTCAGACATATGAATAAACAAGAAGCATGATAAAGAGCCCCATTAGGTGAGCTGTACTTTTCAACTCAACTTGCAGATTTATGAGCAGTAGGTGGGTCAAATTCTCTTTGGCAGCATCTCACTTGAGGGAAATATATGAAAGTGTACAGAACAGAATCACAAGATCAAAACAAAGACATCAAGAGGAGTAACAGGAGGGAAAAGAAGCAGAAAGACAAAAATAAAAACAATCAAGCTGGGCAGTGGTGGCTCATGTCTTTTATCCCGGCACTTGGGAGGCAGAGACAGGCAGATTTCTCAGTTTGAGGCCAGCCTGGTCTACAGAGTGAGTTCCAGGACAGCCAGGCTACACAGAGAAACCCCGTCTCGAAAAACAAAAAACAAAAACAAACAAACAAAAAAACCCAACCATAACAGGCCGACCTTGCTTGTGAAACTGCCTTGGAAGCCATGCCTTGTTTGGATAAAAAGCGGTGTGGTGTGGGGTGTGTGTGTGTGTGTGTGTGTGTGTGCGGAATACTTGCAGGACCTTAGTATTATCACCATTTGGAAAATTCTGTAGATGCCTGCTTTTTTTTTCACGTCTAGTAATGAAATACAAAAGCCTTTAAGATCTGGAAATAAATATCTCTGTTCTTCCCCAGGAAACACTTCAATTAGCAAATAACTGTAACTGCATCATTACCATTTAATTTTCTGGGCAGTTCCAATGGCACCTGGAAGATAATAAAAAGATGTCGATATTATTCATATCTTTAATTGCTCCTATTAGCATGTTTTTGCTATCCTGTGGGCAAAATTTTTAACACTTGGCTGGGCATACAGTAGAAAAAGGAGTCATAATAATCCAGACTGAAATACCTTTCTAAGTACCCATTACATTGGATAGCTATAAGCAACAATATACCTTGGTAATAAAACCTATTTACTGGTAAAACTTAAAATTGCTTTAATGGCTTTATAGCAGTCATACAATTAAAATAATTATACTGAGTTGCAGCTGTTTTGATGAGTCTAGCTACAAAATAAAGTAAAAGAGTAAGGAAAACAAAGAAAGCTAATTCCAAACCGGTACAAGAATCAAGAGGACCTAACGTGCAGAAGTGCCCTCTTCCCTTCAAAGCCATTTCTTGCTCTTGTGAGTGCAGAACTGTCCTTCTGTATATGTACAAGAAATTACTTTATACTTTAAATTCTCTTTATGTTGTAGAAATTACTTTAATTCCCAGCCTGGGGTTTCTACCCCCACCTTTGGTTATTGAGTTCCTGCATAAAAACACACTCACAGTCCTTTATATTTACAATAAGCCTTAAACAACACAAGAGTTAGACAGCTGCCTACCCTTCATGCTGCTAGAATATACTTTCCTATTGATATTCCTGAGTTATTACTTAGTATTTACTATGTTTCATCTGGGCTGCTCTTAACTCCAACTGGGCAGCACTCAGGGCTCTACTCTCTTGACTCTTAACCCATGGTGGCTTCTCTTTTCTCCTCTCCTACATGTCCTTCCCCTCCTCATCCTCCTCATCCTCCTCCCTCACTTCCTCCTCAGCCCTTGAAGCCTAAACCCCACCTATGTCTCTTCTCCCAGCTATTAGATGCTGACATCTTTATTTACCATAATTGGTAACTATGAAATAACTTGGGGAGTGGTTATTCAGTATCTTATGTGCAGACTCTCTTAACTCTGGGTCAACCAGTCTTGAGGGCCCCAAATTAGCATTAGAATACAAGTAGCATCAGGCCAACCCACTACACCCCACTCTATTGATAAGGCTTGCTAAAACAAGTTTTATGTATTGTGGAGGTTGCCTGTTTATGGAATCCCTTGGCAATCTCTTTATCTTGACTTAGCATTTTTTGTCAACAAGCTAGATATTTCCTAATCATGGTCAAAACCATTTATACAAAACCTAGAAAACCAAGAATCTCACTATCTCCATAGATTTTATTTGATTGCAGACTTTTGTATTTTTTTCAGGTAAATAATTTTGTGTTTCAAAAATTCATTAAGAAATTGTCAGGGACACTTGTGAACTCAGGACTTTGTGATGTAAGACCCTGATCCTTGGTCAGTGGTACTTACTTTGAGATGCCCCCAAGTGAAACACCAAGACGCAGATCGATGCAAAAACAAGAGGTTTATTTTGGCATGTTGGGATTGACCCTCAATCAGTCCCTCAAGATGAGTGACGAGAAGGTGACCCCGAATGGCTGTTACAAGCAGTTTTTACTTTTTAGGGGCATAGGTAACATCAGCAAGGTTACAGTTCAAACTTATTGGCTAATCATATTGACCTTTAAATCTATTGGCTAGCAAGCATAACACGCATTTGAACTCTACAACTTTCCAGAGGTCCAGGTGACTATCAGTCACTACAGTCTGAGAATTTTTTTACTCAAGGATGATCCTGTGGGTGGAGAATGTAACTTGGCCTAGCCTTGACTCAAGGCAGGTGGGTGTAAGGCTGACAAAAGCCCCTAGGGCCTTTCAGTGACAGCCTGTGGGAGAAAAGCAGGCAACACAGTAGAGAAAAGCTTAAGTCCTGGCATGGTGGTACACACTTTTGATCCCAGCATTCAGGAGATAGAGCAATGCAGATCTCTGAGTTCAAGGTCAATCTATAAAGCAAGTTAAGACAGCCAAGCTTAGCAGTGAAGGAGTTGGAAAATGGAAAGGTAGTGATAATGTAATAGACTAAGGGGTCATGTTCCAGCTCCAGCAAGGAGCAGAACTAGGCAACTTCAGCCATGTAGTTCTGGCTTTAGAATAGAAGAAACTGCTAGGACAATTTATGCTGGTTAGCTGTAGCTAAGAAATTAATGGCAACTAAGAAGAGACCAGCATCACTGTGGTAAAATCTGGGAAGTGTTTTCTGAGAATACAAAGAAGCTGTGTTCCAGAAATAGCCAACGCTGTACTTTGTGCTACAGCTGTACTTGGTAATGTGTAAGAATCACCAACATGGTACTGGTTTTATAGTCATGAAGGAGCCATGGAGAACAGCTGAGCCTTGGCACTGTGAGAGGCCAGGAAAGGCCATTGGTAAAGATGCAACCTCAGTTGCAGTTGAGGGCCGAGGACTGAAGGGGTCATGAAAAGGAATTGAGGCTTGGTACCATGAAGAGAGCCTATGAAAGGCTTTTGGTGAAGCCAGTTGCAGCAGAAGACTTCAGTGTATTGGAGATGCCAGTACCATGGGATGATCACCATGAACAGCAGCAGCAGTGGAGTGGAGTAAACCAAAGCCTACCTAGAGTGCTACAGAGAACAGAGCTGGAGCTGTGACCCAAGCTTTTTGGAGGAACCCAGAAGTTCATGTGTGGATTCCAGACATTGGAACAAGAAGGTGTATTGTTGAAGTTGCCCTGGAGACTCCAAGATGCCAGAGCAGTAGGATATCTGCTGAGGAAAGCTGCTAACAGGGAGTAGAACCTGCCCATGAGAGAGAAGTTTGTTGCAGTCAACAAAGAAGAAAGGAGTTGGAGAGCTGAAGACTGCTTTGACATCAGACATGAAGATGAAGAGTTTGTAGTTTGCTTAGGTTGTTTCCTGTCTTGCCTTTGGGATTACAGTTAAGTGATTGGATGCATCTCAGAAGAGACTTTGAACTTTGGACTTTTAACATTGTTGAGATTTCTATAGACTCTGGAGACTTTGGAAGTTGGACTAAATGTATTTTTTATTATGCTATGGATATGATATGTATGGCCCCATAGACTCATGCATTGGAACAAACCTATGGGGACTAGAAAGTAGAATGTGGTGATTTTCATTCCTAATAGTGCCCAGAGAGTGGCACTATTAAGAGTTGTGGCCTTGTTGGAAGAAGTGTGTCACTGTGGGGGTGAGTGATGAAACCCTCTTCCTAAACATGTGGGAGCCAGTGTTCTCCTAGTGGCATTCAGATGTGATGTAGAGCTCTCAGCTCCTCCTGTACTATGCCATGCTTTCCCCTTGATCATAATGGACTGAACCTTTGAACCTGCCAACCAGCCCTAATTAAATGTTGTCCTTATAAGAGTTGTCTTGGTCATGGTGTCTGTTCACAGCAGTAAAACCCTAACTAAGACAGGGAGTAAGGTAGGTATGGGGGAGGGAGAAGGATAAAATAATAATAAGAATGTCTGAAAAGGTCATGAACTCATACTATTGACTATTTACTTAAAATATTTGCAGTGCATAAAATTTTGTGTATAAATATACATGTATGTTTAAGTGAACTTTTCTCATCTGGCCTGACAAAGCTCCCTCCAAAGATCTTTAAGTTTGTCCTTTCAGTTTCTGTGAAGAGTTTTCTTGTGTTTTTGAAGGGAATTGCATTTAATATGTGGATTGCTTTTAGTAGGATGGTCAGTTTTACTATATTAATACTACTGATCCATTGATCTATAAATATGGGAGATCTTCCTTTCAATGTTTTACAGTTTTTACTATACACGTCTTTTACTTGTTTAAGTAGAGATATCCCAGGATTTTTTTTTTGAGACTATTGTGAAAGGTGCTATTTCCCTGATTTCTTTCTTAGTCTATCATTTCTGTATAGGAAGACTACTGATTTTTGTGTGTTAATTCTATGTGATGCTCTTTTGCTGAAACTGTTTATCAGCTGCACATGTTTCCTGGTGGATTATTTAGGGTCTTTTCTGTATAAAGTCATATCATCTTTCATTTAGATACTTTGATGTCTTCTTTTCCTACCTGTATCCCCTTAATCTTCTTTATTTGCCTTATTCTTCTAAGACTTCAAGTACTATATTGAATATGTATGGAGATAGTGGATATCCTGTCTTTGGTTCTAATTTTAGTGGAAATGCTTTGAGTTTCCTTCCATTTATATTGATGTTGGGTGTGAATTTGCTGTATATTGCCTTTCTTATATTAATCTCTGTCTCTTGTATTCCTCGTTTCTCTATGACTTTTATTGTGTTGGAAATTTGGATGTGATGCAGTAAATATAAACACACTAGTGATATGATCATGTGTGTTTGTCTTTCAATTTGTTTATGAGTCAGATTATGTGTTGGTTTACATATGTTGAGACATCCCTGTATATCTGGGATGAAGCCAACTTGAGTGTGGTCAATAATCTTTATGATTCATATATGGTCAACATAGAACTGCTTTCTTTGTTGGGTCTTTGTGTAGTTTAGCTATTATAGTAATTGTGGACTTGTAGAAAGAATTAGGCAATGTTCCTTCAGGTTATATTTTGAGGAATAATTTTAGGGGTGTTAGTGTTTATTCTTCTTTGAAGGTCTTGTAGAATTCAGATCTGAAACCATCTGGCCCTGAACTTTAATTTTTTTGCTTTCTCTGGCTCTTAGGAAAGTGTGGTAGGTTTCCTGGTAGACAGTGCTTCTTTATGTCAGGGGTGGCAGTAAGGAATAGAGTTGTGTTAGGAGAAAAACGTTAAAAGACTTCAAGAAAGAGCTAAGAGGATCCTGTCCACACCAAGAGGCATGGTCCCCTGGAAGGTTGGAGGTGTGGTAAGGGGAATGGCTCTTGTAAGCATGTTGAAGAGAGACAAAGATGAATCTGAAGAGACAAGGATGAAAGGGCTATGAGAATCCTAAGTCTGAAACAAAAGTTGAAATGGATGGAGTTGAGGTGGAGAAGGGGCACCTGGAAGCAGGCTGCTATTAGGCTGATGGTGACAGTGAAGAGATCATAATGGAGAACAGAAAGTGTGAATCACCTGCCTGAGTCCATAATAGGCATGTCCACTGGTGTTGCCAGGTAGAAAGAGGTTCTAGGATTCTGTGGTTGGCACAAAGGAGGGGGAAGGGAGGGCCGAGGGGATCCACAGGAAGGAGGAAAACTGCATCCTTGAAAGATTCTGTGGAATCTCCAAAGATCTACAATAATGTGGGAATATTTTAGAGATTATTGGTCCTTATGAAGACTTTGGATGCAATTAATAGTGGGTCTGAGGCTTTGTATGTAAAATATTAATATCTTTGCCCATCAGAATGAAAATAACTACTGTGGTGGCTTGAATAGAAATGCCCCCATAAGTCCACAGTTTTGGATACCTGGGTAATGCTATTTCATGAAGTTCTGTAGAGATGCTACCTTGCTGGAAGAAGTATGTCACTTGGAGTGGGCTTTAAGAGTTTCTAGCCTTTTGCAGTTTCTAGTTTGCTCTCTCTGCTTTATGTTTGAGGTTGAAGAATGATGTCTTTGTTTCTTGCTTTGGCTGACTGCTTCACCCAACATCGTGGACTCTTTCCCTGGAACTTTAAGATAGAAATACACTTTTCTTTCTTTAAGTTGTACTTGCTCATGGTATCTTATCAAAGTAACAGAAACGTAACTGACACAACTGGTGACAGTACAAAGTAGAAATAAAATATGTGATGCAGTAAATATAAACACACTTGTACAGACAATGAGTAAAATGTGATAATCCAGTATTTTATAACCTAAGCATAGTGCATATATTTCATGGTTTATACTCTCACACAATTCAGAGAAAACAATATGGTTGAGTGTGAGAACAGGGGAAGATGAAGAGATGAAGTAAGCAAGTAAGGGTGAACGTTAACAGTGGGAAAAATTGGTCCTTTTCTTACTCTTCTTTTCCTACATTATGTAAGTGAAGAAACAAGTTATTTAAAACTGTTCAGAATTTAATAGCAAAACGAACCCATGATGGATGATGTTGCACTATAAAATATGTACTTGTTCATCGTCTCCCCGGATTTCCTGGTGCAGAACATCTTAAGTTCTCTGAGAGGTAAGAATACACTTTGTGCTAATAACATGACAAATGAGACCCCTAATAGCTTTAGGCTGACAGCTGGTCACCGGAAAGATGCATTATGCTATTAGAAGTCTAGAAATTCAGTACCATTGATAGAGAAGAAAATCAATCTAGTTGAAAACAATGAAAACTCCATGGGTCTGAGCAGTATAGTCTTAAAAAACACAGATTCAAGCAATCTTTTTTTTTTTTTTTTCAGGGCATGAGTTCCTTTTATCCCTAGCTTCCCTGTCCTACCCATCTCTGCCTACCTTCTCTACCTCCCTCTTCTTCCTTCCCTTCAAACTGCAAGCACCAGCAAGTAGAAACCCATGCAGGTTATGAATAGGACTGGAACTGCCCCTCCTGACAGCTCCAGGGAGGGCTTTATACCCCCACATTATCTTGTGCCTCTGTGAAATCTGTCAGTGAGGATCTTGTACTTCTGTGTTACTTCATCAATCCTGGCAGCTAGGCTTATCCTAGAGTTGCTGCTGCTCCAACTGTTCGGCTCTCCTTCCTGCCTCCTTACTGCTTCCATAGCTTTAGCAGAGGTGTCTGCAATCTCCATGACTGCTCTCAACAATTGGCCATAGGAAACCAGATTCTGATAGACAGATTGGATGATGGGGCCACTTGGGTGCAGGCTGGGTACTGGGCGCTGGCAGCATTCACCTAGCTCATCATCATAGACTTGCAGGAAGGCCAAGATGAGCTGGTAGAAGTCAGAGATGACCAGACAGAGTTTCTGGTCTATGGTGCTGGTGTCAGTCCCTGCTTTATGCTGTGCAAAGCACTGGTCTCGGAGTGTCTGAAGCTTAGTAGCACTCTGCTCCAGCTGCCTGGCCAGATCTGCCACCTTCTCTCCCTCTAACTGGGCAGAGGGGCCAGCCTTTGGCAGGTCATCACATTGCTTGTTGAGAGAGGACTGCATGTCCAGGGGCCATGGGTCACTTTCAGGTTTCAAAATTGCCCACAGGTTAGGGCTAGAGAAGAGCTCCCCAAGCAAGGCCTCATTCTTCTCTGTGGTGTCTTCAAGGTGTTCCTTCAGGCTAGAATGACTGAAGCATCCAGTGGCCAGGCTCCGCATCATATCCAGTAACTTGTCCATGAACTGTAGCTGCTTCTGGGGACACTTACGGCCCATTAGAAGATCCTGGTCATCTGGTGCACACAACATCAGCTCATGGCCTAGCTTCACCATCTCCTGTATCTTCAAATCCACTGCATTTCCTTTCAGTGAGCTGAACTTGTCTTGCAAGGAGGGACAGACCCGTATACATATCCACTCCAGTATGTCCAACCAGTACTTTGAGGGCCTACACAGCAGTTCCATGATTGGCTTTGGTTCTGTAATATACAGACCGTCGAGGAAAGGGCAGTTTACACCCTTCAGCTTCTCGAACACCTCCACAACTGCCTTGACCACACAGTCATCGCCCACATCTTCGTAGTAGCTGTCATCAGATCCACTACCAGCACCCTTCTCCGCCATGTTTCGCTCTCTGACCCACAACTGGCTCATGCCCCCAAGCTTACAGGCCAGATTCAAGCAATCTTGAAAATATGTTGTAAGATTTTTTATGAAATGGCAGTCTCTGGAAAAGGAGTTCACAGCTTTATCATTTGCTATGAATTATGATTGAGGCTGTAAAGTTACGTGGGTTTGTAGTAAAGTGTTAGGTCTGTCTCAGTATCTAGGTTGTTTGTGGGCAACAGGGTTCTACATCTGAAGGTTGGCAGAAGTTAATGATGCCTAAGGCTACTTTGTGTTATCAGTCGAGGCAGAGGTTTAGCTATACATCTAAGATTGGACTCCCAATAGCTTCCCAATTTCATCTTAAGTGTCCTCCTGCACTACTACATCATTTTAAATGATTCTTTTATTTTCTTGATAGGGCAGTCAAACTCCCTGAGAGCAAAGGTATGGCAGCTGAAGATCGAAATTTCCAGTAATAATTATGGACATCCATGTTTGTTGGTGCCTTATGGTTACTTGGTAAATACACCAATGTACAGAGAATTTGATGTATGCTGGCTTTCCAGAACAAGGTAATAAAATCTATGTGTTTTGAAACTTTCCAGATCTTGTCCTATATTTAAGAGTTCTATAAGTTGTTCTACAAAATTGTCAAGTCTAAGAATGTCATGGGCCTCTCAAATGCTTGGTCAAAAAGGCAGGTCATTATGGAGACATGTGACATGTATTTGAAGTCAGAAATGCATCTATTGTCAGAACAGAATTGAACTGTTGCTCACCCCATTGATATCAGCAAAATATTGGCAAAGTAATCATAGAATTGTGCTATGAAATAAGCAATAATTGTATAAAATTTTTTATTCCATAACTCTAGAATTGGACATCATCTTACAGTGCAGGAACTCTATTGTCTGCATTTGTTGTCAGCAATTCAAGAAGTTGCCACGAAATTCTAAAATCCTGAATCCCATATGCTACATTTTCTTATTGATTCACTATGGACTCACCTCCTCATAGAAACATTTTTATCTTCTCTGCAACGTGAAGCCTCTTAGGAACTGAAAGTATATAATTCTATGTATACACTTACTCTGAGCACATGGCCACCTCATAGATGGCAAAAAGTGGAGGTGGAAGAGTACATGCATACCCAGGAAGGAGCCCAGGCAACACTCTCTCATTTCCCACTTCAGAATGCTAATTATTTCAAACTGGGGGCATTTGGTGAGCAGCAAATATAGGAAGGCATTTCCTTTGAGTATTTTTATCTACTTGTAAAAAGACTAATGAATGAAATGTCATAAATCTGTCCCTAAGAATCTCAACAACCAAGAAAGATTCATTTCTCTTATAGGAGAAAGACCAGGGGTTCACATCGTATGGGCTTAGATGTTGTCACAGGCTGTCCATTTTTCCTCTGAGGGCCACTTACCTTCGTTAAAGCTCGTTTAATACCTCCCCCTAAACTCCACACATGCCATCTTCCTTCTTCCTTATGAATAGGGTCCAAAGTTTATAGATGTCTGAAATTTGAGGTATTCAATTTTCATTCATGGCATGACTCCATATGGAGTAAGTACCTTCCCTTGTCAATCTGCTTACTTTCAGTTGATTTCACAAACTCAGTCACTCAGCTCGTAGGTCCTCACTCATACTTTTATCTATTGTACCTCATGTTGTTCTCCTATGGTCAGGAGCATGTTGTGTATTGTAATCATTTTGTTTAAGTTCCAGACACGTAGAAAGGTCCAAATATTAGAATTTATGTTTACTGCTTATTTTTCTTGCTTCCTCCTCACAAACAGATAGAAGTTATTTTCTTTTTGAATGTTCAATAAGTGTACACACATCCAAAAAGTAATTGATTGACATATAGTCAACATATAGCTATACATGTAAATAGAGACTAATAATTGATTATAGTATTTGAATGTCCTTGTCGTTGAATTTCTTGTAACTTTGTATAAAAGAAGTACACAAAAGATACCTGAAAGTTGAAAGTCTGTTTAGCTTAGCTTTGTTTTTTGTTTTGTATGAAATAGGAAGGGGGAAGAAAAAAAGGAACCTATTGAAACTACATAGGTTTAAAATACAAAGCATAATATGTCAATCCATACTAGAGTGTTTAAGCTTTATGCTATAGAAAACAAAGGCATATTCGTACCCTTAAAAAAAGAAACAGATATTATCTGACTTATGGTCTATGAAAATAAATTGAGTAACAAATGAGAGGAAAAATATTGTAGAGGAGGGACAAAGGAGCACTCAGAAGCCATTGTTGCAATCAGTTGGCTAAGAGATGACTATAGTTTGTATATTGACTATCTCCAGTCTGTTTTAAAGATGTCCTTGTATTGCCACTGGAAAGTTGTGGAAACTGCAGTTGACAGACCCTGGCTCACTTAGGATATGTCCTAGAATATTGTGCATAGGACACCGTCCCCTTTATCATCTGTTGCTTTCTGGCTCATGATATGAGTGGCTTCCTCCATTATACACTCCAGAAAAGGTGTGCTGCCTACCAATGATCCAAAACAGTTGAGTCACTTGATATGTAAGCCAAAGCAAATCTTTTTTGTTTATAAGTTAATTGCCTCAGGTATTTACTTATGATGATGGAAAAAAATTCAGGGATACTGTGGATCTAAGCAGAAACTACAGCCACATCACTGACCACACAGTATACCATTACTTGGATGTGAGAAAGGGGTATAGTCTAAAATGATGCTGAATTGTGGAAAATCATGGAGATCTTGTTTTTTTTTTAAATGTACAAGATAGTTTGAATGAGGGATATTTCAAGTTATGATGGTGATGTTATACAGTGTTGGAATAACTGGATATGGCAGTTACACCATGGTAAGACCAATTTTGAATGAGTTGATAAGAAACCCAACAAATGCCATCTTTTTCCCCACTGGATGGTTTTAGTTCCTTTGTCAAAGATCAAGTGACCATAGGTATGTGGGTTCATTTCTGGGTCTTCAATTTGGGAAAAAGACAGCATTTTCAACAAATGGTGCTGGTTCAACTGGAGGTCTGCACGTAGAAGAATGCAGATCGATCCATTCTTATATCCTAGTACAAAGCTCAAGTCCAAGTGGATCATGGACATCCACATAAAACCAGATACACTGAAACTAATAGAAGAGAAAATGGGGAAAAGCCTCGAACATATGGGCACAGTGAAAAAGTTCCTGAACAGAACACCAATGGCTTATGTTCTAAGACCAAGAACTGACAAATGGGACCTCATGAAATTGCAAAGCTTCTGTAAGGCAAAGGACACTGTCAAAAGGACAAAATGTTAACCAACAGATTGGGAAAAGATCTTTACCAATCCTACATCTGATAGAGGGATAATATACAATATATACAAAGAACACAAGAACTGCAGATAATTGAATAACACTATTAAAATATGGGGTACAGAACTAAACAAAGAATTCTCAACTGAGGAATATTGAATGGCCAAGAAGCACCTAAATAAATGTTCAACATCCTTACTCATCAGGGAAATGCAAATCAAAACAACCCTGAGATTCTACCTCACACCAGTCAGAATGGCTAGGATCAAAACTCAGGTGACAGCAGATGCTGTCGAGAATGTGGAGAAAGAGGAACATTCCTCCATTGTTGTTGGGATTGCAAGCTGGTACAACCACTTTGGAAATTAGTCTGGCGGTTCCTCAGAAAATTGGACATAGTATTACCTGAGGACCCAGCTATACCACTCCTGGGCATATACCCAAAAGATACTCCAACATATAACAAGGACACATGCTCTACTATGTTCACAGCAGCCTTATTTACAATAGCCAGAAGCTGGAAAGAACCCAAATGTCCTTCAACAGAGGAATGAATACAGAAAGTGTGGTACATTTACACCATGGAGTACTACTCAGCTATAAAAATCAGCATCTTCATGAAATTCTTAGGCAAATGGATGGAACTAGAAAATAACATCCTGAGTAAGGTATCCCAATCACAAAAGAACACACATGGTATGTACTCACTGATACATGTATATTAACTCAAAAGCTCAGAATACCCAAGATACAATTCACAGACCATATGAAGCTCAAGTAGAAAGAAGAGCAAGTGTGAGTGCTTTGGTCCTTCTTAGGAGGGAAACAAAATGCTCAAGGGAGGAAATACAGAGACAAAGTGTGGAGCAGAGACTGTAGGAAAGGCCATCCAGAGACTTATCAACATGGGGATCCATTCCATATACAGTCACCAAATGCAGACACTATTGTGGGTGCCAAGAAGTGCTTGCTGACAGGAGCTTGATATAGATGTCCCGAGAAGCTCTGCCACAGCCTGACAAATACAAGGGTGGATGCTTGCAGACAACCCTCTGACTGTATATGGGGTCCCAATGGAGGAGCTAGGGGAAGGACTGAAGGAGTTGAAGGGGTTTGTAACCCCATAGGAAGAACAATAATATCAACCAACCAGAACCCCCAGAGCTCCCAGGGACAAAACCACCAACCAAAGAGTACACATGGAGGGACTTATGGCTCCAGCTGCATATATAGCAGAGGATGGCCTTGTCGGGCATCAATGAGAGAAGAGTCCCTTGGTCTTGTGAAGGCTCGATGCCCCAGTGTAGGGGAATGAGAGGGTAGGGAGGCAGAAGTGAGTGGGTGGGAGGGTGAGGGAACACCCTCATAGTAGCAGAAGGAAGGGGAGGGGATAGGAGGTTTCTGGGGAGGAAACCCAGAAAGGATAACATTTGAAGTGTAAATAAAGAAAATAGCCAATAAAAAAATCCAACAAATAAGTAATTGTTATGTTTTTTTCCCTTCAAGTGTTAATATATGGTCCCTGTCACTACTGCTTTAAGGCTTAAAAACAGCATCTTTTATTTGAGAGAACATTTGGATTCTCAATACATATAAGTGATAGATTTCTTTATGAATGTCATTAGCCCTCTGTGAGATATGGTTTGAATAATACAGATGTAGATGATGACTTTTAGTAGGGTTTTATTGTATCTGTAATGCATATGAATGCACCAACTGTGGGTCAATCATTAGATATGCTTGGAGACTGTCAACATTATCATCTTTATGGTAACCAATGGTGTTTTGTTAATGTATATGCAGAAGTGTAAGCATCAGGTATGTAATATTTTTTGTTTAACTTTCTTTTAAGAGAACAATGTAACAATCAACCTTACTTTTCTTGGATTTCTCCTGTAATCAACTTTTACAACTTAAGCTAATGTATAACTGTAACCTTAAGTTATATAGTCTTTCATGTTACAGATCCAGAACAGTATTATTTGTTGAAAGCAACAAACACAGAAGTTGATTCTCTGCTAAAATGAAACATTAAACTTTAAAAAACAACACCCATTGTTATTGATTGATAAACAATGATATTTATAGTAATACTGTTTGTTATTTGTCTGGACCAATGATTTAATTATTGAATATTCTTAAATATTTCTGTAAAGTATCCCTCATTCTTTCCTATGTTACACTTTCTATGCTGTTGAGTAAGGACAGAGTGAAACCTTTTGTTGGGTACAGACACGCATAGACAGAAGACACAGGCACATATAGAGACAAGGACAGATTCACTAGACAGCCTTTAAGCAGATATGGATTAAGAGTCATACATTGGACAGGAGGGAAGATGCAGGAAGCATGAAGTAGAGAGCTTGCCCTTAGTTCAATGATGCCAAGGGGACATGTTTTATTTCTTTTTTTTTTATCTTTCTTTTTTTTTATTTAATTTTTTTGAACATGAATTGCTTTTTTATAGCATGTTTTACAAGGGGAGGGGGTAAGAGGGGTCAGGTGGTGGAAAAGTACAGAATCTTCTTGGCCTGTGCCTTGAAACATGTCATGGTCTATACGGTACACTGCCTTGAATTACGATCTATCTGCTATTCTTCAGAAGATATGGTACACTGCTTGAGTTATGGTCTCCCTGCTAGTCTTCAGAAGATATGGTATACTTCTTTGAGTCTATCTGCAGTTGCCAAGCAGGATCTTGCAGTTGCCAAGCTTCAGGGGACATTGTGCAGGTGGGGAAAGGTAGGGGTGAGGGTAAGGGCGAGGGTCCTGGCTTCTGGCATCTCCCCCTTCTCTGTTTAGTTAGAGAAGGCGTCTTATGATCAATCCCAACTATGTGAGTTTTGAATTTGGATGTCTAATTATGGGGGGTCTTAGACAAGTTCACAACCCCAAAACATTGATGTGAGACGAGTCACATCGATGGTCGGAGGCTTTAGGCTGTCGACGATGGACAACGTCAAGGGACTCTGATGTGGGTGAAAGGAGGGTGAGAGCCCTGTCTTAGGCCATGTAGGCTGCACCCACTCCCAGCACCACACACTCCTTTTCGGCTGCATTGGGTGGGCCCCTGGGAAGTGGACCTACAATAATCCCGTCATTGGGCTAACTCACAGCCATCCTAGTCCCTTGTAAATGTTCAAGTTACCAACCATTTGTCAGTTTGGGGTGTAATATTGTCATAAAGGAAGGCTCCCCAATGTTAGCGGCCATATCAAGGGCGGCCTTGGTTTAGGAAAAAGCCAATTTTTGTTGGGGTGATCAAGAGGCCAAGCTCTCTAGAGAGAGAAACCAGGGCAAAGCCAGGCATACCAGGAACCCTTCTGGAGGGCGTGGAAGTCTAGGGGTCGACCGTAGGGGGAGGCAGGGGAGCTGGCAGCTGTGTCAGTCTCCTGCAGAGTCACTTCTGGATCCTCTTCAATTTTCAGCTGATGGTAATGAACTTCAACCGTCTTCTTGATGGCAGAATCAACCTGGTTCCGAGGACTACAGGTTGCGGGCGACAATCTCTGTCTCACTCAATTTTGATGTTGTGCACACCTCCTCTCAATGAGGGTCCGTCCGGAGGGGTCCATGCCTCGAGACCCACGTCTGGGTGCCACTTGACCTGACCGGTGGGTCCTAGTTATTTGTGGGGGCGAGGAGGACCGCAACCTGCTATTCTTCAGAAGATATGGTACACTGCTTGAGTTATGGTCTCCCTGCTAGTCTTCAGAAGATATGGTACACTGCTTTGAGTCTATCTGCAGTTGCCAAGCAGGATCTTGCAGTTGCCAAGCTTCAGGGCACATTGTGCAGGTGGGGAAAGGTAGGGGGTGAGGGTAAGGGCGAGGGTCCTGGCTTCTTGCACATCTGGATTAGAACTTCTAACAGCAGGCATCACGGGTGATTCATTTTTACCTGGGATGTTGCGTGAGTTCAAGCTCCTGGGAGTCCCTGTTTCGGTTTTCTGGGGTTGGGTACGGAACTGCTGCCTGTGACCTGCTCTATCACATGTTTTATTTCTTAATGTGACACTGATGTATGTTTGGTAACTCAGAGTCAGTCACTAATGTTTTTAATTCATACATCATTTCATCTCAAAACTAACATAATGATATTGATTATATTATAATTACTACAGATAATCCTGTTTGGAGCTTTTACATGCCCTTGAAACAGCATTGACGTTTTTTGTGAGAGGGTGTGTTCTTATAGAAAGAGGGACTCTGACCTTCACTCATTGTGATAAACTCTTTCTATTGTGGAGTTCTGTTATAAGATTTAAGGAGTAGCCGGGCAGTGGTGGCGCACGCCTTTAATCCCAGCACTTGGGAGGCAGAGGCAGGTGGATTTCTGAGTTCGAGGCCAGCCTGGTCTACAGAGTGAGTTCCAGGACAGCCAGGACTACACAGAGAGACCCTGTCTCGAAAAACCAAAAAAAAAAAAAAAAAAAAAAAAAAAGATTTAAGGAGTAAACTCTTGATTTTTAGGGTTAAACCTTGGTAAAAATCTAAGCATAAGTGAAAATAATGTAGACAACTCTGTGGTGAAGAAATCAGAAGCAGGGGGTTATCTCAACAGTGAAAGCATTTTGTGTGAGTCATAATTAGATGACAAATATGTGGTAGACATCAGTGTTGCATGTAAATGATTTCATTTTCCCTTCTTTGGACCAGGCTTTCTTTCTTTGTTTTTTTCTTAAAGATTTATTTATTTATTTTATGTCTATGAGTACACTGCTGCTCTCTTCAGACACACCAGAAGAGGGCATCAGATCCCATTACAGATGGTTGTGAGCCACCATGTGGTTGCTGGGAATTAAACTCAGGACTTCTGGAAGAGTAGCTGGTGCTCTTAACCACTGAGCCATCTCTCCAGCCCAGGGACATGCTTTCTTGCTTCTACCTATTACTAGAGCAGGTTAGATCAGTGGTTTCTGCCCAACAAGCTCTGCTCTCACTTTTCTCTGGCCTCATGATCAGCAGTAGATGATGTTTACTCTGCTAAAATGCATTCCTACATAGGAGAGGGGACTTATGTCCTACTCAAAACCAAAATGAGGTTTTTATGAAGCCCCTAAGGGGTTCCTTAAGAGTAGCCCCTAAGACTACTCTTTTTCTTTGTTGCAGCACACATGTTACAGTATGGCTGTCTGTAACCTGTGATGCATTGCATTGACTGTGACCCACAATGGCTGCTCAACATGGCAAAGGAGACTCATACTAGCATACCACTAGCCCAGGATAAGTTCTAAATCTAACATTCAAACTCAGTTTTTACTCTATATGTGTCACCTTCATGCCATGTTAAGGTTGAAAGGCAGAGAATCATTGATCATACCCAGCCACTATGCATACAACATTAGAGACTGGCATAGGAACATGTTTATTTTGATAAGCTTAAAATAAACCAGGTGCACTTAAAGTTGAGCAAAGTCGCTTTTGCCTTAAACAGTTTGAGTTCTTTCCCTGACTCAAAGTTGATCAACTTAGTCTTGCTGACACTCAGTAGCATATATCTTTAAGTGGCACCTTAGATTTCTGTAACTTGTACTTATGACATCTTAGATTTGTTTGTATTCAATATCAAGTGTGTGTGTATGTGTGTGTGTGTGTGTCTGTGTGTATGTCTGTGTGTGAGCATGAATGTACATTTGTGTGAGTGCATGTGTGTGTTCAACACAGAACTGTTTAAAACACTAGTACACAGAATTCACAGTTTTTATTGACTAGCACAGAAAGTGTCATGTGTGAAATGATTGGGATATGTTACAGAAATCTTTAACAGGGTTTTACAAAGGATTAAGTCACTGGCTCTAGCTGATACCAACTGACTCAGACAATAACTGTATTACAAATATTGATGTTTATCAATCAATATCCACAAATGGATGTTTATTTTAGAAGATGTCTTTAAATCCCTACATTTGTGACTTTCTGAAAATGATGCACACACATCATTCTGGATCTTGGGCATAGAAGAGTATATAAATTAAAATTACAGCTATGCATTAGCTTGGGTTGTAAAAGTTGGTTACATGGGAAATCCAAGGAAAGTAAGATTTAGAGTTACATTGTTCTTAAAAGGAGGTTAAACAACTAGAGTGAGCACACAGTAGGATAGCAGTCTTAAGTATATATATATATATACATATATATATGTATATATATATATACATATATATTTCATTTATATGAGTACACTGTAGCTGTCTTCAGACACACAAGAAGAGGGCATCGGATCCCATTGCAGATGGTTGAGAGCCACCTGTGGTTGCTGGGAATTGAACTCAGGACCTCTGGAAGAGCAAACAGTTAGTGCTCTTAGCCACTGAGCCATCTCTCCAGCCCAGTCTTAAGTCTTAAATGATCTGGAGATGTATTATTAATTTTGTCTGCGAGGTCCAGCGAAAGTCCTAGTTTCTTAGACTACAAAGGATAATTTTTACCATAATGCATGCCATATGTAAGTATCTTAGAAATAGCTAAATTAGAAAATTAACACAGATGTATAAAGACATCAAATCTGTGAGATGTGAAAGTATTAGCCCAAATGTAGTTCTTTTCAAGCTAGCTTCATTCTTACAGGCCATAAAGGTGAAAGGCAGATAGTATTTTAGGTAGAATAGATGGAAGAGTGGAAGGGACGTGCCTTTCATGTGTTAGTAATGACCCTTCCAACTCTCTAGACATTCACATGCCATCACTTGAATTTTAATAAGTAATTCACAACTAGTAGTTGAGTACATTATGTCAAGCTAGGGAGTAGAGACTAAAGAGAGCAGTAAATACAGATAAATATTCCCTATGTCTTTTTAGAGATTGCAATATAATTACAGAATTTCTCCCTTCCATTTCCTCCCTCCTAACCCTTTCACATATCTCTCCATGCTCAGGTTCAAATTCATTGTCTCCTTTTCACTAACTGCTACTGTGTGCATACATATATATGCAAATATACATGCAATAGCAATTGTATATATTCTTCAATACAACCTGCTCAGTCTGTATAATGTTACAGGTGTATATGTTTTCAGTGGTGACCATTTAACACTAGACACATAATCAGTGCTTTTCCTGGGTAGGATCACCTCTCTCCCAGCTTTCCTCAGTTGCCTATAGTTCTTTGTGTAGGGTTGAGGACTCATGGCCTTTGCTCCATTCCCCTTGGTATGCTTATTGGTTCAGCTTACTTTTGGACATTATGAGAATTTACGGTATAGCTTTCAATGTTTCTAGAAGATACAACCTCACAGCAAACTCCCCGATCTTCTGGCTCTTATAATCTTTCTGCTTTTGCTTCCACAGTGTTCCCTGAACCTTGGGAGTGCTTTGTAGATGTGTCCATTGGCATTTGTCTCCACAACCTTGCATTTTGATTTGTTGAGTTTTTCTGTACTGATCTCTGTCTGTTGCAAAAAGAAGTTGCTTTGATGAGGGGTGAAGACTACACTTATCTGTGGTGATAAGGGCAAGTTATTTGTAGGGATTGTGCTGGTTTAGTAAATTAGTGGTTGTAGATTCTCCTCCAATAACCATGACTTTACTAGCATTGAGAGATTAGCTAGGTTTCTAGTCCCCACTACCAGCAAGGTATGCACATGTAGGGTTATATGCACTCTCCGGGTTATCATTCTAGGATGGTTGTTGATATGGTTCATAGGGATCAATGCTGGACAGGACTATTGGTTACCTCTCTCCTTTGGAGGCCTGTGTAGTGCCTTCTGGTACCATGAAATCCAGTCCTCAGGGAGTGGTCATTCAGGTCAGTTCCAGAAAAGGGCTCTCTGTGTTTCTGAAGTACATGATATCCTCATCAATAGACTTACCTTCCACATCTGGGGGCAACCAAAGGCAGCAACAGTAGGTTGTATGTTTTTTCGACTCTCCTGGACATCCCTGAACATAACTCAAAGGAAAGCTTCTCATGTTTATTATTGGGGTTTGTTAGGTAATCTTTGGCTCCTTGTTTTGGCTCCAATTTTTTTTTTGAAGAACAAAACTTTTGCGTGGACATTTGAATGAAAACTGTCTCCATAGAATCTGATATTTGAATACTTGGTCCCTGGTTGGTGGAATTGTTTGGGGGAAGCTTAGGAGTTGTGGCCCTGATGGAGAAAATACTTCACTAGGAAATAGCTTTCAGAGTAAGTAACCTCATCCTGCTTCCAGTCTCATCTCTCTCTTGTTTGCATGTGAAGATGTGGACTCTCAGCTCGCTGTTCTGCTGCCGTGACTGTACTTGCCTTCACCCCACCACAATGGAATCTTATTACTCTGGAACCATAGCCCCAATAAACTCTTTTTTCTATAAGTTGCCTTGATCATGGTGCTTTAGCACAACAACAACAACAGCAAAAATAACTAATACTCCAAGTAGACTTATTATTTTCTTGGCTACATAATATTGAATGTCTGATTTTCAGCCTTTGGGTGTTGCATTGTCTGTTTCCTTATTTCCCTAATTTGTTGTTTTGCTTTTCTTTACTGAGTTGATTTATAGCTTAAGCATCATAATTTTATGGTTTGGGTTCCAAACATCCAGAATGAAATTATTCTGCTCCTTGATGATCCTGTGAGAGTGAGTGATTGAGTCTTTGTGTTATTATAAATTCTTCTGGGAGAGAGAGGAATGAGCCTATGCTGAATTGTTAAAGAAAATAATACATTTGAAACTCTTAACACAGTGACACTCATTGGAACATCCATTAAATATTGATTGGACTATTATATTTGAGGCCAGAAATTTGCCTGTGTACATCTTTTCATCACAGATCACAATCAGAATGGTGTTAAAGTCCTAGGGATGTGACCTGATCAGTAATTAACTGATATATAAGAAACAAACGTAAAACTGCAAAAGGGGAATGAATTTATTATTCACAATTTTCCCAGGTGCACACACTTAATTGTCTCATTCTTCTGCTCCTATATCAAACTGCAAATTTCATCTACTATTTATTTTAATATTATTTACCTTCTACCCTGCTGAGAGAAAGTAAAGTATCTATTTTTGCAAATAATGTATCTTATATTAATTATTTATACAAAAATGCACCAAAATATGATTTTTTTGTTTAATGCCCTGAAGATTACTTATGTGTAACACAAGAATATGAAAATAACTACTAGATAGAAGATGTTTTAGGAGATTTTTTAGAATAAAAGCTTGGATTTCTCTCAGGGGAAGATCAGGGTCAAGCCTTGATACCAAATGTCAACTTCTGTAAATACAGAGAATTAGAAAATGTAACTTATAATTCATCATGAGGACTAGGGAAATACCCTGAAACTTACCTAGTGATAAGAAAGCATACTTAGTTAATGTTTAATGTGGTGTGTTCAAAGATTTATCAAGAGAGCTATTGACACTATTTCTTGCACAAAGACAACAGAATCAGGAGTATAGTTAAGTCCACAGATGCCCAGTAAGGTACAACACCCTTGCTTCTTGGACATTAGTGTTTGTGGCATTTCTCCTTCCCTAGAGATGACAAGAATCATGGAATATGGAAATATATGAGAAGCTCTTGTACAGCTAACTTTGAGCGGGGGAGCTCCCATCTCAGATTTACTTTTATGGCATTGACTTATATGATTTCACTGGCTGGCAAGCTGCAAGTTCAAAATTTGTAGGCAAAGAAGCAAACTGGCAGACCAAAATTAATGTGGCAGACTTGAAGCAGAATTCTTTATATGGGAAATGTTGAGTTTTACCTTTAACTCCTTCAAGTTATTGAAGGAGGCCCTTTATATATTCTTGAGAGTATTCTATAGAGGAAAAGTGAATGCAATTTAAATGGGTACTACACCTACAAAATACCTTCATGGTCCAACCTAGAAGTCACTGTTTGGTACATACTATCTTCTGTAAAGATTCATTCTCAATGATGCAAGCTACAGATTTGATGAACCTAGGGATTTTGATGATGCATATAAAAGGCATGTGTCAATAAATAACCACAATCTCTCCTAGCTTTCCCATCTAGGAGGAAAAGGACAATTTATGAGGCTAAAGCCTATTTGTTCTCAATCACAGCAAAAGACATGTTTTATTCCTTAACACTTGAATACATCGTCTTCAATGTGTTTCTTTAAAATGGCCTCTAACGATTAATTGTGGTTCTGAATGTTTAAGTTAGATAAATATTATTTATTCTTACTGATGCCAGAATTAATGTGGTTATAAGTTGCTATTAAATAGTGTTTAAAGCATAGTTTCTAAAATGCCTATGGATTAAAGACGAAGATGTAGAGGAGGAAGAAGAGGAGGAGGGGGGAGAAGGAAGAGAAAGTAAGTGATAAGAAAAACAAGCAAAGAAAATCAGTTTGTTCTATAATTAGAGCTCATTACTTTACATAAATATTTGGGTGAAAATTTAGCACACCACAGATTTCTATTAGAGTGATGACCTTAAACATGAGTTTCTTCTCCTCATGCCTAGGTCAGTCCTAACTCTGGATGATGAATATATCCCATTCAGCTTTCTCATTCTTATGTTAAGTGTGTTGCATATTGGATTTCAGGAACAACTGTAGATAATGAACTTGCCGTGTCAGGGTAGAGTTATTTCCCTGTAGCTGAAGAGCCACACTCTGAAATTGATTTCTACCATCTTCTTTTGTGCTGTTTTGTTATGAGAAGGAGACCATGAAATCATTGAGGACATTGATTATACCCTACTTCCCTGCTGCCTTTGTTTTTCTTAGCTGTAGCAATCAAAGCTGAATTTTCAAAGATTATGAAAAGTACTTGTTCATTTGAACACATTGGTAAGTTGTTTCTAACACTGTACATTTTAGGATATTAAAAGTTCTTGAAAAGCATGAAAAGAGAAGAGTTGATGTTGATTTCCATACTTATACATGCGTTTGGGTGGTATCACATAGTAGTTGAGCAGTATTTTGTCTGTGCAAAAGAGCCTTGCATACCTTTAAGATTTCCTGAAACACAACCTAAAAATGTACATTTACTGTCATTTTATAAAATCGTTAAACGTTTTAAAATGTGTTACAATTGCTATTCTGTGCGCAAAGTCCTACTTTTGTTTTTGTTTGTAACTGCATCCAGATCCAAAGCTTTCAGTGTTCCTAATGAAAGTCTCTTGTCTTGGCTCTTCCTGGTCATCAACTTGTTTACATCTGGAGTTAGCTAAAACCAAAGCTGCTAGGTATAGCAGTGAGGGATTTTTCTTGATTGGATCTCTTGAGGTAGGGAGACTCACCCTAAATCCAGAACATTTGAAGTGGGAAGATCGACCTCAAATCTGGGCCACACTTTCCACATGGAAAAAGGAAGCTCTTCTATTTGCCTCTTTACCTTCACTCTGACTAGCAAATTCATTTCTTCACTAGCGTCAGAGCTGACCTCTTGAGAATTTCAGTGTATACTGAAGACAACCTGAGATGTGGACTGAACAACTATTGGATTCTTGGACTTTCCAGGAGAGACATATGTTATTGGACTATTTGTACTAGAGCCTGTTATTCATACCACTAAACCATATCTATCTATCTATCTATCTATCTATCTATCTATCTATCTATCTATCTATC
>NW_021604593.1:5630357-5672779 GCF_004785775.1 Grammomys surdaster
ATCTATCTATCTATCTATCTATCTATCTATCTATCTATCTATCTATCCATCCATACACTTAGGTATTAGTAAAAAGATGATTTTAGTGTAGAGGAAGACTGAATTTCAGCATGCAAGCTACTAAATCTTTTTTCTGAAGTACTGCAAAAGGAGTTCCTTTTAATAAGCAGACAGCATCCATTACCATACTATGTTCAGATGCCACTGGCATGTTTGTAGAAGACAGAGGGAACTGCATTCAGGCTCAGCGGACTCACTCTGAGATTCACAGTTTATTATACAGAGGCATTGCAAAGTATTATACATGAAGAACCTTTTTTTTTTTTTAAATAAAAACACCAGTGATCTCAGTTCAAAATTTAGGCTAAAAAGTAGAGTAGCTTCCTATGTTTACCCACAGGTTCCTCAGCACTGCCTCTACTACCCTACTCTATACCCAGATCCACACATCCTGCACTAGGGCCTACCATGGAGAGTATCCCCTACATATTCTCTCTCTCTTTTCAACCCAACAGATCTATTCTGGGTCTCACAGGCAGTGTCTCTGCCCACTCTGACCACTTCTGCCTATCAACTTCTAATGTTCTGCCAGGGCTTGCCCTTTCTGCATCCACTCAGCCCTTAGCCTATCCTCTACCACCCCATCTCTCGATCTTTCAACCAGTGTGCCAGCTTGGTCTGGCTTTCCTTGTCCTCACTGAAAAGTCTAGAGAGGCTTAAGTCAGGGTCCTCCCCACCTATCATGAAACTACAGGACTCTCCCACATCGTATCCGATCTTTCCATTTTGGCCTATCTACCTCAACACGTTGTCTTGGAATGGGAAGCACACCTTGCATACCAGCCCAGTCCCATCTATCCACTAGACTTTATTCCACCCAAGAAATTCCCAACCTCTAGACCCAACCACCATTTCTTCTTCCCCAACTTGTTTTTTATCCATAAAAAACTCAGAGCAAATAAAGGAAGTCCACATGCCCAGATTTCATCACAGGAATACCAACCATATGAAAGATCAAGCCAGCATCTTCTCAAAGCCTGCCAGTCCAGTAGAAATGTTTGCCAATGAGAATTGCCCATATGAACTCCAGGACATAAAACTTAAAAGAACGATCATAAAATTTGCCAAAGAATTCACAGTGTTTAAAAAGGACACACATAAATCGCTTAATGAAACACAGATAAAGGCTTAAGGAAAATAAATAACAAGTCATGTTCCAGAAAACACAAATATAAGGCTTATGGAAGTGATGAAGGGTACTTAAGACTTGAGCACAAAATTATTCAATTCAAGATAGAAACATTGAAGAGGACTCAAGATGAAATGAAGATGAAATTGGAAAACTCTAGTTCAACTAGAAAACTCAAAGGAAAGCCTTACACATAGAATGATTCTAGCAGAAGACAGAATATCAAGTCTCAAAGATAAAACAGAGTATATAGATGAAATAAACAAGGAATGTGAAAACTTAAAAAGAAAGACACAGGAAAGAAACACAGAAAATATGAGACACCATGAAAAAAACCCAAAACTTTGAATTATAGGCAGAGATGTGGGAGAATACCAAGTCAATGGCATAGACCTGATCGTCAACAAGAACATAGAAGAAAAATGTTCCAAACTAAGAAAAGACACAGCCATTAAGAAAAAAATACACAGAGCATCAAATAGACAAGACTAGAAAAGAAAATTTCCAAGGCATATCATAAGTAAAATGCTAAGTATACAGAACAAATATAATACATTGAAAGTTGTAAGAGAAAAAAATGCTAGTCACATATAAAGGGAAATACATCAAAATAACAGCAGATTTCTCAGTGGAAACTTTGAAATTCAGGAAAGCCTGGACCAGTGAATTCAAGAACCTAAAAGGCAACCTAAGATAATATCGGTGGCAAAACTATCTGCCATGGTTGAAGGAGAGAGAAAAACTTTTTATGTCATAAACAGCCTATGAAATAGTTTATATCTAACAATCTAAACATAAGGAAAATGCATCTAAAGAAATGTTCAGCATCCTTAGTCGTCAGGGAAATGCAAATCAAAACAACCCTGAGATTCCATCTCACACCAGTCAGAATGGCTAAGATTAAAAACTCAGGTGATAGTAGATGCTGGCGAGGGTGTGGAGAAAGAGGAACACTCCTCCATTGTTGGTGGGACTGCAAGATGGTGCAACCACTTTGGAAATCAGTCTGGCGGTTCCTCAGAAAATTGGACATAGCATTACCCGAGGATCCAGCTATACCACTCCTAGGCATATACCCAGAAGATGCTCGAACATATAACAAGGACATATGCTCAACTATGTTCATAGCAGCCTTATTTATAATAGCCAGGAGCTGGAAAGAACCCAGATGTCCTTCAACTGAGGAATGGATTCAAAAAATGTGGTATATTTACACAATGGAGTATTACTCAGCTATTAAAAACAATGAATTCGAGAGGTTCCTAGGTAAATGGATGGAACTAGAAATTATCATCCTGAGTGAGGTAAGCCAATCACAAAAGAAGACACATGGTATTCACTCACTGATTATTGGATATTAGCCTAGAACCTTGAAATGCCCAAGATGCAACTCACAGGCCACATGAAGCCCATAAAGAAGGAAGACCAAGTGAGGGTGATTCGGTCCTTCTTAGAAGGAGCAACAAAATACTCAAGGGAGCAAATATGGAGACAAAGTGAGGGACAGAAACTGAAGGAGGGGCCGTCTCAAGACCACCCCACCTGAGTATCTATCCCATGTGCAATCACCAAAGGTAGATGCTGATGTGGAAGACAGGAAGTGCATGCTGATAAGAGCCTGATATGGATATCTCCTCAGAGGCCTTCAAGAGTCAGACATATTCAGAGGCAGATGCTCACAACTAGCCATTGAACTGATCATGGGGTTCTCAATGGAGGAGTTAGAGTGAAGACTGAAGGAGCTGAAAGGGTTTGTGGCACCATGAGGAGAGCAACAATACCAACCAACCACAGCTCCCAGGGTCTAAACCACCAGCCTGGGAGCACTTAGGGGGGGATCCAGGGCTTCAGCTGAATATGTAAAAGTGGAGGGCCCTGCTGGGCATAGGTGGAAGAAGAGAACCTTGACCTCATGAAGGCTGGATGCCCCAGGGGGTGGGAATTTTGAGGGTGGGGAGGTGGGAGTGGGGGGGGTGTAGATAGAGGTTACATCCACAGAGAAGAAGGAGGAGGGGCGAGGGGATTGGAGGTTCCGAGGGGGTGGTGGGGGATGGGGTAAGGGGACAACATAGGAAATGTAAATAAATCATCCAATAAAAAAAAAAAAAAAAAAAAAAAAAAAAAAAAAAAAAAAAAAAAAAAAGAAGCACATCTTAGTTTTTTCATTCATTGATTTATTTATTCAAATTACATTGTGATTGAAACTCCCTCCCTCCTCTCTTCCCAGTCCCATCCTTCCACAACACTTCTATCATTCCCTCCTCCCATTCTCTTTAGAGAAGGGGAAGCCCCCATGGGTCCCAATCCATCCTGGCACATCAAGTCACATCAGGACTAAGCACATCCTCTTCCGATGAGGCAGGATTAGGCAGTCCAGCTAGAGGAAAGGGATCCAAAGGCAGGCAACAGAGTCTGAGTCAGCGACAGCCTCAGCTCCAAATGTTAGCGAACCCACATGAAGACCAAGCTGCAGATTTGCTATAAATATTTAGGGACCCTAGGTCCAGGCCATGCATGCTCTTTGGTTGGTGGTTCAGTCTCTGTGAGTTCCCATGGGTCCAGGTTAGTTGGCTATGTAGGTCTTCTTGTGATATCCTTGACCTCTTCAGCTCCCTCAATCCCTTCCCTGACCCTTCCACAAGACTCTCTGAGCTCTGCATAGTGCTTGGCTGTAGATCTCTGCATCTGTTTTCATCAGTTGCTGGATGAAGTCACTCAGATGGAAGTTATGCTAGGGTCCTGTCTGTAAGCAAAGTGGAGTTTCAATGATAGTGTCAGGGATTTGGCTCTCTTCCATGGAGTTGGTCTCCTGGGCATAAACCCAAAAGATGTTCCACCATACCACAAGGACATTTGTTCAACTATGTTCATAGCAGTTTTATTTGTAATAGCTAGAAATTGGAAATAACTCTGATGTCCCTCAACCCAGATGCCCCTCAAAGGATAAAGAAAATGCTGTACATTTATACAGGGAATACTACTCAGCTATTAAAAACATCTTAGTTTAAAAGATTAGCAATGCCTTAGAGTGAAAGGATAGAGAAGAGTAGTCCAATCAAATGGGATGATAGAGCAATCAGGCATCACTATCTTAACATCTAAGTAGAATTCTAACTACAACTAATCAGAGATAAAGAGGAACCCTTCATTCTAATTAAGGGAAGAATTAACCAAGAAGACAATACTATCGTAAATATATGTATACTAATCTCTGGGGTGCTAATTTTATAAAAAATCTGCCACTGGATTTAAATTCACAGATTAACATCAATCTGCTAGTAGTAGATGATCTCAATAACCCACTTCATCAGACAAGTCATCCGGACCAAAATAAACAAGGAAAGATCAGAATCAGTTGATATCATACCCCAAATGGACTTAACCGATGTCTACAGATTGTTCCACCCAAACACTAAAGAATATATATTTTATTCAGTAGCACATGAAAACCTTTCTCAAATAGAATACATCCTGGAACATAAGACAAATTCAAAAGATTGAAATCACTTCCTGTATACAATCTGATCATAATGCAATAAGACTTAGAACTGGCAGCAAAAAAACCTTTAGTAAATTCCAAATTCATTACTAAATGATGAATGGGCCAAAGAAAGAAAGCAAAACTTCCTGGAACAAAATGGCAATGAAAACATAGTACAAAAACAATCTCTGGGACACACTGACGGTGGTACTATGAAGGAAATCTATAGCTTTAGGTGCTTATATTAAAAAAAAAAATGAGAAAGAGCACAAATAAGTGGCTCAATGATACAATTTTTGTATCATTAAGTTGATGGTGAAAAATAATGAAATAATGAAAATCAGAAATCTATGAATGTAAACAAAGAAAACAATATAGAGGATCAACAATTTCAATAGCAGATGTGCAGCTCAGTCTTTATGTGGGTCTCAAACGGGAGTGGGAGCTATTGCAAAAGCTGTTGCTTCTCTATGGAATACATTCTTCTAGCTGGACTGCTTTGTGTGGCCCCAGTGGGAGAGGATGTGCCTAGCCCCGCAGAGGTTTGATGTGCTAGGGGTACCCAAGGAGGAGCCTCTACCCTCTCAGAGGAGAAGGAGATAGGGATGGAAGGAGGGACTGCGGGAGGGGGGACTGGGTGGGAGCAAAGATTGTGGTGTAAATTGGATAAAAAAGAAAAGAAATAATGTAAAAATAGCATAAAATAAAATTATTCAACAAATCTGTTTTGAGAAGTACATATGTACCAGTGTGTACACTTTGTTTGCTGCCAAAATATAAACAGGATCATATAAAAATTGTTTGACATATATCAAATATATATAAAAATATTGAGGTGTTGAGTGGGACCATATAAAAAAATCACCATTTTTATTGACATTTATGAGTAAAGTAATGTTAGCTCCATTACCAAAACCATCTTGAAAATGCAAAAGCATAACACAAAGCTGTAAACAACAGAATCTTTTAAAGAGCCAGAGAACAAATTATTTTCATATCTGTGGTGATTGATGACATATTCACTTGTCACTTTATGTTAAGAATGTCAGTGAACAGATACTATGACCAAGACAATTCTTATAAGGACAACATTTAATTGTGGCTGGCTTACAAGTTCAGTCCACAATCATCAAGGCAGGAGCATGGCAGCATCCAGGGAGGCACAGTGCAGGAGGAGCTGAGAATTCTACATCTTCATCTGAAAGTTGTTAAGAGGAGACTGACTTCCAACAGCTAGGAGGATGTTCTTAACACCCACCTCCACAATGACATACTCCCTCCAATAAGGCAACACCTCCTAATAGTGCCACACCCTGGACTAAGCATCTTCAATCCACCGCACATAGGCTCATTTCATGGTACCAATCCTCAAATTCTTTGCACAACCCCTTCAATCCTGGGCCATCAACTGTAACTGAGGTTGCTCCTTTACCAATGACCTTCCATGGCCTCTCACAATGCCAAGTCTCAGCTGCTTTTCATAACCCCTTCATACCTTCAAAACTAGTACCATCTGAGTGATTCTTACACATGACCAAGTCTAGCTAAAGCATAGCATACAACCTTGGCTGTCTCTGGAACACAGCTTCTTTATGATGTCAGAAGACGTTTATCAGAATAGGTCACCTCAGTGATGCTGGTCTCTTCTTAATCACTGCTGATTTCTTAGCTCCAGCATCAATTGTCCTTTTTATTCTTGACTCTAAAGCTCGAGCCACACGGCTGAAGCTGCTGAGTTCTGTTGCTTTCTGGGGATGGAACATGGCCCCCCTTATTCTACTTCCAGCTTTCTGGTTGCCCATTCTCTCACTACCTATGCTTGGCTATTCTAGAACTTGCTGTTTAGATTGACCTTGAACTGAGTGATCTGCATGGCTCTGTCTCCCGGATGCTGGGATTAAAGGCATGCACAATCATGCCTGGATTTAAGCTTTTTTTTTTTTTTTAACCTAGATCTTGCTCTGTCCCATGTTGACCTTGAACTCAGAGATCTGCTGCTTGCTGTGTCTTCTGGGATTAAAGGTGTGTATCACCTTGCCTGAACTTGCTTCGAGGTCATCATTCACTTAATCTGCTTATGTCTTAGAACATAGGATTCAGCCCTGTTCTACTTCTTTGCACTCCTTTAATACTTGAACCATATATTTTGTATTTTTTCTTTTTAAACTTGCCATGCCTCATTCTTCATGAGACTAAACCATGGCACAGTGTCTAAAATGGGTTGCTTGAGACTTCCTTTGTCAATGTAATTAATTTGACTCTCTTTAGCTTGAAGCAAGCTTTTCAGAAAGGGCAAAAAGCAGCCACATTCTTCACCAAAATATCACAAAATATCTCTCAGCCACATACTAAAATTTTTATCCTCTGAAACCACTTTAGCCAGGCTTCCACAGTTCAAATCATTCTCAGCAACAAACTCTTCCAAATTCTTACTAGGATAGCACATTAAGCCCTACTTAAAGTATTTCATTGCTTTCCAAAATCCTCAAATTCACATTCCTTGAAACAAAAGCATGATCAGGCCTGTCACAGAAATACCCTACTCTTGGTATTTCTGTCTCAGCTAGGATTTTACTGCTGTGAACAGACATTATGACCAAGGTAACCCTTATAAGGACAACATTTCATTGGGGCTGGCTTACAGGTCAGAGGTAATCCATTATCATCAAGGCTAGAACATGGCAGCATCTAGGCAGGCATGGTACAGGAGGAGCTGAGAGTTCTACATCTTCATCTGAAGACCAATAGGAGAATGGCTCCCACATGGTTAGGAGGAGGGTCTCATTGTCCACCACCATAGTGCCACACTTCCTCCAATGAAGCTATATGTACTCTAAGAAGGCCACACCTCCTAATACTGCCTCTCTTTGGGCTAAGCGTCTTTAAACCACCACAGAATCCCAGGAAATTGTTAATTCACTTAGAAGAATTACAAGCCACAGCACTTGACCTTGGGGAACACATACTACAGGAGAATATACTTGAAAAATTATACATAGAGAAAAATAGAATAAATTAAGATGCTGAGTCCATGTGGGCCATGTATAATTATTAGAAATTTAGGTTGTAGTAAATAGGGAAAACTTCAGGTAGAATGTGGGGCATAGCATGGGAAGAAGGGTTAGCATGATAGTACCAATCAGTTTACACCTCTAAAGGCAGAGAGGAAGAAGGGCTGAAAAACTTATGGATGTCTTGACATTAAAAAAAAAATAGAAGCCAAAGTGCATTTGTCAGAGAACCCAGAGATAGCCTTGCATTGAAATAACAAATGCAAGACCCCATTAAGCCAAAGATTAGCCATTCTTGCTATAAGTTGGTGATTCTTGCACCCCAGTGGCTATTGATGCTTCCTTGTAAAAAGCCAATTGCTACCTCTCACTTTCCAAGAATCTTGGAGTATTCGTTGCTATCACTAATTCTTCACTTATCACTTGCTTGCTTCAACTGTTCTGACTCTGGAGCTTTCAATATGTCTGGTTTCCAAGGGAGGAAAGAATTACTGGAACATTTGAAAACAACAAGCAAATTAGGTATTAAAAGACCATCCTTCACCTTTATTAATTTGTATTTTAGTAACATATAATTAAATCTCCAGAGTAGGGGCTTAGCATTTGGGATCTACTTACATCTTAAAGTGACTTGTTATACCACTCAATTGAGGAGGCAGCAAATGTTGAGAGGATCTTTAGCTACTGTAGATATTGTACTTGTTGCTACAGGTTTAGATTGATGCTTTCAGAAAAAAGATACCATTGAAATAAAAGATATGATTTGTTTGGAGGTAAATTTGGGGAATTCTTAGTTTATTTGAGAGCTGATCTATATAAACAAAGTTAAGCAAACCAGCCCTGAAGTATACAATAATACTAAAAGGTTAGACTAATTTGCTTATCAAAAATTAAAGAAAATAAATAAATACCTTAAAGAAAGCCAAGAAAATACAAACAATTGAAGGAAACAAAGAAAACTGTTTAACACTTGAAAATGGAGTTAGAAGCAATAAAGAAGACACAAACCGAGGGAATTATGGAAACGAAAAATTAGGAATGCAAACCTCACCAACAGAATACAAGAAATGGAAGGGAGAATCTCAAACACTGAAGATACAATAGAAGAAATAGATAAATAAGGCAAAGGAAATACTAAATTTAGAACATTCCTGACACAAAACATCCAGGCAATGTGGGATATTACGAAAAGACCAAACCTAAGAATAATAGGAATAGAGGAAGGAGAAACATTCCAGCCCAAAGTCCCAGAAAATATTTCACACAAAATCAAAAAGAAACTTTCTTAACTGAAAGGAGATGAATTTGAAGGCACAAAAAAGCATACAGAATGCTGAATAGATTGGACCAGAAAAGAAAGTCTTGCCACATAATAATCAAAACACTAAATATACAGAACAAAAAAGATTTTTAAAAGTTATGAGGGGAAAAGACCATGTAACATATTAAGGCAGACCTACTAGAATTACACCTGACTTCTCAATGGAGATTCTAAAAGCCAGAAAGTCCAGGACAGATGTCTTACAGAGTCTAAAAAGCCATAAATGTCATTCCAGATTACTATACACACCAAAACTTTCAATCACCATAGATGGAGAAAGCAAGATCTATGATAAAGTCAAATTTTGACAATATCTATTTACAAATCTAGCCTTATAGAAGGTGTTATAAGGAAGCTCCAACCCCAAATTCCTTAAGATCACAGGAAATAAATAATCTCACACCAGCAAAACCAAAAGAAAGAAAACACACATGTGCACATACACAAACACACATATACACACACTCAATACACACACATACATACACTGTCTTTCTCCCTCTCTTTCTTTCTCTCTCACACACACACTCACATACATCACCAACACTATCACCATCAAGATAACAGGAATCACCAATCATTTGTCATTGTTGTATATCAATATCAATGGTCCCAACTCCAGAATAAAAAGTCCCAGACTAACAGAATGGATGCCAAACCAGGATCCGACCTTCTGCTGCATCCAAGAAAGACACCTCAACAACAATGATAGACATTACCTTAGGGTAAAGGGTTGTAAAAAGGTACATCAAGCAACTGAACCAAAGAAGCAAGCTGATATAGCCATTTTAATATCTGACAAAATAGACTTCGAACTAAAACTAATCAAAAGAAATGGGGAAGGACACTAGGAAAAAATCACAAATTTGTGATGTCCACAAATTAAAGGTGGATATCAATAACAAAAGAAACAACAGAAATCTTACAAACTCATGGAAACTAAGCAACTCTTTACAGAATGAAAAATAGATTAAGATAGTAACAAGAAAGAACTTAAAGAATTTCTAGTATTCAGTGAAAATGAATACACAACGTACCCAAACACATCGAAAAGATCATTCCCCATGATCAAGTAGGCTATATCCTTGAGATTCAGGGATGGTTCAAAATATGAAAATCGGTCAATATAGTCCACCCTATGAACAACCTGAAAGAAAATACCCACATGATCATCTCATTAGATGCTGAAAAAGCCCTTGATGAAATCTGACATCCCTTCATGATAAAAGTCCTGGAGAGATTAGGAATATACGGGACATATCTAATAATAATAAAGACAATTTACAGCAAGCCCAAGCCAACATAAAATTAAATGGAGATACACTCAAAGCAATTCTACTAAAATCAGTAACCATATTCTCTACTCTCTCCATAGCTATTCAGCACAGTACTTGAAGTTCTAGCTAGAGCAATAAGACAACTGAAGGAGATCAAGAGGATACATACTAGAAAGGAAGAAGTCAAAGTGTCTTTATTTGCAGATTATGTGATAGTACACATAAAGAATCCCCAAAATTTTACCAGGGAATTCATAAAGCTGATAATCACCTTCAGTGAAGTGGCTAGGTACGATATGTGTGTTACATGTACCATTGGCTGGAAAGAAAAAGCTCGGAGATCAAAGCAGGACATTTAATCTTAACACATTCTGGCAAAAATTCTTCATTGGTTAATGAACAGGATAAATGTAAACAAAATTAGGAAAGTTTTAAGTTACGTATAGAAAGATAGGGTTCCAGCAAAAGAGATTAAAAGGCAAAATGAAAATAAGCAATTCAAAAATTTCCTAAGCAATGTGAGGGAAAGAGGAATATTAAAAATACTGAGTTAATTTAGACAACTTTACTTTCTCCCTTAGTTCTTGCAGTGTTCAGAGCACTTAGTGCCTTTCATACAAGATGACCTCTATCTATAATGAGAATTTCATGAAATCCATAAATCCATAGATGGTCGTGTTTGTTACACAGAAGTAGAAGACTGCCAAGAGCTTGTTTATATATGTTTTACTTAGGTTTTTAAACCTTTCTTATCATGAAGATGACAACTCATGATAAGTGAATTAACAAAAACAACAACAACAACAGCCACAACAGCAACAGCCACAACAGCAACACCACAATGGAAAAACCATACTGAGAAGTCCAGCAGAAGTGCATCATGTCTGATGGGCCTGGGTTAGTACAATAAAGTTCTTCACTGAAATCTTGGATTTTTGAATTGAAAACTTATTTCCATTAACAATTATAATTAAAGGAGGCTATCAATTTGAGGAGTGGGGATGGGAAGGTTTGGAAGGGGTTAGTTATCAGGGAGAGGTTGGAAGGAGGAAGGGTAAGGGCAAGGGAAAATGATACAATTCTGTTTAAATCAAAAGCATATTAGAAATAGTTGAAACTGTCCTTTTCTACTCATTGGCTCACTGACAGTGGATAGGTCACACAGAGCCTTGAAACATCTCTTCCAGTTTTATAAGTGATTTGAATAATAACATGCAACTTCAAAGGACTGTTGTAAGGTTGCATTTAAATTATTCTGATCAGGTCCTTTGTAACTTCTAAAGATTCATGCATGCCTTAGTGATTGATTATATTTCTTTTTTTTTTCTAGATGAATAATGGGTTTAGGGTTTTAAACAATTACTTGCTCAGAATGGAAGAATTTTCAATTCTGCTTATAAAACAGACAGTGGCCTGATATTCTGGTTTATATACAGCCTGAGGCACTGAACAGCTGGGGAAGGGGCAGAGCTATTGGAATAAGGGAAAGTGCAGGAAGCCGAGAGAGAAAGGATGGGCACTGATGTGACGTGTCTTTTCCTTACTTTCTAGCTTTCGACCTTGCTTTTTTGAGGAGGGGTAGTATTCTGCAGCCTAGGTTAGCCTCAAACTTGTGGCAATTTGCCTGCTTCTGTCTCCTAAATGCCGAAATTACAGATGGGAACCACTAGGTATAGCTGCTAATATTTCTTAAAGGATAGTTTCTTCTCTAAGATAAAATGTAAGGGGGAGAGATGAGATTAGAGGGGAAAGACATAAGATGGGTTGGATGGATGAAAGGGAGAGATGATGTAATTATAATTTAATTAAAAATTAAAAATGCTAAAAACCTATAACCTAGAACACGGATACAACAACAATTAGCTCTAAAAGAAGTGAAGGAAGCCATTCAGCAGACTTCCCTTCCAGTCACGAGCTTTGTTTAAGGCTGCCCGTCAGTCCCATGCTGTCCCAGAGCCCATGTTGTTTCATCTGTTTCTCACCCATCAGAGGTTTTCCCAATGCTGGTGCAAGCTTGCTTAGTAGTTTCTATGATTAATGGAAGAGCTGGAAAGTCATGAGTATTTTTAATGACTGTCATATATAAATAAGAAATTGTCTCTAATTATTCATGATGCTCATTATGTCTTCACCTCATAGATTCTGGCTTTTTTGTTTGTTTTTGATAGTCAAGTTGTGTGTAAATAAAATTATGAATTTTCTTTTTAAAGGAACTTCTTTCTTATCCAAAGATCAGTTTTGTAGACTGAAGTCTTGTTTCATAGTTTAAGTAGTTTTTCAAAGTAATCTTTGAGGATTTTTATAAATAAAGTCTTATTTTTAAAGCATATTTCAGCTTAAGCTCATGAAATACTTGAAATGATCTCATTCAATCTTTTCTATTTTCCCTAAGGATAAGTCTGAAACCACAGAAGAAGAGAAGGCATGCCTAGAACTCACAACTCTTTAGGCAGAGCCTTGTTTGGAGGGCGGCAACCATGGTCTCTTGTCCTCTCAGGACTGTGGCAAGGCAGCATACCACAGCTAAGAAATAAGAAAAGTAAGAAAGATTAAACCAGGTCCTCATTTCCTTCCAAGGTCACACCTACAATGACATAAGACTTCTTTTCAGGTCCTACCCTTACATATTTTATTACCTTGAAATACCACCAGACTAGACATAAAGTCTTTGATATATCACATCATAGTGTGCCCATGTATAAGTTGTCACTTGTGTTCTTTTATTCCATGTGTGAGTCTTTTATACAGTATAGATGCATAGCCCTTAAGGAAGTGTCTCTAAGATAAAAAAAATACCACTTTCATGCCCCATTGGAAGACAGTTCTAAACACTTGTTATTCATTTATTCAAAGCAATATTTTGGCTAAAATTTAAAGACATTAGAGGGAGAGACTTTTTTCTCTCTATCCATGCTTTTATATATGCTTTTATTATATCTTTTAAAACTTATATCACAAAATCGACTAGGTCATTTGTTTATTGCAGAAACATTTGGGGAATTTGTCTAGCATTCATGGCAAAGGAACAGAAATTAAACTATCTTCATAGTCCAGTCAGGGTTTTGTGAGGAATATCAGTGCTGGGTACACAGCCAGTGCCAGATACACTGTGCCTGCCCAGTGTTGAGGTAGTGATTGCCAAGGGAGGTCTGGGTAGTGGAGCACTTGTAGAATCAAGTCAAGAACCGGAAATAGAGATGTGATTGAGACTTACTCATTTTGGAGATGTAGAAATGCAAATCTCAGAAAAGTGACTTCCTCAAGGTTTTTGAAAGAACCTAAGAGAGGTTTGGTTGAGAAACTGACTTTTAACATACTCATAAAATCTAGAGAAGGCATCAGATGATTAATCAAGGGTGGGAGGGCACTTGGAACATAGTGTAGACTCTTCTTTGTTCTGCTAAGGCGAAAGGGAACCACAGAGGCTAAGGTGGTTTTAGCCATAGTGGATGTTTGAGCGCAATGGTCCATGAAACACTGAGGAAGAATGAGACTGAGAAAAACACTAATCATAAAACTCAAACAAAAACTTAAATCTCCAATGTGGCTTCTGTTAGCCGGTTCCAATATTTCTCCACTTCCTTTTTAAAAGTAGACAGTGTGGCTCTTTACCCATTTTCTTCTTGACAATTGACTTTTCAGATTCGTGAAAGTTCTGTTAGTTTGTATCATGTAGAACAGAACAAGAGATTTCTTATCACTTTGTTGATTCTTAAACTCTGAAAGCCGTGCTGAGATACTGCAGAGAGTTTCTCTCTTCTCAGGCCTAGGATTCAGTGTGCTCTGGGTCTCACCCACTTCGGGACTCTGGTGAATGTAGACTCATGCTCTGTTCTCAGGGCCACACTCAGGCCAGCACTCACCTAATACATGTGGCTTATTCTGCGAGGAAGTCAATGCATGCTATCCTCTGCTGCTTCTCATCGAAAGAAGGAAGGAAAAAGGTGAAATCCTGTCTGCTGGAAAACAGAATCGCTCTGAGAAGCCTTAAGAGCCTATAAGTTACCCAGGAGCTAAAGCATACGTACTCTCAAAATAACAAAACAAAAGACGGAATCTGTTGTAAAACCCTGGGTTTTACGATCTCTTGGATCCAAATTAAACCTTTCATTGCAGGGGAAGAATCTGCTTGCATGTGTTCAACAAGAGACAAGAAACGCTTGCTTTCAAGTTGCCTGGTTGGCTCTGAGATGCCTGTGACCCATAATGCATTACTAGAGAAGCA
Organism: Grammomys surdaster; assembly: GCF_004785775.1. Classification (NCBI taxonomy): domain Eukaryota; kingdom Metazoa; phylum Chordata; class Mammalia; order Rodentia; family Muridae; genus Grammomys; species Grammomys surdaster. Next base: position 5,644,862 of record NW_021604593.1, read on the forward strand.
GGTTCCCTCGTAGGAAGTGACAATGCCCCCTTTCAGAGCAAACAGTTTTGTACCCAGTCCCGGAGGACTTGCGTCACAGATGGGCTTGTCCTGAATATGAAACTACTTACACCCTGGCTAAAATGACTTTTTGAAATAATGAAACTCAGACATCTCCATGCTTTACAGAGGCATTGTGAACGCCTTCCCCCTTCTCTTCTGTACACTCATATACTCATCCACACACACAGGCATAGTCTCTCATACTACACCTAAAATCGCCGTCTATAATGCAGTCGTCAGAGTTTGTAGTTAATTTGTTGATTAAGCTAATATCTCATGATGGTTCCTACTTCAGAAAGTGCTAGAGGCTAGGTACGTACAGGGACATGCAAAGGAGCACCCGCAGAGCTTCCTGGGAGCTTTTATTCAGAAACTGATCGCGGTAACATAAAAACTCCCCTTGACAGAGTCTTTGTTCCTTTTATGCTCAAGGTGGGTGGCATTCCCTAACTTAACTGGAGCTTTGCTACCTATGTTTTCCTAGCTTTAACTCTGTCGCCTCCCAAATCTCAAGACTCCAGAAGGATTTGGATGGAGACTTCAGCTGTGAAAGTCGCTGGTGAAAGTAAGCAGCAGACGTTGGGCACGAGACTGGGAACCCTTAAAAATTCATGCCAGTGGGCAGAGGTAGCGCTAGAGGCAAGCACATGTACGACAGCTCTGAAGACCAACCCCTACATGTCAACACACACTCTGTCTCTCCATGACTTTCTTGTCGTGGTGGACTCTGCTCATTTAAACTGTGAGCCAAAATATCTCTGTTCTTTGTTCAATTAATGGACTTTTGTTAGTTTTTCAAATTAAAGCAATGAGAAAAGTAATTCATACAGATAATACTTATGAAAGAGGCATAAACTTCTTTCACCTGTCCAGATAGAGTAAATGCAATTTGCAAACATAGAAAGGCTATTAGCAGTTTTTTCCCTTAGCAAGTAAAGTGTTTGCATTAACATTTTTATACCTTTAAAAATAAACTCACATTTAATTATATACATTTAGTACAAAATACATTTTTTGGTTGTGAGCTTAGCCTTTAATTGCATCCCATCTGGATTGGTCAGGCTCTGGCAGAGCCTCTCAGAGGACAGCTATACCAGGCTCCTGTCAGCAAGTGCTTCTTGGCATCAGCAGTAGTGTCTGGGTTTTGAAGTTGCATATAGGATGGATCCCCAGGTGGGCCGGTCTCTGGATGGCCTTTCCTTCAGTCTCTGCTCCACTCTTTGCCCGTGCATTTCTTTTAGACAGGAGGAATTCTGGATTAGTATTTTTGAGATGGGTGGGTGGCCCCATCCCTCAACTGGGGGCCATGCCTATCCACTGGATATGGTCTCTACAGGGCCTCTCTCCCCTTTGTTGGGTATTTCTGCTAATGTCTTCCATGTTGGGTCCTGGGAATCTCTTGGGTCCCTGGCATCTGGGACTTTCTAGTGGCTATTCCCAGTTCCTTCTCCCCCACTGCTACATACCTCCTTTCAAATTCCTGACTTTCTGAACTTCTCCCCCATCTCCTCCCGGATCTGAACTGGCTCTCCTTTTTCCTCCCTCTCCTCTTTCCCTCCCAGATCCCTTTCTCCCTCTACTTCTCGAGATTATTTCTTTCCCCTTCTGAGTAGCACAGCATCCACATTTTAGTGTGATCTTCTTTCTTCTTGGGTTTCATGTGGTCTGTGAGTTGTATTATGGGTATTCCAAGCTTCTTTTTGGCTAATACCCACTTACCTGTGAATACATACCATGTGTGTTCTTCTGTGACTGGGTTACCTCACTCAGCATGACTTTTTTTTCAAGTTCCATCCATTTGCCTATGAATGTCTGTTTTTACATTTTAAATATTTATTTTATGCATATGGGTATTTTCCCTGCATGCATGTATGGGCACCATGTGTGTACCTAAAGCAGAAGGAGGTTAAAAAAGGCATCAGATCTCCTGGAACTGGATTTAAGAATAGTTGTGAACCACCATGTGAGTGCTGGAAATTGAACCTAGGTTCTGGGCAAATCATGGAGTGCTCTTAACCTCTGAGTCACTCTCTGGCACCTTTTGACGTCTGTTTTTAATGATTACATTTTTTCCAAGATATGTGTGTGTGTGTGTGTGTGTGTGTGTGTGTGTAGGACAGAAGATAACTTGGGGGAAATGTATTCTTTCTACTATATGGGTCCCAGGGATCAAATACAGGACAACTGGAAACTCCTGTGGTATGGAGTTGTTTAGGTTTCTATTGCTGTGAAGAGACTCCATGACCAAGGCAAGTCTTAGAAAAAAAAAAAAAACCTTCAATTGGGGCTGGCTTACAGTTTCAGAGGTTTAGTCTGTTATCATCATGGTGGAAAGCATGGCAGCATATAGGCAGACATAGTGCTGGAGGAGCCAAGAATTTTGCCTCCTGATCAGAAGGCAGCCAGGAGGAGACTGGAATTCCACACTGGGCAGAGCTTGAGCATGGGTGACCTCAGAGCCCCACCTCTACAGTGACACACTTCCTCCAACAAGGTCATACTTCTTAATAGTTTCACACGTCATAGGCTTAGAATTCAAACACATGAGTCCTTGGGGACAAAAGGGAGCTACTTGTGGTGGTGTATGCCTATAATCTGAGAAAGGATCTTGAGTTCTAGTCTAGCTTGGATTACATGGTAAAATGCTGCCCCAAATAATAATGATAATGATATAAGAATAACAAACCATACTAGATTCATTTTATTTTCATGTAATTTTTGTTTCATTTTTTTTCTGAAAATTTACTTTTATGTCACTTCTACAATGAGAAATTGTAACATACAGATGCAAATAATAAGTTAGGATTTCACCATGGGTTAGAGGTATAGAAAGTACTAATTTGACTCCTTTCTGGCACTGTTTGGTAAGAAATAGACTATATAGCAAGACCTGGGGTTTGATCTTGGCTCCTTCTGCCATGCATCACATAATAAACAACCCTTATAATTCCACAGGCTCTGCACTTGCATTTCTAGGCTGCCAACTGCCGTAGAATTCCATGAATAATACTTGCCTCCAACAACAAAGTCCTTACAAACGAAAAGATCAAATAAACACAAAGTAAACAGACAAGGGGCCTATCCATTAAACTCCAGGAAAAGACCTCAGGAAAACAATTTATATTATTAGCAAATTAATACATTTTCTCATGTCTTCGAATGGGACACCTTTACTGTTGGGTAGAAAGAGTAAAACTGAAAGCACTCTGTGCAAGCAGGATGAGAATAATGTTTGACCTTGAGACAAGAGGTTTCCCGGGACAGGATGTAGGTTAAGCTACTACAAACGCACTCTGCGGAAACGGCAGAAGCCAGATGCTTTCTCAGTGCTTCTGTCTCTCACCTGGAAGGGACCATCAATGTTTCTGACCTTACTTTATAGCAGATCACAAGATCCTACATAGTCTTCCACTGATCTGGAGACAAGTAAGGAGGACATAAAACACAGGGGTCAGAGCAAGTGTTCTGACCAGCTTTCCGCCATTGAATGAACCAGGTCCTCTCAATTATACTTCTGTCTGATTCCCGTAAGCATAAACGCATTCTATTTATGAACACTGTTCCTTTTACTGTTCATCTCGGAAGACTCACATGTTATGCATATCCTGTAGTAAACGATTTTATGTTTTTATTTTGTGAGTTTGTGTTTTGTTTAAAGATTTCAGTCATGAAACTTGTGATGGAGAGGGCATGTCTTCTTGCTTGCACACGGCAAAGTAAGAACAATGCCTGAGTTCTCTCTACTCGATGCAGAAAAATACCAGCTACGTACGCCAGGTGGCAGCATCAGTCCAGACACTTGTTCAAGAGCGATTTCATACTCGCAGAAAATTTACAAGGGAAGAAAAAAAGAAGAAATTTAGTTGGTTTTCTTTTGTTCAAATAAAAAAGATATTACAGTTTTTCACCGAACAAAAATATTCTGGCTTGTTTTAAACCAACTGGATACTGGGTAGAAATGTCTATTACCCTCAGCAAAGTAGTAACAGAAGTAATCCATGTTCTCCACCCACGCAAAATAAATGGTGGTCTAATAACTTATTTCGGGCAAGAATGTGGTATTGGGAAACACAAGTATCCTTCTTTCATGCATCACATTTTATGAACTTATACTTTGGTATTCCTAAGTTTTTCTTTAAGCTCTTGATCATAGTAAAACAGAAAATTCCTTGAGTAACAGTGCTTGACAGAATGGTGCAAGGGTTTAGGGATGAGAGCTGTGTTAAAGATGTCATCTGTGTTGGGTCTGGTGGCACAGGCCTGTACCCCTAACTACACAGAGGGCAAGGAGAAAGACAGTAACTTCAAGGCATGCCTGCAGCATAGAAGATGGTCAGGGGCATTTGGTGAGATGCTGCCTCAAAAAAAAAAAAAAAAAAAAGGAAGAGAGGCTGTGTATATAGTTGAGAGTTAGCATGCTTATCTAGCATGCATATCATTCTGGGTTCATTCTCTGTAGCATAAATAAACAAATAAATAATAAGTTTTCATCTTTTCCTCTTCCCTGTGTGTTTTCTACTTATTCTCCCTTCGTACAACATTTTTATTTTCTTTCATTCTTTTCTTTTCATTTGTTCTTTGTTATTCTGAGAAAATATGTTAGGAAGAAAATGCTGGTAGTTTACATAATTGATGAAATATCTCCTTGCAGATCATTTTCCTATTTGAGAAAAAAGAAATAAAATAATTGCAGGTGCATATCACTTTTAAAAGAAAAGTTGAATCTTCTTGCTAACAAAAGGAGAAATCTGGATCTAGGTTATACAGAAGAAAAGTATGATCCAAAGTTCAGAAACGTGAGCTGGGCAGTGGTGGGGATGCCTTTAATCCCAGCATTCAGGAGGCAGAGGCAGGCAAATATCTGAGTTCAAGGCCACCCTGGACTGCAGAGTGAGCTTCATGAGAGCCAGGGCTACACAGAGAGACCCTGTTTCTAAAATTGAAAACAAAAACAAAACAAGACAACCCAAACAACAACAATGACAACAACAAACCCCAAACCAAAACTGACCGACCGACCAACCAACCAACCAACCATCCATCAATACAATTTTAAATTTCTGTGGACAAGGTGGCAGGCGGAGTCTCGAGAACTTGATTTAGCTAATAGGAGGGTGGGGAGACAGTGTCCACCGACAGGCGGCATGCACATCATATGATCTCAGTAAGCATGTAGGGAAAGTTGTCAGAAGAGTAAAAGGTCTCCATTAGACATTGACAAGGGACATGAACATCTCAAACTTTTAGGAAGAATTCAGGCAAGTGCCGTCAATATAGAAATGGAGCTAGGTATATTTCGGGAGAGGGAGAGAGAGCAAGAGCGAATGAGAGAGACAACAGAGAATTATGTGTCATAAGTTACACAAGCTTTAGAAAAACCTAATGACGTGGATGACATCTACAGTGATTTTTCATATTTTAGGTAATACAGATACATTTTACATGTTTCAGTCTAAACTGTTTTTTTTTTTTTTTGTTATGTGTGATTTCTCATTGTGTTGATCAAATATTGATTTAGACTTGCTGGTAGTGACTTAGATTACAACCTGGTTCCAGATGGCAGTTCATCATGTGCTCTGAATGATCCAGCCTTCTAGATCAACTCTACTTAGAGCTGAATAAGAATAAGGAACACTGTATCTCATGATCTTACTGTCTACCCTGCAATTCAGAGGTAGCTAAAACAAAATAGACCAAATAAAATAAGTGAGTCTTAGTAATAATTGCTTACTTGTTTTGAAAGTGTTACTTAAATTACTTAAAATGTGTTTGAAAAATAGGTCCCATAAAATATATGCTAGGGGCAGGGTTTATACAGTAATTAATATTCAAAATAGCATAAAATAGATTAGCCACATAAACTGACCCCTCATAGAGTCCATGGGCACTGAGGCACATCCTTATACCTGAGAGACTAGTAAGAGAAACCCTGCCTTCTGCATTTGATTGGAAATTGCCTGTTGCTTTTGTTACATAAGATGTAATCTTATAAAAGACATCTGTATTAGAGGGGGAAAGGAAGCAGAGAACCTCCAATAAAAACAGAACCGACAGGCATTGCTTTGTGCACATAGATATTGGTTCTGTAAATCCAGTCTTGCCTTGTAAAGTTAATGAGGCTCCACCAAGCTTTTAAAATCACCACAACTGGAATCCATATAACTAGAGAAATAAATGGAGGTTAACCATACTGTGGCTTTAGATTATGCTTTCCCTGTTAACAGTCCCATAAAAACTTGGGCTAAGTGAACAGAGATATTAAACTTTTTATTGCACATATATTGGAGCAGTCGTTTTGTTAGTGCTTCCGTGAGCTGGACGAGAAAGTTAGGTCTCTGAGTATTAGGTCCTTGTGAAAAGGAAAGAAACGGAATGAAGTATTATGAAGTAGCGAGAAAATACAAAAGCGACAGAAGTGATTTTTAAAGACAGGGTAAGTGAAAAAAGAGGAAGACTGAATGGACAGAGCAGAAAAGATGAGTTGCATTAGGAGACGCTGTATTTGTCACGGTAAAAGGGACTGATGAAGGCTTTACACTTAACTGTGTGTGTGTGTGTGTGTGTGCGTGTGAGTGTGTGAGTGCATATGTGTGTGTATATGAGTGTGCATGCTCCTGTGAGTACAAGTGTGCATGTGTGTGTGAGAGTGTGAATATTGTATGTGCTCGTGAGTGTGTGTGCAAGTGCCTGTGTGAGTGTGCACGTGTGTGTGCATGTGCATGTGTGTGTATAAACTGACTTTGAATGATATGTAATATGTTGAGAGTCAAGGACTTGGATATTAATTATATAATTCAATTAAATTTTGAAAAGTCAAAAACCATCATTTTCCTTATCAATTTACAGACATTATTGTACAGTCCAGGGACAAATACAACAGGTTGCATAATTAGTGGTTGTATACCATGAATGCATTTTCCAGCACATAACCTGCCTTTACTTTATTCCGTATTATCATTAGGTGGTTGGGTATCCATTAGTTTTGAATTTTAGTCTCTTACAGTCACGTTCCCTTTGCTGTTGTAAAATACCTTGATGGAAGCAACTTAAGGGAGAATAGGTTTATGTCAGCTTAAAGTTCCAGGGGGATACGGTTCATGGTGTGAGAAATGTCAGCAAGCAGGGAAGGTATGGTTGAAGGATCAAGGCTGAATGGTCACATTCCATTCACATTCAGAGAGCCAAGACACTGCACAGGACTAACCACAGGTAACAATCACAAAAACACTCCAAACATGTCCAGTACTCCAAGTATTCCTCGACCCATTTCCTCCAGATATCACGACACCCTCTTGTCTTCCTCACGTCTCTCATACAGCCATAGGCTGCTTTAGGCAAATTTGAAACTTTACAATAGGAACAAGTAAAGCCTGTGTGTATGTGCTTGTTGTATAATTGTGACATTAATGAATATTCTCTTGTTAGCATACTTTGTTATTTTTTATTGCATAACATACTTTATTTTATGGCTACATAATAAGTCAGTATTAACGGACTTGAGTACTGCTTTTTATTTAAGATTACTATAAATTTCACTGCTGCCATATTTTTGGAAATGACTTTTCAAATGTTCTATAACAGTTTTTGTTGGGGTAATATTATTGTGTGCTGTGTAAAGATTGTCTTTGTATTACACACATGTTGATTCTGTTCAGTTAGAGAGTTGAGTGTAGACTGGACTTTGGTATTGTTATTCACATGGCCACATAGTATTTTGTAAATTTCTCTTTCTCACCTTCTGACTGGCTTATTAAAAAGCTGATGGCCTATAGTTGAGGAGAGGACAGGTGGGTCTTCCAGCAGAGATCGGAACTCTGGGAGAGAGTCAGGTGCAGCCAGAAGTGGAGGAAGAAGCAGGCCATCGATGGAAGGAGAGGTAACTAATGTGTCATGTGGCAGAATTTAGAATAGAATAAACGGGTTACTGAGTTAAAAGAGCTAGATGGGAACAAGCCTAAGTGAAGGCCTTGAGCATCCATAATAGATTTAAGTCTGTGTCTTTATTCAGAGCTGGTGTCTCCATAGAAAGTCCATATGGGTATAAGTTTCCTCCAAGATCGAATCATTCCATCCTTCAGGGAAGCTCCTAAAGCAGGAAGGTAAATAACTCAAAATAGCTTCAGGAAGTCCCTGAAACTGACCAGGTTCACTAGGCCCTTCCCTGCCAGAGGAAACTATAAAAGCTGAGAGTCACTCTGAGATGAAACCAAGTTGCAAAGAAGATTCTCAGACAAGCACATCTGCAAAGATTCTTAGGCCAGCTGCCTGGAAGATGCAGAAACAGCTAAGTGCCTGGAAGAGGTTAGAGCACTGGAGGCACTTGGAAAGGATACTCTCCAATCTGTTGTGCTGCCTGCACACTGTGGATGTGCCCCAGGTTCCCAACCTTGAGAGCTGCCATTTATGCTGGGGTGGGATTTGGTGGTGCAGCTGCCTTTGAGTCATTTCTGCTCTTATGAGTAACCAGTCACCCAAAATCCTGAATGTAACCCCGGTAAAACTCATTGGTTCACCAAACTGAACTTTGGTCGTATCTATACTTTGGTTTATTATGGGTTCCTTATCTGCGGTGGGTAGCTGTGTGTGTCGCATCTCCCCAGGAAAAGTTTTGTCACATGCCACACAGTTATCCCTGCCTTCCTCTCTGCCTCTCCTCTCTGGTATATAGATCCCACTGTGAATTATTAGAACCAGAGACGTTGTAAGTAGTAGCTACAGAGAATGTTATTAAATAGCCTTCCAGATGTTTTTTTCCAGGTGATTTACACTTTCATCTGTGACGAAGATTCTTCACCTTTTCGTCAGTGCTTGGTATTGTTAATACATTTATACATGAACATTGCTTGTGTATTATGCTTCCAATTTTGTGTTTTTATGGATTTTATATTTTGCAATATATTTATGTGTATATGTGTGTTTTTATTTTTTAAGATTATTTTTATTTGGCTCTTTGTTTTCTAAAGAGTGAAAGAAGGCATGGAGCTGGCTGGGTGAGAGGGTCATGGGAGGATCTGGGAGAGGTGAGGGAGGATCTGGGAGAGGTGAGGGAGGATCTGGGAGAGGTGAGGGAGGATCTGGGAGAGGTGAGGGAGGATCTGGGAGAGGTGAGGGAGAGGAAACTGGCCAGAATGTACTGTATGAAAAGCGATTATTCTTTTTTCTTTTGATTTTTGTTTTGTTGTTTTTGTTTTTTGAGACAGGATTTCTCTGTGTTGTCCTGGCTGTCCTGGAACTCACTTTGTAGACCAGGCTGGCCTCGAACTCAGAAATCCACCTGCCTCTGCCTCCCAAGTGCTGGGATTAAAGGCGTGTCCCACCACTGCCTGGGTCAAAAAGTGATTATTCTTAATCAAGTAAAGAAAAAGGAATGTACATCCTCCAAAATTTATCCCAAATGACAACTATTTCTCAAAATTGTTTCCTATTGCATGTTTATTAAGGGACTGTTTTATACCTTGTCTTCTCTCTTCCTCACCAAATATAACATGATATGTTTTAGGTAACAGTTAAAATGAATTAGAATCACCTAAAGGAATATAAATATCACTCTAGAATTATTCTTGAGGAAGTTATTTTTACTTTTTAATCTGGAAAAGCAATTTAAACTTTGCCCCAAGTACAACCATTCATTGTTTACATATAAGCTCATCCTTTAAAACTGTGATGTTTGCTAGATCATTGGTTTACTCAAACAACTTTAAAGTCAAAGTACACATATTTGAATTAGCCTTTCAATAATACCCATTAATATAGGTATACCTATTAATAATAATTACCTCTTCTTAGTATAATTCCCTCTAATTTTATAGGAAATATAATGCATTGAAACACTGTTTTCCAGTGTTTATATTTCCATTGAAGGCAGACGGATGAGGATTCTGACTAGCTGTCTATTACTGCAGTGTCCTTTGTTGGTGGCACTTCTAAATGCTTTAGCACTGATGATGATTGCTCTGTTATCTGCAGCAACTGCACCCTCATGATCATTACCACAGACAGTGATGATCCCCACAAAGTCATAATCTTTAGTTTGACATTTGCAGTAGCTTCTTAACCACATTTAAGATTAATTGACCATTTACATATTCCAATTTGTCTTTCCCTTTGAGCCACACTGTCTCCCTGTGCTTTGAATTTATGTTTTCAGATTCAAACTAGAATACTTTCGATATGTTCTTATATCATTTGGATCCAGTCAGCACCTGAAACATATTTCTATCGAATAGGTCTTGTATGTACATGTGCAATAACTGCAAATTACTTCAAAAATATAATATGTTACAGTTTGTAGAGTTCCAATCACGTTCTTTTAGGTATACTCCAGATATGTGCTAGCATTCTCAGTTCTTGCTAAAGTAAATTCTAAGAAGTTCTATAGTGACATTAAATCCACTCCATCACAAAAACCTGTATAATATATCTGATTGAATTAAAATCAGACTACAATGTTATTTTGGTAGTTCTCTGGTTCTCTAATTCGGGATCATAACTATGGCTAAATGTTTCATTGATAAAATGTATGGTCACATTATGCTGCACATAACTTATATCAAGCTGGTGCCAACCTGAGATTTCAACCCTCCTGGCTAGCTAGACTTCATGTCCCTGGAATGTTGTACGTATGCTACTAGAGGAGACAAGTGGTCACCCATGTTACCCAGGTGTGAATCCTCGAAACGGCAGTGACCGACCTGGCAAAACACGCCCACTGCTGTAACATGTTCGTGAATGCTATGCGCTGACCAACCACTTTGTGGTTTGGTTTAAGGCCCATATCACAAGACTGAATTCATGCTATGTACTTCTAACTGAGCCAAACCTTAACGGATGGCTGGGTCATAGGCCCCAAGGGAAAGCCTACTACTCACCATTCTGCTAAACGGACACAGAAGCAAAGCGTGCTGTAAGCTCTAATTTTCACTGCTACAGACGAATGCGTCTCTCACCTGTCGTCAATGAAGCTTTTCCTCGCAGTAGATGACGACTAATGCTGGAACTCATGACTGACCAAAGTTCCGAGAACACGAGACGAAATCCTCAAGTCTAAACGGGACATCTGTAACTCACCTCCATTCTATGAAAGCTCAAGGGTCATTGTGTAAGTAGGAGTAGGAATTAGCCACAGGTACAACAAAAAACTAAAATAGTGAAATAATCTAAATAGAAAGTTTGCCCTACCAAATACTTAATACCGAAATGAAAAAAAAAAAAAGACAAACAGTAACAGCTAAATTTTCAAACCAAACATTCATATTTTCTATCAAAACACCAGTTAAAAGAATATGTAAAAGGAGCTTTCAAAACTCAATGGAAAAAATAAACATTCTAATTAGAAACTAGAAAAGCTAAATTTAAAAACACATTTCATTGCAGGGAAAGCACACACTGAAAATAATCTCACAAATTGTGTTCATTGCATCGATAAATGAAAAGCAACATTTCATTAGGGAATGAATATCAACACAAAACAATGTACCTATCAGAATAACTAAAATGAGTAATCAGAATTCCAAAATGCAGATGAGAACTTGGTGAAAATGAATCACTTAGTTGGAAATACAGAATGGCACAGACACTCTGAGAAAAGCATTGGTAGCTGTTAAAATAGATCACGAATTGAGCTGATGCCTGTCATGAAGGTTCTATCAGGGGATGTTCTCCTTGACTTCACAAGAAGTCCAGAGAAAGATGCTTCATGTTCATGCTCTTTTCAAGGCCTACTGATAATTTTGCAAACAGAAAAATGCTTCCTTCTTTGCTATATTTTGCATTGTGGTACTTTGGGCTTACTTTTGAACAGTCACAGAGTATAGTGTTTATCTACTGAATCAACATGTCCGTCCATACTAGAAAATAGCACATGTTTCCAGGGTTTCTGAGATTCCACCTCACACCAGTCAGAATGGCTAAGATTAAAAACTCAGGTGATAATAGATGCTGGTGAGGATGTGGAGAAAGAGGAACACTCCTCCATTGCTGGTGGGATTGCAAGATGGTGCAACCACTTTGGAAATCAGTCTGGCGGTTCCTCAGAAAATTGGACATAGCATTACCTGAGGATCCAGCTATACCACTCCTGGGCATATACCCAGAAGATGCTCTAACATATAACAAAGATACATGCTCCGCTATGTTCATAGCAGCTTTACTTATAATAGCCAGAAGCTGGAAAGAACCCAGATGTCCTTCAACAGAGGAATGGATACAAAAAATGTGGTACATTTACACAATGGAGTATTACTCAACTATTAAAAACAATGAATTTGTAAATGGATGGAAGTAGAAAATACCATGGTGAGTGAGTAAGCCAATCATAAAAGAAAACACATAGTATTCACTCACTGATTATTGGATATTAGCCCAGAACCTTGAAATGCCCAAGATGCAACTCACAGGCCACATGAAGCCCATAAAGAAGGAAGACCAAGTGAGGGTGATTCGGTCCTTCTTAGAAGGAACAACAAAATACTCAAGGGAGCAAATATGGAGACAAAGTGAGGGACAGAAACTGAAGGAGAGGCTGTCTGGAGACCATTCCACCTGGGTATCCATCCCATGTGTAGTCACCAAAGGTAGACATTGATGTGGATGTCAGGAAGTGCATGCTGACAAGAGCCTGATATAGCTGTCTCCTCAGAGGTCTGCAAGAGTCTGACATATTCAGAGGCAGATGCTCACAGCTAACCATTGAACTGATCATGGGGTTCCCAATGGAGGAGTTAGAGTGAAGACTGTAGGAGCTGAAAGGGTTTGTGGCCCCATGTGGAGACCAACAATATCAACCAACTAGAGCTCCCAGGGTCTAAACCACCAGCCTGGGAAGGATCCATGACTCCAGATGTATATGTAAGGGTAGAGGGCCCTGTTGGGCACAGGTGGGAGAAGAGATCCTTGGTCTCATGAAGGCTGGATGCCCCAGTGGGTGGGAATTTGAGGGTGGGGAGGTGGGAGTGGGGGTGTAAGTAGGGGCACATCCACAGAGAAGCAGGAGGAGGGGTGAGGTGATAGGTGGTTCCTGGGAGGGGTGGGGGAATGGAGTAAGGGGATAACATATGAAATGTAAATAAAACATCCAATTAAAAAAAAAATTCCAGGGTTTTTGACCAGTCACTTGGCTTATATGCTATGCTTCTCTCCGAAGACTTAATTCTGCTTCTTTTTTTTCTTTAATCAAAGCTTATGTTCTTATTGTTCTTATTGTGACTTTTACTTTAGGCTGGAGGCTATAATGTGTTTGTAAACAGGCAGGTACCCAAACCCTTCCTACAGACGCAGTCAGGCAGGACCCCAGGGAAACATCTGAGGCTGCTTCCTACCATTAAAATATAAGGAACGATTTTTTTTTTATGCTGACACATGTTGGGATTTTAGTAAGGAGTACAGAGTTTCTGCTTTATTCTAATGAGTCCAAAATAAGGTTGGACAGTAGCAAAGTTAGTGGCTTAATAACTATTACACAAAACGATTATTACACAGAATGATTTCAATAATAATTATAAAGGAACACATTGATCTTAACAACTAAAATCATGTGAACATAAAAATCTCATATTAATATTGGATTGCCATTCCAAAACTACCCAAGAGACAGTAACAACTGGTATCAATCATCAAGAATAACAAGAAATAATAAGAAATTACCCACCAGGTTAAAATATCTACTATATCAATGATGACAGGTAATTTCACAGGCAAACACTATGAACTGTAGCACTTCTGAGTCACATTCTAGTCTAGAAGAGCGGCTCAGAGTCTCCCCCTGGCTCAGTGTCAGCCTCCTGCTCGTCACCAAAGGCATTCCATGTACACAAGGAAAGAGTTTACAGACAGCTCTCCACAAAAGTGTGTCAGTCTTCCTTGTCACTGACCCCTTTCCTCTCTGCCTCTGTTAATGTCAAATGATATCCTGAAGACTGACTTCCTGATGTTTTCCTTCTTGATGTCAACAAAATTGGGGAGTGGTTAGTTGTTCTTGGAAAATCCATTTTTTTTGTTCCCCTAACATCAGCCATCTTTCTCTCCCTCAAAATTACCTGCTTAATTTAGTGCAGTGTTCATTAAGATTGACTTTGTAAACATTCATGTTGAATCAAGAAAGGCATTTTTTAAAAAGATTTATTTATTTTATGTATGAGTATACTGTTGCTGTCTTCAGACACACCAGAAGAGGGCATCAGATCCCATTACAGATGGTTGTGAGCCACCATGTGGTTGCTGGGCTTTGAACTCAGGACCTCTGGAAGAGCAGACGGTGTTCTTAACCACTGAGCCATCTCTTTCCAGCCCAAGGAAGGCATTTTTTAAAAAAAATGATTCAGCATATTCCATATGTATCATTGATTTTCCCATAAATTGGACTTAAAATATAAGGTCATTTTAATTTTTTATGATAATATATAATTTTTTTTACCTATTTTTTATTTTTGATAATTAACACAGTATTTTAGTGCCCTGTAGGCAGATGCAAAATTTCAAAAGTAATAAATAAGAATGTGGAGTTGCTATAGTAGCAAGGTATATAAAGAGGAATGCATCATATTATCTTATTTTCCTAGGAACATAATTTTATTTCTTCCAACTTAATACCTTTGCTTATCCTGTTCTAACACTCTAAAACATCTTGGTAAGATGGTGCTAGTCAGTCTTAATTTCACACTTTTATCCTCAAGAAAAAGGTTTCTAGGATAAGTCCACCCCTACACCCCTATTGTGTTTATATGTATGTGTGTGCTTTACTGAGAAGGGCTGTTCAGAGCACCTGCATCATCAACATATGTGCTCTCCACCCCAGGCCTACTAAATTTTAATATCTCATCCTTGACAATACCTTAATTTTTGTTCACTTATTTCTTTCAATTTTTAATATTATAATTATACTTCTTACTTCCTCTGCTCCCCTCAAAGATTCCAATACATACCAACATTCTCTTTTTTCAAATTTATGGCCTCTCTTTTCATTATTTGTTGTTACAGTCACCCTAGAAATATGCATACATGTGGCATTACACAGAATGAGCAGGTTTGTATTTATATATTTAGAAATCCTTGTTTTAGCAACCTCTAGGCAATCCTTGGGAACTCTGAGATTCAGGAAGCCCTAAGGACTTTTTATTGACATCTTCAGAATAGTTATTGAGCTCTTTCTGAGTCAAGGAGCTCTTCTAAGTGGGATGGACACTAATCCTCTCTGGAGGGAGTTAACACTATTGTGTGGCTGAAGTCATCCTGAGAATGTGTGATGGATAGTATGGATGATACAATTCTTTCCAAGTGAAATGCTCTCTGAAATGGCATAGGGAGACTAGTTTTCAATAGGACTTTGATAAAGGATTCTGTTATAGATTTGTAGATGTAGGAAAGGAGAGGGGCTGGTGGTATAGAGGAGAACCAGGAAAACATTAAAAAAGGAGTACATGGCCATGGTAAAGAATTACAAGCTTAGTGTGTACAAACTGCTATGGCTAGAGATAGGAACTGAAGCACAAACTTAGGTCATATGAAAAAAAAAAACAAGATTAAGATTTTGAAGGAAGTCTACCTTTTTTCTTATTCTAAGGTTGATATATATATATAAAGCTTGGCATCCTTGCTTCTCTGTGTAAAGCTTGGCATCCTTGCTTCTCTGTATAAAGCTTGGCATCCTTGCTTCTGTGTGTGCAGCATGGATCTCAACAATCTATAGTCTCAAAACTCTTCCTGAGTGAATAAGCAAGGCTTTTATTCATAGCTCTCAAAAATCCAACAGTAAACAGAAATGTTAACATTTTATAGCTTCACACGCCTGTAGGAAAAATCCTCAGATATGGCTGAATGTGCCATAGAAAAGTAATGGCACCTTTTTCTTCTGATTTATGAAAGTATAACTGTAATTTTTGAGAAATAAGAAAATTGTATTCTGTGCTTTTCTGATAAGGACGATACTGAACTCTTCTTCAGCTATTGTGAATAACATGCATCTGTAACTTTGACAAAATTCTAAAGGTTTGGGTCAAATGAGGAAGTTTAAAAATTTTGTCTTAATATTGGCATGTGGCTGATGTCATAATGTGAGTCTGGATTAGGTGATTATATTTTTGAGATTTCACTGGTGTGGCCTCTCTGTCATATATAGTAGACAGTATCTGAAAGCAGAGGTTCTGGTTCTTTGGCTCCTACAATCTTTTTATCCTTCCCCCTCCTCTGAGCCTTATGTGGAGATATATGGACTGGGTTTGGCACTCCATATTCTTTACATTTTGATGATTTACAGATTTCTGTAATAGTCTTCATTTGGCTAAAAATAAAGGTCTTTGATGAACAGTGAGAGAGATATTTCTCTTTGTGGATAAGCATATGCTTTTAGAATGCAGTTAGAAGTTATTCTGATTTAGGGAAATGGAAGTAGAGGCTGTCATCTATGCCCATGACCTCACTAGCCAGGGTAGTTGGCTATGTTTACATTACAGCCATGACTTCTCTTAATGAGTTTGACGTAAGTCCAATTGGACAACTGTCGATTACCTCCAAGGTCTAATTGCTGTTATTGCATCCTTGGTAATATCTTAGCTATCCAGGTTATTGTTGAAGGTCCAACCATAGATCAAGAATTACAGGCAATTAGTAGCTGCTGAGAAAGAAAGAAGCAGTTTTTTTTCTTTTTGCTATTTTTTTATTGGATATTTTCTTTATTTACATTTCAATTGTTTTCCCCTTTGCAGGTCTTCCCTTCAGGAAATCCCCTATCCCATCCTCCTTGCCTCTATGAGGGTGCTCCCACCACCCACTCACTCCTGTCTTCTCACCCTGGAATTCCCCTACACTGGGGCATGGAACACCCTCAGGCCCAAGGGCCACTCCTACTGATATCCAACAAGGCCATCCTCTGCCATATGTGCAGTCAGGGCCATGGGTCCCTCCATGTGTACTCTTTGTTGTTGGTCCAGTCCCTGGGAGCTCCGTGGTGGTGGGGCAGTCTGGCCAATTGACACTATTGCTCTCCCCATGGGGCTGAAAATCCCCTCAGATCCTGCAGTCCCTTCTCCAGCTCCTCCCTTGGGGACCCCAACATTCAGTCCAATGGTTGGTTGCAAGCATCTACCTTTGTATTTGTCAGGCTCTGGCAGATCCTCTGAAGTGACAGCCATATCAGACTCCTGTCAGCAAGTACTTCTAGGCATCCAAAATAGAGTCCTGGTTTGGTGACTGTATTTGGAATGGATCTCCAGGTGTGGCAGTCTCTGGATGGCCTTTCCTTCAGTCTCTATTCCACACTTTGTCTCCATATTTCCTCCTGTGAGTATTTTGTTTCCCCTTCTAAAAAGCACTGAAGAATCCACACTTTGGTCTTCCTTCTTCTTGGGCTTCATATGATCTGTGGATTGAATCTGGGGTATTCTGAACTTTTGGGCTAATATCCACTTATCAGTGAGAGCATACTGTGTATGTTCTTTCGTGACAGGGTTACATCACTCAGCATGATATTTTCTAGTTCCATCCATTTGCCTGCAAATTTCATGAAGTCATTGTTTTTAATAGCTGAATAGTATTCCATTGAGTGAATGTACCTCATTTTCTGTATCCATTCCTCTGTTGAAGGACATCTGGGTTGTCTCCAGCTTCTGGCTATTATAAATATGACTGCTGTGAACATAGTGGAACATGTGTCCTTATTACATGTTGGAGGATCTTTTGGGTATATGCCCAGGACTGGTATAGCTGAGTCCTCAGGTAGTACTATGCCCAATTTTCTGAAGAACTGCCAGACTGATTTCTAGAGTGGTTGTACCATCTTGCAACCCCACCAACAATGGAGAAGTATTCTTCTTTCTCTACATCCTCACCAGCATCTGCTGCCACTTGAGTTTTTGATCTTAGCCATTCTGACTTGTGTGAGGTGGAATCTCAGGGTTGTTTTGACTTGCATTGCCCTGATGAGTAAGGATGTTGAACATTTATTTAGGTGCTTCTTGGCCATTCAAGTTTCCTCAGTTGAGAATTCTGTTTAGCTCTGTTCCCCATTTTTAATAAAGTTATTTGGTTGTCTGGAGTCTGCCTTCTTGAGTTCTTTGTATATATTGGATATTATCCCTCTATTGAATACAGAATTGGTAAAGATCTTTTCCCAATCTGTTGGTTGCCGTTTTGTCCTATTGACAGTGTCCTTTGCCTTACAGCAGCTTTACAATTTTATGAGGTTCCATTTGTCAATTCTTGCCATTGGTGTTCTGTTCAGGAACTTTTCCCCTGTGTGCATGTGTTTGAGACTTTTCCCCACTCTCTCTTCTATTAGATTAAGTGTATCTAGTTTTATGTGGAGGTCCTTGATCCACTTGGACTTGAGCTTTGTACAAGGAGATAAGAATGGACCAATTTGCATTCTTCTACATGTTGTCCTCCAGTTGAACCAGCACCATTTGTTGAAAATACTGTGTTTTTTCCGCTAGATAATTTTAGCTCCTTTGTCAAAGATCAAGTGACCATAGGTGTGTGGGTTTAAATCTGGGTCTTCAGTTCTATTCCATTGATCTACTTGCCTGTCACTGTACCAATACCATGTAGTTGTTTTTTTTTTTTTTTTTAATCACTATTGCTCTGTAGTATAGCTTGAGGTCTGGGATGGTGATTCTCCTAGAAGTTTTTTTATTGTTGAGAATACTTTTCACTATTTTTGTTATTTCAAATGAATTTGAGGATAGCTCTTTCTAACTCTATGAAGAATTGAGTTGGAATTTTGATGGGGATTGCTTTGGATCTGTAGATTGCTTTTGGCAAGATGGCCATTTTTAGTATAGTTATCCTGCCAATCAATGAGCATGGGAGATCTTTCCATCTTCCAAGGTTTTCTTCAATTTCATTCTTCTGAGACTTGAAGTTTTTGTTGGACAGATATTTCACTTGTTTGGTTAGAGTCACACCATGATATTTTATATTGTTGGTGACTATTGTGAAGGGTGTCATTTCCCTAATTTCTTTCTCAACCCGTTCATCCTTTGTGTAGAGGAAGGCTACTGATTTGTTTGAGTTAATTTTATATAAGCCCACTTTGCTGAAGTTGTTTATCAACTGTAGTTCTCTGGTGGAAATTTTTGGGTCACTTAAATATACTATCATATCATCTGCAAATAGTGATATTTTGACTTTTTTCTTTCCAATTTGTATCCCTTTGCTCTTCTTTTGTTGTCTAATTGCTGTAGCTAAAACTTCAAGTAATAGATTGACTAGATAGGGAGAGAGTGGGCAGCCTTGTCTAGTCCCTGATTTTAGTGGTATTGCTTCAAGTGTCTCTCCATTTAGTTTGATGTTGGCTACTGGTTTGCTGTATATTGCTTTTACTATGGTTAGAATGGGCCTTGCATTCCTGATCTTTCCAAGACTTTTAACATGAGGGGATGTTGAATTTTGTCAAATGGATTTTCAGCATCTAATGAAATGATCATGTGATTTTTTTCTTTGAGTTTGTTTATGTAGTGGATTACATTGGTGGATTTCTGTGTATTGTACCATCCCTGCATTCCTGGGATAAAGTCTACTTGATCATGGTGGATGATTGTTTTGATGTTTTCTTGGGTTCAGTTTGCGAGAATTTTGTTGAGTATTTTTGCATTGATATTCATAAGGGAGATTGGTCTGACGTTCTCTTTCTTTGTTAGGTCTTTGTGTGGCTTTGGTATCAGTGTAACTGTGGCTTCATAGTACGAATTGAATAGTGTTCCTCCTGTTTCTACTTTGTAGAATAGCTTGAAAAGAATTGGTATTAGGTCTTATTTGAAGGTCTGATAGAATTCTGCAATAAACCCATCTGGTCCTGGGCAATTTTTTTCTTGGTTGGGAGACCTTTAATGACTGCTTCTATTTCTTTAGGGGTTATGAGACTGTTTAGATGGTTTATCCGATCCTGACTTAACATTGGTACCTGGTATCTATCTAGAAAGTTGTCCATTTCATCCAGATTTTCCAGTTCTGTTAAATATAGGCTTTTGTAGTAGGATCTGATGATTGTTTGAATTTCCTCAGTTTCTGTTGTTATAGCTCCCTTTTCATTTCATTTTTTTTTTTGTTAATTTGAATATTGTCTCTGTGCCCTCTAGTTAGTCTGGCTAAGGGTTTATCCATCTTGTTGATTTTATCAAAGAACCAGCTCCTGGTTTTGTTGATTCTTTGGATAGTTCTTTTTGTTTCTACTTGGTTGATTTTAGCCCTGAGTTCGATTATTTCCTGCTGTCTACTCCTTTTGTGTGTATTTGCTTCTTATGGTTCTAGAGCTTTCAGGTGTTCTGTCAAGATGCTAGTGTATAGTGTATGCTCTCTCCAGTTTCTTTTTAGAGGCACTCAGAGCTGTGAGTTTTCCTCTTAGCACTGCTTTCATTGTGTCCCATAAGTTTGGTATGTTTTGCCTTCATTTTATTAAATTCTAAAAGCCTTTAATTTCTTTCTTTATTTGTTTTTTGACCAAGTTATCATTGAGTAGAGCGTTGTTCAGCTTCTATGTGTATGTGGGCTTTCTGTTGTTTTTGTTGCTATTGAAGACCATCCTTAGTTTGTGGTGATCTGATAGGATGCATGAGATTATTTCAATCTTTTTGTATGTGTTGAGGTCTGCTTTGTGAACAATTATAAGGTCTACTTTGGAGAGGGTACCATGAGGTGCTGAGAAAAAGGTATATTCTTTTGTTTTAGGATGAAATGTTCTATAGACATCCATTAAATCCATTTGGTTCATAACTTCTGTTAATTCCACTGTGTCTCTGTTTAGTTACTGTTTCCATGATCTGTCCATTGCTGAGAGTGGGGTGTTGAAATCCCCCACTATTATTGTGTGAGGTGTAATGTGTGCTTTGAGTTTTAGTAAAGTTTCTTTTATGAATGTGGGTGCCCTTGCATTTGGAACATAGATGTTCAGAATTGAGAGTTCACCTTGATAGATTTTTCCTTTGATGAATATGAAGTGTCCTTCCTTATATTTTTTGATAACTTTTGGGTGAAAATCGATTTTATTTGAAATTAGAATGGCTACTCCAGCTTGTTTCTTGGGACCATTTGCTTGGAAAATTGTTTTCCAGCCCTTTACTCTGAGGTAGTGTGTGTCTTTGCCACTGAAGTGTGTTTCCTATATGCAGCAAAATTCTGGGTCCTGTTTGTGTATCCAGTCTGATAGTCTGCGTCTTTTTATTGGAGAATTGAGTCCATTGATATTAAGAGATATTAAGTAAAAGTAATTGTTGCTTCCTGTTATTTTTATGTTTGTGTGGCTATCTTTTTTTGGGTGTGTGGAAGGAAGATTACTTTCTTGCTTTTTCTAGGGTGTAGTTTCCCTCTTTGTGTTGGCATTTTCCATCTATTATTCTTTGTAGGGCTGGATTTGTGGAAAGATACTGTGTAAAGTTGGTTTTGTCGTGGAAAGTCTTGATTTCTCCATCTCTGTTAGTTGAAAGTTTTGCTGGGTATAGTAGCCTGTGCTGGCATTTGTGTTCTCTTAGGGTCTGTATGACATCTGCCCAGGATCTCCTGGCTTTCATAGTCTCTGATGAGAAGTCTATTGTAATTCTGATAGGTCTGCCTTTATATGTTACTTGACCTTTTTACTTTACTCCTTTTAACATTCTTTCTTTGTTTTGTGCATTTTGTGTTTTGACTGTTATGTGACAGGAGGAATTTCTTTTCTGGTTCAATCTATTTGGAATTTTGTAGGCTTCTTGTATGTTAATGGGCATCTCTTTAGGTTAGCGAGGTTTTCTTTTATAATTTTGTTGAAGATATTTATTGGTCCTTTAAGTTGGGAACCTTTACTCTTTTCTACACGTATTATTCTTAGGTCTTCTCATTGTCCTGGATTTCCTTGATGTTTTGGGTTAGAAATTTTTTGCATTTTGCATTTTCTTTAACTGTTGTGTCAATGTTTTGTATGACATCTTCTTCACATGAGATTTTCTCTTTTATCTCTTCAATTCTGTCGGTGATGCTTGTGTCTATGACTCCTGCTTTTTTTCCTAGATTTTTCTATCTCTAGGGTTGTCTCCCTTTGTGATTTCTTTATTGCTTCTATTTCTGTTGTTAGATCCTGGATGGTTTTGTTCAATTTCTTCACCTGTTTGGCTGTGTTTTCTTATAACTCTTTAAGGGATCTTTTTTTTGTTTCCTCTTTTCGGTCTTCTACCTGTTTACCTGTGTCCTCCTGTTTTTCTTTAAGGGAGTTATTTATGTCCATCTTAAAGTCCTCTATCATCATTATGAGATGTGGTTTTAAATCAAAGTCTTGCTTTTTTGTGTGTTGGGGTATCTAGGGCTTTCTATGGTGGGAGAACTGGGTTCTGATGATGCCAAGTAGCCTTGGTTCTTTGTTCTTGCCCTTGCCTCTCTCCATTTGGTTATCTCTGGTGTTAGCTGGTCTTGCTGTCTCTGACTGTGGCTGACTCTCCTGCAAGCTTGTGTGTGAGTAGAACTCCTGGGAGACTAGTTCTCTCTGGGAGGAATTTGGGTATGAAGAAGTGTGGCCCAGGGTCACCTCTGGAGTGCAGACAGAAACCTGAAGGATCCTTTCCCTGCCTGTTCCTTGGTTCCTTTGTCCTGATGGCTCTGGGTGGCTTCCTCTTTGGTCAGGAATTTGAGTAGATGTGGTGGTCTTACCTGTTCTCACAGGTGTGTTGACACTCCTGGAAGTCCGGTTCACTTCTGGTAGTATTTGTGTATGGAGCACTGAGGCACAAGGTTAGCCCCGAGTGCTGTGGAACAGGACCATCTCCAGGCGCAGAGGAAATTGGGAATGAAGAAGCAGTTTTTTAAGGAAGTATTTCCTTGGTGGGTTATCCAATCCCAAGTAGTCAGTTTTAGACATATACATAAGCAATATTAAATGGACTCATGTGTGTGTGTGTGTGTGTGTGTAGTTATATGTAGATATATAAAACAATGATAACTAAAAAGGTCAAATTTGAGAGAGAGTAGGGGATATAGGAGGAGTTATATAGGGAAAAAGGAGACATAGAAATGATATAAAAACAGTACACATGTAGGAAATTCTCAAAATAAAATATTTTTTCTAGGTCAGCAATCCAAACAAGAAATGATTTCCTACTGTTATAACATTTAACACCATTGCATGGGCAGGTGCATCTTGTTCAGCCAGTACTGTAGCAGGATATTCCCCCGCCCCGTTACATTTTACAATAAAATTCAGTAATTTGGGAGGAGATAATATGGGAGGAGCAAAGAGTGGAAGGAGAGAATAGGAGGAGGGGAGATACGAAGGAGGCGGAGGAGGAGAAGATGGCTGGGGATGTCCGCGTGCTCCTAGCAGTCTCAGGAGGTTATTCATATCTAGGTTAGTTGATTGGGTTAACAATTCTAATTGGGTGAGCATCTTGTTAATTGAACATTTCCAAATATATAAATATTGGATAGCCATTAAGTATTAAGAGTCTTCATTCTACTGGGTACTGCGGAATGGCAGGTATTATCTGGGCTCAGTCAAACATTGTGGACAGTGTGGTGGATTGGCTGATCTAGCCACCAAGATGGCATCTCATGGGTGACAGGGCCTGTGCTTCAAGCTGGCCGGAGCCGCAGTCTGAGCCGAGCAGCAGCTGGAGCACGCTGCAGCTCTTGACCACTGGCTGCGTCTAGTCGGGAACATGGCGGCTGCTTAAGAACAAGCCAGACTGGACTGAGACTTTTTAAATATTACTTTCAACACAGTACTAGCTGTTGCCTTCAGGGTTCACAACTGGGTGAGGCTGAGGGTGATTTTTTCTCCATTAGTAGTAGGGATAGCATCTTTCAGTATAAACACTGAGTAGGGATGAAGTTTGCAGGGAAATACTAGCTTGATTTCCACATGTCTTATGATTCAAGTATATGTTGTCTTCAAAAGGGTCTTATCATCAAGTTTTGTAGGGTAGCCACCAAGAATACTGATTCTTGGTGAAATACATAGAATACATAGGGGTCTATGTGATACCTACTGGCCAATAATTTAAAGAGGTAACAAATTCTTGGTACTGAGGTTTTTTTTCTGGGATGGCATGTGGAGTTGGGTTATTGTCCCTCATAGTAGAGTAAGTCTAAATGTGTATATTTTATGGCACTTCTGTAATAGTAGGTTGTCATATGACTTTTTCAAGACCCTTAGTGTTAGTTATTTTGTCCCCTACTCCTTCCTCTATGTATCCATTCTACATTTCAGTATTTTTAATTGGATAAATGTCAAAGGAAGAGTTTAGGGTAGTCTAAGTTTTAAAATTTTTTTATAGATATTAACAATATCTTTATGGTAATTGGTTGAATAAGGTACAGTTGCGATGGTAGTTGGGATTGTTAGGAATAAATACCCAAAGGCTACTCAGTATGACCAAAGTTCAAATTGAGTGTCTATATTAAGCCAGCTGGTTAAACATGTAGAGAAACACTTCTCACAGAGCAGCTCCTAATGCACCTTATAGGGAGTTTCAAAAGAAAGAGAACACAGAAAGCTATATCCTGGTTGGCAGTTGAAGGCAAGCAAGCAATTTAACAAAAGTCAAGAACATGGAGTTAGCTGGGGCATTTCAATGCTGGATTTTGAGAAAAGAGTCGGGCACTTTCCTACAGGAGTTTTCAGGGTTGAGGGTAAAAACCAAAGATGGCTTCAGCTGAGACAAAATGGAGAAAGGTTTTCCCTGTTACAAGGTAAGGATTTTATTATACTACAAACAAAGATATCTTCAGCCGGGAAGTTAGGTCATCAGAATGACTCATGAGCTCTTCTAAAAATAATTTTATTTTGCCTTGGGATTTGGATGCAAATGCAAGTAGAGAGCTTCATTTTTTTAGACTGAGAATTTCCATCTTCCATGAAGTATACAAAATAGGTAATAATCTCTCTTACCAGGAAGAGGGTGGGGCATGTTATGCCTAGGCTCCAAGGTAGACAACATTCATCCATAGAATGACCTGTTTACCCCTTTCACCAGTGTGACAAAGTTTGTAGATTAATTAACCCTCTGAGTCTTTAGGAGTTGACACTTTTCCTAAATCTTCTAGAAGAAATAAAAATAGAATGAATGTCATTTTCATTAAGAATCTTTGCTGTGAAAAATAAGAGACAATCAGCTTTCTCATCCATCACTTGTCTCATACATGGGGCTAATACCCTTAAAAAAAATAATGGTCTGTGGGGTGGCAATGAAGTAGTTTTTCATACTTTTTTTTAACATTCTTTTTTTCTTCTAAAAGTAACTGGCAATATCAGTTGGCTCTCTAGAGGTTGCTTGTTTCAGAAGACACCAAGTCTGCTATAGTAATAAGAACAGTATAGTATTAGTATAAAAACAGTCATGTCGATGAATAGAACCAAATTGAAAACTTAGACATGAGTCCAAACACCTATGGGTATCTGATTTTGAACAATGAAGCCAGAGATACACATTGGGAAAGAGATAGCATTTTCAACAAACCATGTTGGTAAAATTTAATGGCTGGATGTTAAAAATGCTAATAGATCCATACTTATCACTCTACACAAAACTTGATCCAAATGGATCAAGGATCTCAACACAAGGCCAGAAACTCTAAATCTGAAAAAGAAGAGGAGAATAATCTTTCAGGAACTCATTGCCACAGGAAAGACTTTCTGAACAAGATACCAAGTAGCATAGACAATAAGAACAACAATTAATAAATGGAACATCATGAAATCGAAAGGCTTCTATATGACAAAGGTTACCGTCATTTTATGCATCCAATAGGGGGTTAATATGAAGTACCAGAAAACTGGACATCAAGAAACAAATAACCCAATTAAAAGTGTGTGTGTGTGTGTATGTGTGTGTGTGTGTGTGTAATGGCACTAAACAGAGAGTTCTCAAAAGACGAAGCACAAATGGCTGAGAAGTACCTAAAGAAATGTTCAATATCCCTCGTCATCAAGGAAATACAAATCAAACCACTTTGATATTTCATCTTATACCATCAAGAATGGACAAGATTATTAAAACAAGTGATAGATCATGCTACAGAAAATGTAGGGAAAGAGGAACAATTATTCAGAGTGTGTGGAAGTGTACATTTGTGTAGCTATTATGGAAATCAGTATGACTGTTCTTCAGGATGCTTGAGGAGGATTTCTCTCAAGATCCATTTATACTCCAAAGGACTCTGCATCCTACTTACAGAGATACTTGCTCATCCATGTTCATTGTGCCTCTATTCATAAAAGCTAGAAATTGGAAACTGCCTACGGATTCATCAACAGATGAATGGATAATGAAAACTTGTAACGTTAAAAGTGGAGCATTATTCAGCTGTTAAAAATGTTGTAAAATTTGCAAGTACATGGAGCTAGGAAAAAAATCAGATAGAATAAGGTGAATCTCTTACATATGGGTGTTAGTTTTTAAGCATTTGATAGATGTGCTACAATGAGTAGTGAAATGAGTAGCTACAACGAGGAGGGAAAGATTAAATGATGAGAAGGATAGAAGAGAGGGCAAGGAAGGGAATGTGAGAAGGGACAACTAAAATTAATCTTTTGTCACCAAGTGAAACCTTCAGTACAAGAAATGATTTATGTCTAGTTGATTTGTTGGCCTGTAGGGCCCCATGGAAAGCCCCAAACAACCCAGGCTATTACTAAGGCTATTGGTTGCTCTCTAGATACTGATGGTTAGGCCCTTCTGCTGAAGAAACCACCTACACAGTTTTTTGAACACAGAGAAGTTGAGCTGGTCCCTAACTAGAATCTTCACCCCTACTGATGAATGTTCATGATATTTGAATGTAGTCTGCATGCTATCAGAGGAGAAAGATAACTATCAATCTAGTTATGAATCATGTGATTTATAAACATGTCCTACTTACTTGTCCAATAGTGGCATAAATTTTAATGGGAGAAACCAGCCTCTCTCTGGTTGTATTTAAGGCCCATTTCATAAGATGGAGCCTATATCTGACAATTTGGCTGACAAGAACACAAGACTAGATAGGCCATAGGCCTAGATGAGAACCCAATACTATTGTTCTGCTAAACCTATACAGCAATTAAATGACTCCTTATAAAATTCTTCTATATTTAAAGATCAGTGTCTCACATAGCATTCCTCAGAGACGCTTTCTCCTACAATAAATGGGAACTAATACAGAGACTCTGAGTTGGAGAATGTGCAGAGATTGAGAAATTATTCAACATGTAGTCCCAAATGGGATATCTTTATTAATCCCCTTCCCTTAGGGATCAGGATGTTATGTAGAAAAGGAAACAGAAAGGTTATAAGAGTCACAGGGCATACATGACTTAAAGGAAACTCTGTCTTCCAGATACAGTAGGACTGATGCACATATGAACTTATAGGTTCAAGTCTGACGAGGTCCCAGCATTGAGAGGTCAAAGTGGAGATGGGCTCTTATTCCTAAACAAGAAGCTCTCTGCAGTTGATACCTGCTTGCAATGAAAAATATAGTTTTCTCCAAGAGACTTTCAATGGGCATATAAAGAGTGTTTAAGGGTAGGTCCATGACAAGTGTAGATGGTATTTTTGTAGACCTTTTGTCTCATATTGCTTTGTTTGGGAATTTTTTTCTTACTGGTCTTTTGGTCTTATATTACGTTTTTTGACTTTGTGTTTCTGTGAGTTTTTGTATACGGTTCTTGTGTTCCCTCTTGTGGTACTTTAAATATGCTTGGCCCAGGGAGTAGCATTATTAGAAGGAGTGTTCTTGTTGGAGTAGGTGTGTCCTTGGTAAAAGAAATGTGTCTTTGGGCCGGGCGGTGGTGGTGCATGCCTTTAATCCCAGCACTTGGGAGGCAGAGGCAGGCGGATTTCTGAGTTCGAGGCTGGCCTGGTCTACAGAGTGAGTTCCAGGACAGCCAGGGCTACACAGAGAAACCCTGTCTCGAAAAGCAAAAAAAAAAAAAAAAAAAAAAAAAAA
>NW_021604593.1:5672879-5683083 GCF_004785775.1 Grammomys surdaster
TTACACCAGACTTCTCACCAGAGACTATAAAAGCCAGAAGAGCCTGGCGTGACATCATACAGACCCTAAGAGAACACAAATGCCAGCCCAGACGACTATACCCAGCAAAACTCTCAATCACTATAGATGGAGAAACCAAGATATTCCATAACAAAACGAAATTTGCACAATATCTTCACACAAATCCAGCACTTCAAAGGATAATTGATGGAAAACGCCAACACAAGGAGGGAAACTACAACCTAGAAAAAGCAAGGAAGTAATCTTCCAACAACCCCAAAAGAAGATAGCTGTACAAACATAATTCTACCTCTAATAACAAAAATCATAGGAAGTCACAATCATTTTTCCTTAATATCTCTTAATATCAATAGACTCAATTCTCCAATAAAAAGATGCAGACTATCAGACTGGATACACAAACAGGACCCAGAATTTTGTTGCATACAGGAAACGCACCTCAGTGACAAAGGCAGACACTACCTCAGAGTAAAAGGATGGAAAACAATTTTCCAAGCCAATGGTCCCAAGAAACAAGCTGGAGTAGCCATTCTAATATCAAATTAAATCGACATTCATCCAAAATTAATAAAAAAAAATATAAGGAAGGACACTTCATACTTATCAAAGGAAAATCTACCAAGGTGAACTCTCAATTCTGAACATCTATGCTCCAAATGTAAGGGCACCTACATACATAAAAGAAACTTTACTAAAGCTCAAAACACACATTACACCTCACACAATAATAGTGGGGGATTTCAACACCCCACTCTCAGCAATGGACAGATCACGGAAACAGAAACTAAACCGAGACACTTTGAAATTAACAGAAGTTATGAACCAAATGGATTTAATGGGTATCTATAGAACATTTCATCTTAAAAAAAAAGAATATACCTTTTTCTCAGCACCTCATGGTACCCTCTCCAAAATAGACCATATAATTGGTCACAAAACAGGCCTCTACAGATACAAAAAGATTGAAATAATCCCTTGCATCTTATCAGATCACCATGGACTAAGGCTGGTCTTTAATAATGACAAAACCAATGGAAAACCCACATGCACACGGAAACTGAACAACTCTCTACTCAATGATGACTTGGTCAAGGAAGAAATAAAGAAAGAAATTAAAGACTTTTTTAGAATTTAATGAAAATGAGGACACATCATACCAAAACATGTGGGACTCCAGGAAGGCAGTGCTAAGAAGCAAACCCATAGCTCTAAGTGCCTACAAAAAGAAACTGGAGAGAGCATACACTAACAACTTGACAGCACAACTAAAAGCTCTACAACAAAAAGAAGCAAATATACCCAAGAGGAGTAGATGGCAGGAAATAATCAAACTCAGGGCTGAAATAAACCAAATAGAAACAGAAAGAACAATTCAAAATATCAACAAACTAGGAGCTGGTTCTTTGAGAAAATCAACAAGATAGATAAACCCTTAGCCAGATTAACCAGAGGGTGGAGAGACAGTATCCAAATTAATAAAATCAGAACTGAAAAGGGAGACATAACAACAGAAACTGAGGAAATTAAAAAAATCATCAGATCCTACTACAAAGGCCTATACTCAACAAAACTGGAAAACCCGGATGAAATGGACAACTTGTAGACAAATACCAGGTACCAAAGTTAAATCAGGAGCAGATAAACCATCTAAACAGTCCCATGACCCCTCAGGAAATAGCAGCAGTCATTAAAAGACTCCCCACCAAATAAAGCCCAGGACCAGGTGGTTTTAGTGCTGAATTCTATCAGACATTCAAGGAAGACCTAATACCAATTCTCTTCAAACTATTCCACAAAATAGAAACAGAAGGAACACTACCCAATTTGTTCTATGAAGCTACAATTATACTCATACCTAAATCGCACAAAGACCCGACAAAGAAAGAGACCTTCAGACCAATCTCCCTTATGAACATTGATGCAAAAATACTCAATAAAATTCTAGCAAACCGAATCCAAGAACAGATCAAAACAATCATCCATCATGATCAAGTAGGTTTTATCCCAGGAATGCAGGGATGGTTCAATATTCAGAAATCCATCAATGTAATCCACTATATAAACAAACTCAAAGAAAAAAATCACATGATCATTTCATTAGATGCTGAAAATCCATTTGACAAAATTCAACATCCCCTCATGTTAAAAGTCTTGGAAAGATCAGGAATGCAAGGCCCATTCTAACCATAGTAAAAGCAATATACAGCAAACCAGTAGCCAACATCAAACTAAATGGAGAGAAACTTGAAGCAATCCCACTAAGATCAGGGATTAGACAATTCTGCCCACTCTCCCCCTACCTATTCAATATAGTACTGGAAGTCCTAGCCAGAGCAATTAGACAACAAAAATAAGTCAAAGGGATTCAAATAGGAAAGGAAGAAGTCAAAATATAACTATTTGCAGATGATATGATAGCATACTTAAGTGACCCCAAAACTTCCACCAAGGAACTCCTAAACCTGATAAACAACTTCAGCAAAGTGGCTGATTATAGGATCAACTCATAGAAATCAGTAGCCTTCCTCGACATGAAAGATAAACAGACTGAAAAAGAAATTAGGGAAATCACACCCTTCACAATAGTCACAAATAATATAAAATACCTTGTTGTGAATCTAACCAAGCAAGTGAAAGACCTGTATGACAAGAACTTCAAGTCTCTGAAGAAAGAAATCAAAGAAGATCCTAAAAGATGGAAAGATCTCCCATGCTCATGGATTGGCAGAATTAACATAATAAAAAATGGCCATCTTGCCAAAAGCAATCTACAGATTCAATGCAATCCCCATTAAAATCCCGACTCAAATCTTCACAGAGTTAGAAAAGGAAATTCTCAAATTCATTTGGAATAACAAAAAACCCAGGATAGTGAAAATGATTCTCAACAATAAAAGAACTTCTGGAGGAATCACCATCCCTGACCTCAAGCTGTACTACAGAGCAATAGTGATAAAAACTACCTGGTATTGGTACAGAGACAGGCAGGAAGATCAATGGAATAGAATTGAAGACCCAGAAATGAACCCACACATCTATGGTCACTTGATCTTTGACAAAGGAGCTAAAACTGTCCAGTGGAAAAAGAACTGCATTTTCAACAAATGGTGCTGGTTCAACTGGAGGACAACATGTAGAAGAATGAAAATTGATCCATTCTTATCTCCTTGTACAAAGCTCAAGTCTAAGTGGATAAAGGACCTCCACATAAAACCAGATACACTGAAACTAATAGAAGAGAAGGTGGGGAAGAACCTCGAATACTTGGGCACAGGAGAAAAGTTCCTGAATAGAACACCAATGGCTTATGCTCTAAGATCAAGAATTGACAAATGGGACTTCATAAAATTGCAAAGTTTCTGTAAGACAAAGGACACTGTCAATAGGACAAAATGGCAACCAACAAAATGGGAAAAGATCTTTACCAATCCTATATCTGATAGAGTGCTAATATCCAACATATACAAAGAACTGAAGAAATTAGACTCCAGACAACCAAATAATCCTATTTAAAATGGGGTTCAGAGCTAAACAAAGAATTCTCAACTGAGGAAACTCGAATGGCCGAGAAGCACCCAAAGAAATAAATGTTCAGTATCCTTAGTCATCAGGAAAATGCAAATCAAAACAACCCTGAGATTCCACCTCACACCAGTCAGAATAGCTAAGATTAAAAACTCAGGTGATAGTAGATGCTGGCGAGGATGTGGAGAAAGAGGAACACTCCTCCATTGTTGGTGGGATTGCAAGACGGTACAACCACTTTGGAAATCAGTCTGGCGGTTCCTCAAAAAATTGGACATAGCATTACCTGAGGATCCAGCTATACCACTCCTGGGCATATACCCAGAAGATGCTCTAACATATAACAAGGACGTATGCTCCGCTATGTTCACAGCAGCCTTATTTATAATAGCCAGAAGCTGGAAAGAACCCAGATGTCCTTCAACAGAGGAATGGATACAAAAAATGTGGTACATTTACACAGCGGAATATTACTCAGCTATTAAAAACAATGAATTCGAGAAATTCTTAGGTAAATGGATGGAAGTAGAAAATATAATGCTGAGTGAGTAAGCCAATCACAAAAGAACACACATGGTATTCATTCACTGATTATTGGATATTAGTCCAGAAGCTTGAAATACCCAAGATTCAACTCACAGGGCACATGAAGCAAATGAAGAACTAAGTTGTTTTTATTATGTATGTATACACACACACACACACACACACACACACACACACACACACACACACATATATATCTCCATTTTATTCCTGCTTTTCCAGCATCTAATGAGATGATCATGTTTTTTTTTTTTCTTTTTAGTTTGTTTATATGGTGGATAATATTGACAGATTTTTGTATGTAGAATAATTCCCGAATCTCTGGGATGAAGCTTACTTGCTCACGGTGGATCGTCTCATTCATATGTTCTTAGATTTGGTTTATGAGTATTTTTGCGTCAATGCTCATGGAGAAAATTGGTTTATAATTATTTTTGTTTGTTGACTTTTTAATGTGGTTTGGTTATCAGGGTGACTATGTCCTCATAAAATGAATTTGGTCATATTCCTTTTGTTTCCATTTTGTGGAATAATTTGAGAAGTACTGATATTATTTTTTCTTTGAAAGTCTTTTATAATTCTGTGCTATAACCATTTGGTTCTGAGGTGGTTTTGGTTGGTAGAATTCAATGTTTCTATTTACTTAAAAGATCTAGGTCTATTTAAATTGTTTATCTGATCTTGATTTAACCTTAGTAGGTATTATTTATCAAGAAAATTGTCCATTTCTTTTAGATTTTTCAATTTTGTGGAGAACTAGGTTTTGAAGCATGACTTAATGATTCTCTGGAATTCTTTGGTGTTCTGTTGTTATCTCCCTTTTTTTGTTTCTGACTTTGCTAATTTAGATATTCTCTCTTTGCCTTTTACTTAGTTTGGGGAAGACTTCGTGTGTCTTGTTGATTTTCTTGAAGAATTAACTCTTTTTTTTTTGATTCTTTGCATTGTTCTTTTTGTTTGTATTTTATTGATGTCATCCCTGAGTGTGATTATTTTCTGCTGTTTACTCTTCTTCAGTGTGTTCGCTTCTTTTTGTTCTAGAGCTTTCAGGTGTGCTGTTAAGTTGCATGTATGAGATCTCTTTAATTTCTTTATGAAGGCACTTAATGCTGTGAACTTTTCTCTTAGCACTGATTTCATTGGGTCAGAAGTTTGAGTATGTCGTGCATCCATTTTCACTGAATTTTAGGAAGTTTTTCTTTCTTTCTACCATGACCTACTAGTAGAGAGTTGTTCACTTTCTGTGAATTTGTAGGCTTTCTGTTATTCTTGTTCTTGTAATCCAACTTTAGTCACAATAGTCTGATAGGATGGAAGAGGTTATTTAAATTTTGTTCTCTCTGTTGAGACTTGATTTGTAACAGAGTATAAAGTCAGTTTTGGGGAAAGTTCTTTGAAGTGCTGAGAAGAGGGTATATTCTTTTGTGTTTGGTTAAAATGTTCTGTAGACAACTGTTAGGTTCATTTGAGTTGTAGCATCTCATAGGTCCATTATTTCTCTGTTTAGTTTTTGTCTGATGACTGGTCCATTGGTGAAAATAGGGTATTGAAGTCCCCCACTACTAATGTATGAGATTCATTGTATAGTTCTTTTTTTTTTGTTTTTGTTTTTGTTTTTTGAGACAGGGTTTCTCTGTGTAGCCCTGGCTGTCCTGGAACTCACTCTGTAGACCAGGCTGGCCTCAAACTCAGAGATCCGCCTGCCTCTGCCTCCCAAGTGCATTGTATGGTTTAAGCTTTAGTAATATACCTTTTTACAAATGTTAATGCCCATGCATTTGAGATACACATGTTCAGATTTGAGACATCATCTTGGTGGATTTTTCTTTTGATGAATATATGTGTTTTATCCATTTGTTTTGATTAATTTTGGTTGAAGTTTGTTTTGTTAGATAGCAGAATGCTGTACCAGCTTGCTTCTTGGATCCATTTGCTTGGAAAATCTTTTTCCAACTCTTTATTTCAAGGATAATGTTTATCTTTGATGTTGAGTTGTGTTTTTTCGTATACAACAGAACGTTGGATCTTATTTTATCATTTGTACTGTTAGGCTGGAATTAAGGTCCTTCATAGTGCAAGATATTAACAACCAATGATTGTTAATTTCTGTTATTTTGTTGCTATTGTTGGGCAGTGTGTCAGTTTGTGGTCTTTTTAGTCTAAAGTACATGTGTCTAGGCCTTTGGGACTTTTAGAATCCATTGAGAATTCAGGTGTAATTCTAATAGTTCTACCTTTTTATGTTACTTGGGCTTTTTTCATTACAGCCTGTGCTGTCTTTTCTTTGTTTTATATGTTTAGTGTTTTGTTTATTATATGGTAGGGTGACTTTCTTTTCTGGTCCAACCTATTTGGTGTTCT
Source organism: Grammomys surdaster (assembly GCF_004785775.1). Taxonomy (NCBI): domain Eukaryota; kingdom Metazoa; phylum Chordata; class Mammalia; order Rodentia; family Muridae; genus Grammomys; species Grammomys surdaster. The sequence goes on from NW_021604593.1 coordinate 5,679,333, forward strand.
ATAAGTTTCTTATACCTTTATAGGATGCTCTTCTTAAGATTAGGAAAAATTTCTTCTTTAATTTTGTTAGAAATATTTTCTGGGTCTTTGAGCTAGGATTCTTCTCTTTCTATTCCTATTATCTTTAGATTTGATTTTTTCATAGTGTCCCAGATTTCTTTGATGTTTTAGATTTAATATTTTCTTTGATCAAAGTATAAATTCTTCTATTGTATCTTCTATACCTCAAATTTGCTCTTGTATTCTGTTGGTCATATTTGCATCTGTAGTATCTGTTTGCTTAACTTGATTTTTCCATTTCCAAGATTCTCTCAGTTTGTGTTTTCTTTATTGTTTCTATTTCCATTTTCAGGTCTTAAACAGTTTGACTCATTTCTTTTATGTGTTTGTTTGTTATTGACTTTCTTTAAAGGATTTATTCATTTTTCTCTAAGGACCTCTATTATCTTCATAAATTTGATTTTAAGGTCATTTTCTTGTCCTTCAGCTGTGTTAGAATATTCAGGGAGTGTTGAAGTAGGGTATCTGGGCACTGAGGGTGCAGCTTTGCCCTGGTTGTTGTTAACAGCATTCTCACATTGGTCTCTAGGCCTGTGATTTTGGGGTAAGTATAGGTTTACTTGAATTTTGATTATGCTGATTTCTGGGTTTAATCTTTGTTGGATGGATGTATTTTTCCCTTAGTTTCTGTTTCTGAGAGAGATACTGTTGGGGAAGGTTGGGCAGGTTCTAGGAAGTGTGACAGGCTATCTGTGGAGTCTTATTTGGGGTTTGAGTACCAGCATGGCCTCCAGTAGAGCAGGGAGTGTCTGCTGGATTTGTGAGGCAGGATATGGAAGGAAACTCCTCCCACTCTTGATGACTTCTTTTTTTTGTCCCAAATTAGTTCCCCTCTTAATTTTCTATCTTTTTTTTTCCTGTAAGGTGGTCATAGCTGTTATGTGTGTTTGCAATCTCTATGCCATATTCAGAGGGCAGTGTTTTATAATACTCCTCCCCATCTTTTGGCTCTTACCACCTTTTTACTCCGTATTCTATAACCTTCTCTGGGATTTGGAAGGGAAGACATAGATGTCCTATTTTCCCATTTGACTTATTTTTTAGCATTTCATCCACTTACCAGTCTTTGCTTTAATTGCAAAAGTCTTCTTCAACTGAGCCTGAGAGTAGTAGTAGCCTAAGGTTAGTTATGTAATTATGTGTTTTTTCTACATGTTTGTCTGACAAAAAAGCAGTGATAAGTTTGCATTAGGAAATGTTACCTCCACAGGCCTAGGCTTTTGCCCAGGTTCATAGTCCTGGGAATGTATTCCATTTTTACTGACGAGGAAGAGACACCCTTGCCACCAGCATCCGGATGGTCCCAAACAGAAAACTAGGGAAATAACTAGTTATAAATTAGAGAATCTTAACTTCTTTCTAATCTGTGAATTTATCTTTAAATTCCAGTTGTTTTTAAATTTGAAATTTATTAGTATTTGAAATGTACGCATTAATACAGTATCTTTCACATAAAAATTAACAAATGTTAATAAGCTGAGCTGAAGATCTTAAGGTGGAATGGCCTATTTCTAACCTGACAGCCTACTTTAGCTATGCAAAGAAAGACAGACTGTATTGCTACAGACAGCATAGTTTCTCTTAGGAGACTTTGCTTCAAATGGAAAAAGAAATCACAAACACTTTACTACTAAAAGATAAAAATCACAACTTGTTAGTGATAACTCTAACTTGGCTTTTATTCAAATCAGGGAAGACTCTATTCTGAAAAATTAAAATTATGAACTTTCAAAAACCAATGAACCATCTAACCAACCAACCACACAATTAGATCTTCCATTGAAATGAGGCTGGCTCTTGTGCACATGGGAAGAATGGTAGCAGCAGTGCAGAAAAAGTTGATTAGCTCTCTTCAACTTACATCAGATCTCCATTTCTGTCGGCTGAAGGCCCAGGAGGGTGGTAGGGGAAGAGTGGTGGAGGTCACAGACTTCTCTGTTACACAGTCCTTGTTCCAGTCAGGGAGTCCACAGTCTCTTTTATTAAGGTTAAAAATATTAAAGATAAATCTGTGGAGGATTTTTCTTCTATAAAGCTGCTGTTTAATTTGTAAACCTAGTGGCTCTATGTTGGTTCCTTGTGACACAGACTCAGTTTGAAGTCATATTAAACTCCTATAATTTTTGTTCAACATGGACGTAAAATTCAATCATATATCTACTAGTGGTATTTTATGAAACATGCTCTTAAAAAATAGAATTTTGGTAAGAAAAATCTTATTATTTGAGACAAGTGGTTGATTGTTGTTGCAGTAGCACTTCCTGGATGGTTTATACTCACATGGAAAGGCCGTTTCCTCCCAATAGTCAGTTAGCTTACTTAGTGCTTAAAAGGCTCACAAACTTTTCACCTCATACTTCAATCTTCTTAAAGCCAAGTTATAGTATAAATGTAATGAGACGACAATATGATCTTACAAAGTGTTTTCTATTAACAATTGCAATTATAATGTTTTAGCTTATTTGTAAATGGAGATCACCTGGAATCTGACATGGCAACTTGCCTCCCAATACCTACTCAATATAAGCATCACAAGTACAGACACTTGCTAGGGTTGTGGTTTTTAAATTAAAAACATAAGATGTATAATTAGGGACAATTGTTGATGTGATTTTCTTATTATAGTGATCAATGCTATAACTATGCTCCTGCCTCATAAATGTAATAAGCACTGTCAGCTGAAGACGCTTCTCTGGTAGATATGAATGTATTCAGTTCAATAAACCCGAACACTAATTTTACTTTTATAGCTTTCTAATTTATTTATTATACAGACATACTTAAGCCACATTTATGAGATAAGAACTCATATTCACATTGCCTGCATTCTTGCTTTTAAGAACTTTTCCTTTCTGCAAATACATAATAACTCAGATAAGAGAAATCCAGTCAATTAAAGTATTAAGGAGAAGCCTAGGAGATAACTGACTGAGACTGTCTTGTAGTCTCTGTACTTAGCTAGTGATAACTACCTCCTCTAATTCCTTGTTAATATGGTGATTTTGTTCATTCTCTGATATGTAGAGTGTAGGGTTGACTTGCTTCAGATAATAAAATAACCTTCCAATGTAATCCTCAATTAAAAAAAATAATTTCCAAATAGGCAGTCCAATCCCGGACTCAGAGAATGTCTCTCAAACTGATGCAATCTGATTTCTCCACTGAGACCTCCTTTCCTGTAATAGACTCCTGGGAATATTACTGAGTCATTGGTTTTTAGTTTGCTTTTATAGTGAGTTTCTTCCTGCTCATCAGAGGGAATTGAGTTCTGTGCTCTTAAGTAATTTGGTTCTTTGTGTTTGGCATTGAGGGTAGGGAATGAATACATTGTAATGTACAATCAATATTTATTGCTTATACAATATGCTAAGATATGGGCTAGTTGCAATTAAACTGTAGATTGCTAAACCTGACCCCCACTCATGCCAAACTCTTATATATATGGAACTGGGTGAAACAGAGAAAATGTTCAGTTACTCCCACAATTTAAGGTGTTTTCAGGGAGATCAAATGGAAACTCTTAGATAAATCTATGGAGCTGATACATACTCACTCTTCTGATGACTTTTCCTTTTGCAGCCATACATGTGCAGCTGCAGCTTTATAGGCAACATCTAACATATACATCTCTCTCTCTTATCTATCTATCTATCTATCTATCTATCTATCTATCTATCTATCTATCTATCTA
>NW_021604593.1:5683093-5702975 GCF_004785775.1 Grammomys surdaster
CTATCTATCTATCTATCTATCTATCTATCTATCTATCTATCTATCTACATACTTATCTATCATCCCAGACAGCACACAACTTTAGGAAAATGCTTAAAGCTGCAGAGAGTACATTTTGAATACTCACAAGACTGAAAAAGCATTTGCTGTAGCATTAGCTCTTTTGAGTTCTAGGGTTTCAAGTTAGATTCAGCCTTCTTATTTGCATGCCAGAAGGCTGAGCTTACTCAAACTCTCCCAGACCCAGATGCTTCACAGGACCACTTTTTGGCTTCTGAGGGCAGGGCCATATGCACTGTTTGGAATATTCTTGAGGGCATATTCAATACTCTGCTATAGGCTTTTTAATTAACTGAAAACTCACTAGAGAAATGTTCAGCTATGGGAGCTAGAGAAATGGATTAAAAAAAAAAGGAAATACACAGTTTTATTGTTATGAGATGACTTAGAATCTCCAATAATTTGGTTCTTTTTTACAATCAATACAAGCCTAATTCTTTGAATCAGTCATCAGGGAACAAGATTTTCTAATGAAAAAAAAAAGTCTTGTATTACGAAGGGAAGCCAATCGTCATAGAACCATTAACTTTCCCATGATACCCAACTGCTTGCAATTATCAACACACTAAAGCCCATCACTTGGATACTGTAGAACAGCACACAAGTAATGTTTTGACCTTTACCACAAGTAAAATAAAAAAAAGTCTAGGCATAGTCTAGTATTACTTCTGAGGCAACAAATATATGTATCCATTGAAAAGACAGAGATAGAGGAGACATAGATTTTTATTATGTAATTGATGTTCAGTTTTTAAAGAGGATTCCAGAGAATGACAAGATTTACAAGTCAATAATTTCTGTCATTAGCTTTTATTCAGACACATTTCCTGAATGACCAGTAGTTACTACTTCTTCATGGGTTTCATCCTGGAGTCCAACTTCAAATCTACATGGGATTCTTATCTTCCTAAAAAGCTTACTGAATGTTTCCTTTGAATTTGGAACTGCTCTCTAACACCGAGTACCCATCACTGAGGCTGCTTCCCTTACTGATCTCATCTCTGTCATCAAAGGAGAGACACTGAATAAAGCCCATCACTGCTCAGTGATTCAATGGATATTTCTTTAGCAATATTATCCTATTTTACTTTTTGGGACAAGGACTCACTGTGTAGCCGAGGTTTGCTTCAAATTCATAATTTAGTACAAGCTAGCCACAAACTTGTAATCTTCCTGTGTTAGCCACCCAAGTGCTGGAATTACAAGAATGTAGAAAATTCAGGAAGTTTATTTTGCATGACACAGTTGTCGAACACCTTGGTTAGTTAGAACTTGTGATCTATGAAGTCCAAGATCAACTCTCTTTTCAAATTCGTTGATATTTTCAGATCATTTTTAATTTCTTTGAAGATTCTTTTTCACATATGTTCTCAATCAGGATTGGTTTAAGTTTATGTTTAGGAATATACATCTATATACATATATGAATGCAATAATAATAAAAAAGAAGGCCATGAACTTGAAGGATCATAGAGAGGGATGTAAGAGAGGGTTTGGAGGGAAGAAAGAAAGGGAAAGAGAAATGTTGTAATTAAATTATAATCTCAACAACTGAACTAGGCTCACGTGAACTCATAGAAAATGAAGCAGCAAGCACAACACTGATTCAAATCTGTGCAGTCCCCTGAATATGTTATAGCTTTCAGCTTAGTATTTTTATGAGACTTCTGAGTGTGTGAATGGATGGGCCTTGAATTTTTATGCTTTTACTTGGGGCTCTTTTCCTTTGTTGGGTTGTTTTGTTCAACTTTGATGTGATAATTTTTGTTTTATCTTATTATATTTTATTTTTTAATATTTTGTTGTTATCTCTTAGAAGCCTGTTCTTTTCTAATGAGAGACAGAAAGGAAATGGATCTGAAGGGAGGGAAGTCAGGGAGGAGCTGGGAGAAGTAGATGGTGGGGAAAGTATAATCAGGATATATTATATGAGAAAAGAGTCTATCACAGACTAACATTAGGGGAGAGAAAGAGAGAGAGAGAGAGAGAGAGAGAGAGAGAGAGAGAGAGAGAGAGAGAGAAAGGGAGAGAGAGAGAAAGGGAGAGACAGAAAGGGAGTTAGAGAGACAGAGAGAGACACACACACAGAGAGACAGAGAAAGGGAGAGAGAGAGAAAGGGAGAGACAGAAAGGGAGTTAGAGAGACAGAGAGACACACACACACACAGAGACAGAGAGAGAGAGAGAGAGAGAGAGAGAGAGACAGACAGACAGACACACACACACAGACAGACAGACAGAGAGACAGACACACACACACAGAGGGGGAGAGAGAGAGAAAGAGACAAAGAGACAGAGAGACAGAGAGAATGAACCCAGGTTGGAGATCTCCATCATGTCCCTCCTCTTGGATATGTGAAGTCCTGCAGAAGAAAGGGAGGAAGACTTGTGGGAGCCAGAGGAGTTGAGGGAGAGTACAGCTAGTAGAACCAACTAAGCAGGGCTCACAGGGCTCACAGAGTCAGCATGGCTCTGTGCTGTGTCCTCTGCATATGGTTGTTTACTTGGTGTTTTGGGGTGAATCCTGATAGTGGGAGAGAGGGGTTTTTCTGATTCTTTTGCCTGCTGTTTGGACTCTTCCTCCTACTGGATTGCTCTGACTAGGCTCGATGTCAAGGTTTATGCCTCATCTTATTGTACCCTGATACTCCTTGTTTGATTGGTGTCACTGTGTGGACTGCTCTTTTGTGGGGAAAGATGGAAGAGGAATTTGGGAGAAGGAAGATGGAGAGGTCTGGGAGGAGTGGGGGGGGGAAGCTGTAGTCAGGATATGTAAACAAAAAAATCTATTTTCAGTAAAAGGAAAAAAAAATTATAATCTAAAAAAGAAAACTAAAAATTTACATACCAACTGTAGAATGACTAAATTTTAGTAATAGTATATTTTATTGAATTATATATTCATAAAATATTTTTAATGTTCAATACTATAGCAACATCCATGATATTTTTAACTATGAGGTTGTAAACAAACAAGGATGGCATAGCACTATTTCAGTTTGGATCAACACATATTTATGTGTTATATTCATAGAGGAAAAACTAGAATAAATTATCCACAAATAAAAAATCAGAATCGGTTCAGAAATTTCATTTCTCCTAATTCCCTGGGGAAGCTTAGGTACCAAGATTATAGAATGAAATGAAAAGTATTCCAATTGTCTAGACCAGTGGATTTCAACCTTCCTAATGCTGTGACCCTTAAATAAAGTTCTCTTTGTGGTGACCCCAAACCATAGCATTATTTTTGCTGTTACTTCAGAACTGTAATTTTGCTACTGTTATGAATTGTAATGTAAATATCTATGTTTTCCAATGATCTCAGGCAACCCCTGTGAAAGGGTCATTTAATCCCCAAAGGGGTCGTAACCTACAGGTTGAAAACCACTGGTTTAGACCATTCAGAAATATAAGTATGACTGTGCTTGTATCATGTGTAAGTATGGAGTCATTCCTAGGACGTACACTATGCTGTTGTAATGACACAGAGCTAGTGAAAATGTCTGATGAGCAGATGTTTATACAATATACGCAAATCACCTAGCCTGACATTTGCGTCTCACTACAGTTTACTCCCGGCTGTTTTACTTCAAAAAGTTAGTCTCATCAATAGCTTTAGTCACTTGTTTTTTTTTAAGTACACCTTTTTTAGAATTTGTAATGTAGACATACAAGGAAATTTCGATGGTCTATATCTTATCTTACCTTTTAGCAGATTTTATTTGGGTCCTAAAATGTTCTTTTTCCACTCAAAAGATATGTTAATGAAGGCACATCCTTCAATTCTAATGCTATTTGAGAGGTTTACATATATCAGTAACTGATAATTATTTACAGCATATGACTAGAAAAAAACATAACATTACAGGTAACTTTATGTGGATATAATAGGCAAAGTTTACAGCAAACACAGGATTGGGTATATTATTGAATAAATATATACATCTTCCATATATTGGTAAAGTTTCTGAAAGCATATTTAACACACTGATTCTGTGCATAGATGGTAAATTAAGAAATGAGTAGAATAATCCAATGATAGAATCAAATATAACTTTTAAAACATTTCAAATTTTTTTCCATTATGTGTATCTGTATCTGTGGGCACACATATGCCATGGCTCATGGATGTCACCGAGTTTAGAAGACATTTATGGAACAGCACAAATATACTTTAATATTTTAAATTATTAGTGTAAGTTTGATATATTAATCGAAAGCATAGTTTTCAAAAAGAATCATAATGAGATACCTAGTTGAGAGATTTAGATAACCAATATTTTACACAGCAAAGAAAATTTCTTTGGTGTATTTATTGTATTAATTTGTGTCTCCTTTCTTCTCAGCTAGTTATGTTGGGACCAGGCATAACCTTACCTGACAAAGATGCAAAGATGTTAGTTAAAACTGATGTAGCTGGAACATAAAATATTGAATTTAAGTTACTGATATTTAAACGAATCAGAAAATATGTTATTTTCATAGCAATTTCTCTTCAGAGGTATTTGTATTGCTTCTATTAAAGAGACAAAGGCGTGATAATAAAGTCTAAGAGGATTATTATATTGAGGGAGGAGATTTGGAAGTTTACATTGTACGACTCTTTGTCAATGCGCTTTCTGTGTTTGATTCTTATTATTACCTGACACTCTTACAATGACAGCAAAATATGCTTTTGAATAGGCCTGAACCAGTTGTTGTCAAACCTGTGTTACACCCTACTTTTGAGAGTAGCGTGTTAGATGATGACTAGTGTTAACTGTTCTAAAAAAAAAATCCCTTTCATTAAGATACAGGGAATATTTGTGACTCAGGATAAGTATGAAGATAAGACATTCTACCTCCCGAGGTAAGAGATACAGATGTTAGCCTTGTTAGCATAGCAGGAGGTTCATCTGGGACTAGTGTTGCTGACTGTCTGGGAGAACTGAGGGAAGATGGGAACAGCGGGGATTTTCCTTGAGTTCATGGTTTGGGGATGTGGCCTATTTGAGATGGCTACTGTCAGGGAAGCCATATGCAATACCATGGTCGGAAATAATAAGTATCAACAGGAATTTCTCTAGAGCTCAGCTTGACATCAGATTTCAAATGCATGTTGGGACTATATTGGATGTGAATGTTTTAGTGTGTGTGTGTGTGCATGTATGTGTGCATGTGTGTGTGTTACTTGGTTTTCCTGGTCAGCCCAGTTGGCTGAGCAGCAAACCCCAGGGATCTATGTGTCTCCATTTTCTCATCACTGGGATTATGAATGATTGCCACACCCAACTCTTTTATGCGGTTTCTGGGGCTTGAACTCAAATCCTCATGCTTGTTTGACAAGCACTTTACCAACTGAAATATCTATTCAGCCCCTATTGACTTTTCAAATTATCTTATAATGTTAATTTTTTTCATGTGAATTGCGGGCACTCTAATTTGATAAATCACCCTGTTAGCATTTTGGTGACTCTTCTAGAGGCAATCAGAACTTCAAAGGGATCTTCTTTAGTCATAGATGAAAGGGGCAGAGACATGATGGGGAATACGAGGACTCTCAAATAAATATTTACTTTATATTAAATACAAATGTCATGCTCAAATTATACTTAGAATGTGGTTGTAACAGAGGGAATTTGTGAAAATTAATTTAATAGAGGAGATTTTGTCATGTGATCAAAAGGTTTCCAAAAAATACTTGCCTATTCAGAACAAAAATGGATCCTCCCTGACATTTCTGTTGAATAGCATATCTAGTTCTTTCTAGCATCAAGGATTTCGATCAATTTTCTTTTATTTTTTTCTTGTGTGATAAAAATTCATCTTTTCAGGTCTTCTGCCAGGATTCTTTGGGGATAAATATGTGGATAATCTTTTAAATAAGTTCACTCCATTACAATTATGTCATTGTTCTTGTCTTCTCTTAAGTCATGTGGGAATTAATGAATATTTCATGAACAGCTGTAGCTACAATTATCTATGGTTCATGGACTATGTATGAAGAAAGTAGTATAGCAATCTGTGATCCTTTTAACCTCTTCATAAAAATTGGATTAATATAGGTAGATTGAATACTTGTGAAATCAGGGTTCTCATCAATTCCCCTGCATTACTAGAGGTCATATACAAGAATATGTTACCCACCCTTAGTTCCCAAGAACACACATGGGAATTGATGTATCCCATGTATTCAACTCATGCATACTTATGTACTGTCGGGATATGCATTCCTTTTTATCCTGTTATCTGTCTATCTTTTTTTTTTATAGCAGTCTCCAGGGTAGGGATATGCAACTATCATTTGAGTACCAACAGTATCAGAAGCCTGTACACTATCACCTTTGGCAGATAAACTTTGCTGTTCATCCACTGAATGCTAACAACTTCACTAACAACTTTTGGGGTCTTACCAATAAGAATGTAAGACATTTTAAAAAGATCAAATGCTTTTTCATTGGAAATCATTAGTGAACTTTGGCTATGCAATGTAGATCTTGCAATGCAAGATAAACAGTGTGTACCACTGTATACCTTACATGGAGAGCTCAGGTTTTATTTGTTCACCTACTGTATTGTGCATGGTGCCTTGACATTTCCATAGGCCCAGGTGGATTCATGACTTGGAGTTAGTATGTATGCTCCAGATAGGAGTCTTGAATTTAGGCAATCATTTCCCCCAAACCCCCAATTTTATTTGTTTTTCTGGGCATCTCTGCAAACTGTGAGCCAAAATAAAACCTTCTTTATTAGGTTGCTTTTGTTAGGTATATTTTTTTCAAAGCAACAAGAGAAGTAATGAACAGAAGATTGCTACTGAGATATAGGGTTGTTGTGATTCAATGACCCTGTAGTTCTTAAGCCTTTGGAACTGATTTGTGGAAGGAATGTGGAAGAGTTTGGAACTTTAGGCGAGAAAAGTATGATTGTACTATAAGGTGAGTGTAACTGGCCATTCTGCCATGAACATGCAGATCAGAATGTTGAGAAAAACATGCATACTGGAGGCCTGACACATAAGGATTCAGGAAGACCTTAGATTTTCTCAAGAGATGGATGGATTGATAGTCATTCATGTTCCATTACATTAAAGAATTTGGACGCATTCTGCTTATTTTCTGAGATCTCTGTGAAGCTGAATTCAAAGTAATGAAGTAATCTGGCAAAGGAATTCAAGAGGATGACTTGTGCCATGCTTATGGTCCCTTGTCTTATCAGGGCTATAGTGGGATTACCCAAAGTTGAAAGGCAAAAATAATTTTTAAATTGTCCAATTATGTGGGGAAAGAAGGTGGTTTAAGGTTGCAGACAATGTGAGTGAAAAGAGAGATGCAGTTGTTGAAGAAATTATCCACATTAAAGATAAACACAGCGTTCTGCCTTGGAACAATAAGAAAAGGATCCACCCAACAAAGACTCCAATTTGAAAACAATGCAGGTTCATTTGACTGGTGAAAACCTGAGAAAGCAGGGCTGAGAATGCAGATGAAGGGATTCTAGTCAGAAAACAATGTTTTTATTTTTTTATTTTTTATTTTTTTTATTTTTTTTGATTCAGTGTACAGAGGCCACTGAAGCCTGCATCTCAAACTGGTAATACAATTTGGCAGCATCATCCATGTGTTATACTGGTTTTGCTGGCAAGAAAAATGCTAGAGGCATGGAATCATGGGAGAGTATCCCAAAGTTCCAGAGAGCTATTCTGTTCAGGCAATGTGCAACAGGGTCAGATGCTTCACAAAGAGGTTCTGTGAAATTATTATGTCAATGGTGAAGTTAAATCCTAAATTGCAGTGGTACCCTGAAATGCTGGCTGTAACAGGACTATGGGGTGTTAGGTGTGAAAAGCTGGAGAAAATGCAGAGAGCTGGCCATAGAGAGTATGGGCTAGTTAGAGTCAGCAGAGCTGGAGGAGGTAAGGTTGTTCAAGCTATTTGGAGTGCAGATGAATTCCTCCTGTGTCTCAGATGTTAAACATAGAGCTTCAGGATCTAATGTTTTGCCTGCTCCATTTACTCTTACTTTGGTCCAAGCTTTGCTTGCTGTCTTCCCATCCCTCCACTTAGAATGGCAATTAATTCCACACCAGTGAATATTGGAAATATAGAACTGTTTAAAATTTTATTTCATAAGAGCTCACAAGAGACTTTGAATGTTGGATTTTAGGCAATCTTGGAATGTTAAAACACTGGGGATTTTTAGGAATGGACCCAAATCATTTTGCATTATGAGGTGAAAATGAGACTTGGGAACAAAAGTGGAATGTTTTTGTTTAAAAGGCTGTGTTCAACAACAGGGGGACCAGAGCCATTACAAAGTCCCCTCCAATTACTGGAGGTCAGGCCTCTATCCCCACCTTCGCAGGATTAGAATCACCACATCCCTTCTATACTTAGAGAAGGGAGGAGATGTCAGGGGCAGCCCTGCTTATACACTGAAGGCCTAAAATAAGCCATAGGCCTAAAATCAGCAAAAAGCCTGTCATACATGCATACTAATACCAAGTCTTGGGTCTCTGTGGAAAAACATTGAAACAGATGGCTATAAACTATTGTAAACAGGCAGCTTTTGTGGAAATTTACCAGCCTAAGTAGTCATAGACCTTGTAAATAGGTAGCCTTGGCAGACAATACCAACTTAGATAAGGACAAGTGAATCATAGGCAGAGTCATAGTGACCTGTCCCCTGAACCTTCACCCAGCCGATACCCTGTTCTGAAAGATATCTGTACTCCCCCTGAATACCCATGCTCCAGTGTCATCCCCTTCCCCACACACTGCCTTTTTGTGTTTATAACCCCTGTGTGAATAAGTAAAAATTATGAAATGATTTAAAAAAATAAAAAAAATTATAAAAAAAGGTTGTGTTCAGATGTCAAGCTATAAGGTGTAGTGTTGTGATGTCTAACATTAGTTGTCAACTTAATAGGATGTAGAAACACCATGAAGCACACCTGCTGGGTACACCTATCAGTGCATTTCCAGAAGCATTTAACTGAAGAAAGAGCCACTTTAAATTCGTGCATCACTTGAGAAAATAGTGGCTACTGATACTACAGGGAGGAGAGAAATCGGGATTTTGCTAGTTGAGGGTATACAAGGAATTTTTTTATTCAGTCTGAAAGAACCCAACCAATGATACATTCCATCAGTACCATGAGTGAAAGAGAGGATAGATAGATAATTATTTCTACCACCAGATGGTGTTTGTCTGCTTCTGTATACTAATTGCTATCAATAATTAAATATAAGCCTCTGATTCATATGCACAAATGCAGTGATTATTAAACATTTAAAAATCATTAGAGCACATTTTATAGGTTCAGCCAAACACATCATCCTGGCTGATTATGATTAAACACACAGATATTAAATTACATACTGATCCATAAATATCAATGAACTCAGAGAAACAATGAAAAGAATGCTTATGGGTAGAAGTATTTTATTTTTAGACGAGAATAGAGACAACTATTAATACAAAATCATGCAGGACTACTTGGTACCCCAGTTGACTTTTATCACATAGAAAATAAGTCTTATTATTTCTTTCATAATAACAAATACTAATTACAGATATTTTCTAATATTTTGAAGTATATTGTCATCAAAATAGATAAAACAATGATAAGTATGTCTGAAAAAGCCACAAGGAATCATATTAGCTAAATAAAAATAAATGCCTACAATACACATGGCTCCATATATATATAATTCTCATCTGATGGTGCTCCCTCTAAGAACTACAAATCATCTAACAAAACCACCAGTACCAGACATGAGAAGCCATCTTTAGAGTTGTTGGTCAGAGTTGCCCAAGAGACTCCCAAAACACACAGCCAGGTGGTATTACATTTGGTTAACTCCCCAGAGATTGGAGGTAAGTTCCTACTGCTGATGATACAATGACATTTGAAAACATGTCCCAGAGATCTAGAACTGATCTATAACTGTCTTGAATTCCTCCTCCCTGAGGACATGCTTTTATGGTAAAAGAAGGTACCATGCAAGCTTCCAAAGGAGGGAGCTAACCAACAGTCCTATTCTTTCATGATCCCTATGAACCACATCTAAGACTAGCATGTCGTAATAATCCTATGCCATAATAGTGTCATGTATACATTTTTTTGTAATCAACAGCTCTCAAGCTGGACTTAAGACTGATCAACAAGAGGGAAATTATACCTGGTACAGGAAACCTAGCTAACTACTCAGTGCTAGTATTGCCATGGTAATTGGAGGAGAATCTACAACTACCAATCTACTAAGCTATCATAATCTCTAAAAATAATCTGTAAATATTTTGTCCTTATGCTCAGAGGGAAGTGCAGTTTTCAGTCTCATCAAAGAAACCTCTATTTGCAATAGACAGAGACCATTACAAAAAAAAGCTGCAACCAATCAAAATGCAAGTTGTCAAGATCAATCCCATTGGATGCATTTACAAAGCTCCCTATCACCCAAGGCTCAGGGAACACTGTAGAAGAGGTAGCAGAAAGACTGTTAAAAGTCTGAAGGTCAGGGAGTTTGCTGTGATACTGTGTCTTCTAGTAATATCAGAAGCTACACAAGAATGAGCTGAACAAAGATGACATCAAAATTCCAAAGTTGATGAGAAAAAAGGTCTGAACCCTACATGAAGAACTATGGGCAACTGAGGAGAACTGAGAGTAGGAGTGTTCTTCCCCAGGGAAGAGCACATCAAGTGACTGCCCAGTTCCAAAATGTCAGTCCTGCAAACATATATACAAATAACATTATATGGCCTGAACAATTCTCATTTAGGAATATACATCTATCTATCTGTCTATCTATCTATCTATCTATCTATCTATCTATCTATCTATCTATCTCTTCATGCAATAACCCTTAGTTAAAAAAAGAGGGCATAAATTTGAAGAAAAGCAGAAAGGGGTATAGCTGAGGGTTTGAAGGGTGGGAAGGGAAGGGAGAAGAGTTGTAATTATATTATGACTTAAGTTTTTTAAAAAAACTAAATGTAAATATCTTGGAAGATGATAAAAATTAACTTGAGTTTCTTCAACATTTTTGACACAATAAATATACTTAACTATAACTTAAGGCTGTCTCTACTGTCTTGCATATTTGTCTTTAGGGGAGAAATGTTGTACAAGGCTATACCTCAGTCTAGGGATGCTTTCTTAGCATACGTGAAGTCCTATAAATCAGTAAGTGATTGAGAGAGGCAATGTTAGAGATACAACCTTCATTCATACCTGATACAGAAACTGTATAAATTTCTTTGAATTGGTTAAAATGTTTCAACATTGTTTTCTTCTACGAAATGTCACTACCATGTAGTATGACCTTGAACCAAGAAGTTTATTAGGTAGGTAGGAATTTTTTTATTATTAAATTTATTTTAAAGAAGAGAGTTAAGAGACGTCTGAGGCTTCTCAATGACTCTAACTGTGTATGACTCTACTTCATTATTGAAATACAGCTATTTGGAAGGAAGTTGGGATAATACAAGTGGGAATTGAGATTGCTCATCGGACCTAGAAGTCACATTTGGTGACTAATCAGTTCCAGTCATTCCTTCTGCAGATTCATTGACTGACACACTTTATGTAGCCAGATTTATCATCCTCCATCAGAGCCATCACATGATGCAACCTATACAAAGGGCTCTTTTCTGTTATGAGTCATGTGTTTAATAGTGCTTGAGGAGCCAAGAAATAATGAAAACACTTAGATGTGGAGAAGGTCCCATTTTTAAAATATAAAAATAGATGAACATTTTTATTTCTAAACTGTTAACTGCTTTGAGTAACTCTCTGCCCCAAATCACTGAATTTATTAGGATCTGTGAGAAGCTACAGTGTGGGAGATAAAGAATAGGTAAATCCTCTTTTAGAGATTCTGTCTTCATGGGGCTCCAGAAACTCAGCAGGTTGTCTGAAATGTCACATTTGATTCATCTCCTTTGTTCCTGTTCCTTTGGTTTGTGAACAGATTTCCAGACACAAACTAGAGGCAGTCTAGCAGTGGAGAAGCATGGCACTTGGGCTCAAGGACAAAGGATACAGAAGATACATTAGTTGCCATCACAACCAAGCTGCCTCACTTTCATCAGGCTTTTGCAGGGTGCCCTCAGAGGATTTATCAATTCCTTTATGACTCATTTGCTCAGGGTAAAGACGGGAACTGTGGAAGAGGTATCTCTACTACACTTTATGCTGTCCTGAAGAGTCTCACCTTTGAGAAAAAGTGATTGTTATTATCATGTATCTATTAAAGAAGATAAGAAGCAAGCCTCTAACATTAATGAAATTATTCCAATTTCCTGCTAAAACCCAATATGAGCAATGCATATATCCATATTGGGCTTCCTTTTCCTTAGTTTTACACTCTGCCATGAGCAGATCTTCAAATTCTTCCTAATAACCTGCTTTCACTGAAAGTATTTGAGTTTTATGCTTAAAAATTTTATCCAATGTGCATCGAAATAAAATTGTGGTGTCTTTTTAGGTTGATGAAATATCAAAATTGTGGTGTTCAAATTCAACTTAAATGTGGGGATATTTTGGACTACGTGATTATGGTCTAGAAGCAATTGGTAGAATGGCCATGTGACCTGCCCCTAGAAGCATTGCAGGTGTGGCTGTTGTGTCACATGTGTGTCAGTAGGTGGCGAAGAGGAGAGAGGCTACGTCTGTGCTCAGTGTTCTGACCTATGCACTTCTGAATGATTAGTAGCCTAATAGTCCCTGAAGAAAGCAAGCCTGAGATGACCACCAGGCTATAGGAGGTCTGACAGGGAGCTAGGTTGAACACTAGTTTGGTGCTACACAAGCATGAGGCAGTAGTGGGCGGGCAGATCATGCCTGAGATGACTCCTGCCTGGTGCCATCATGCACAAGAGGGCCATAGAACTCCCGAGACCGCTCCTGAGATGATCCCAGACACTCAGATATCCTGTGCACCACTAAGAAGAGCAAGTAAGTGGTGGAGAAATGGGAGAAAAGGAGAAACAGAAGGATGTGGGCACAATGAAGAGAAGCAGAACTGGAGACTTGAAAGTAGTGAGGAACAGTCTGTTGTGAGTAGCTGGTTGATGCCACTTGGGACCATAGTGGGGTCCTGGCTGTGCTGTTACTGGGGGGGGGCAATGACTGGGTCTGTGGCCCTGCAGCAGCAAGGGTCTGTTACCACCAAAGTCTAAGCATCTTTCCTTGGTTTTAGTTGTCACCTGGTGACATGTTGATGTCTGGGGGCTGTTCAGAACTGGCCCCACCCCTCATCTGAGCATTATGAGAGAACTGGCCCTGAGATGTGAGAGCAGGGAAGCTGACACTGTCCCTAGCCAACTGCAGTACTCGCAAGAGTGACCATACACATTGTGGGATTTGCAGGTGAGTTGGCCCTGACAGTGTGATCATGGGAGAGCTGGGCACCCCCACTAGTCTGCTGTTTGGTGACATGGGTGAGGGAGAGATACCCCTTGTCCCTTTCCATCTATGGCAGGCAGAAGAGCTTGTCCCAAAGCCATCAAAGCTGAAGAGCTGTCCTTGCCCCTCACTGGCTGTAGCACTAAGGAAAGTGGACCCCGTCCCTTGTCTGGGCAGCACAGTAGAGCTAGCCCTGGATCTAGGGGTTGCTGTATCCTGAGGATATGAAAGCCATAGAGCCATTGGGTTGACTATACCTCTCAGGCCCAGATGCAGGGCTTTGAATTAGCCCATCCCAACATCTACCGCATGAATGAACTTCTGGAGTGCATGAAGGAACTGGTCCTACGGATCCAAAATTACAGGATCTCCATGACACAAGGTAACAACAGAATATCTGAGAGGAGTCCCAGTAAGGTCCAATATAGAAAAAGTAGAAGAATCCAGAGGTCTTGTGCCAAACCAAACACTAATCTCAATAAACATCTACAAGAAAAGATGTGTGAACAAACTACTACTTCTACAATGAGATTTCTTTTCTCTGTTGAGGACAGGTTGAAAGGGTGGAGGACAGATATGAGGAGAGGGGGATTGGGATGCATGATATGAAATTAGTAGAGACCAATAAAACGTTAAAAAAATGGCTATGTGAATTTTTTCACATACTGGTCTGCCATGCATCTTATAGGGTACAAAAATATACACTCTATGATAACTAAAACAATGAACTATAACAACAGAAGTAATTGATAGTTACAAGGGCTAAATGTCCGGATAAAGTCAAAGAAATAATGCACATAATACTCATACCAAGTTCAATGTTGCTTAAAAAAGAGCACATTGTAGCAGACGCCATGTTTTAATTTTCTAACAGTATTAACTGGAATAAGTTTTAAATGAATATTGCAAAAACGTAAGTGGAAGTAACCACAACATTTCAGTAGAAACTTAACAAAAATATTACCAACTGCATGACTGGAGCTCAGTCTGCTGTGACCGGAGAAGAGACAATGCAATTCATGTTTCAACCACAGTTACAAATAATCACATTCACATACAAGCTACTGCTCAGATAGAAAGGCAGCAGTATTCACAAACTCAGAGATGTCATTTGAATTGTACAAACAGTGAACATGCTGAAGAGCCGTGGAGATGGGACATTTGTGTGCTCATGAGCTCTGGAGAGAATTCTAACAGAGGCATTTTCAAGTTGAGAATGTAGTTTGAGTGGGTGACTTTTTTTAAAGCACTATGTAAGGACACTCTTAACTCAATGGGGAATTAGGACAAATGTGACTGACGAGGAGTCCACGACGAGGGGTTAGGATATAGATTCTGAACCATGCCAGAAGTCACAAGCATGAGGTAGAAATAACTTGGTTTTGACCTCCCGCAATGTTTTCTATAATTGTCTAATAAGTGAGTTTTAAAAAGATCCACTGTCAACAATTCAACATCTCTATTACAAAGGGAGTCGCTCCACAAGATACTTCATTTATTGTACGACCTGCTTAAAACCCAGTGACAAGACAAGTGTGTTCTACTGCACATAGTAAATTGTCTCACTAAGTCACAGGTGTCAAGGAGTACATATTCTCTTTTTTTTTTCTTTCTTTATTTTTTTTTTTTTTGAGACAGGGTTTCTCTGTGTAGCCCTGGCTGTCCTGAAACTCACCCTGTAGACCAGGCTGGCCTCAAACTCAGAAATCCACCTGCCTCTGCCTCCTAAGTGCTGGTGGTGGCGTGTGCCACCACCGCCCGGCTTCTCTTTCTCTTAACTTGAAACAAACGTCTGATTTTTGTCTTGAAATGTGCTATTTGGCATCTCCTCTAAGGTTATATTTTGACATGAGAATCAATGAAATGCTTCAAAAGCAACAAAGGAAATTGGCCTTCATCCTCATCTTCTGGAAGGAACCCTTGATTCACCTGTAAGTTTTTTAAAGTTCATTATTGGCTTCAAAATATTCTGACATGGAAATTTAAATATAATTTTGATTATGGAGAATAGTAATTTAAAAGACAAATTCCTTGAATTTTCAAGGTGGGGCAATCTTTATAAAAGCAAATCCTGATATGATAATGCATATGAGGTCTGCAACCACAGCAGCCCAATGTCCTTATGAGGCTCCAATTGCTTCTTTGATGGTTTTGCAAATGCGGTGGCTCTTAAGTAGTAAGTGGTTCCTAAAAGAAGCAACTATGGAAAGCCATTATGATACAATGCAGAGAAAATGAAATTGTAACAGTCCTAGCAGCATCAGGGGGAAAATTTGGAATAGAGTTTAAAAATACAGAAGAAAAAGTTTGAATTATGAATATTCTTATTTCATATGGAACACAATTTGGTAAAATTTGAGAAGTCTTAAATACATGGGTGACATATACATAATGAATTCAGAGATTCTGAAGCCTGTTTTCTTCATTTTTATGGCACAGAAAGCAGCCTGAACCATGGCTATCTGTCATAAGAACAATGGAAGAAACAGGGACTAGAGGTAGAATTGTCTTTTCTGTCCTCTATTACTTTTAATTCTTTAGCATCAGTTTTAGAAGAAGGGAGTAAAAAAAAGAAACTTTAGAAATACTAGAAGGCAACGAGAAAGAGTTTCCAGTGTTCAGAAAATAGAGTACAGAATAGATTTTTTTCTTTCCTCAAGGCCCTTAGCAGTTTTAATCTAGAATGCAGTAGCAAAATCTGTTTTATTGGGTGGAGTATGAGTTTCTCAAAGACCAGGACCATCATACATATTTAACTACATTAAACTGCATTTCCTCAAACCATGTTTATGTTGCTGTGTCTGTTTCAGAAGTTCACATTTATATTCTTTATTAATCCATAAACAATAGAAAAGTCCAACAGACATTTAACATTCTAGGAATGACCCCGAGTTTTAGATTTAGGAAAAAAAATAAATCAAAACCAAAAGCCAAAAACAAAACAAAATTCCCCAAGCCAAATCAAATCCTTCCCAGAGTTTTGTAAAGAAGTTAACTATAAAATACCTGGAAGGGCAAAGGACCCAGAACAGCTGATTAAAAAATAGAATTATTACATGATCATTATCAGTTCTAAAACTTGATGGAAAAAGATAGCACAGCATGGTATTAGCAAAGAGACAGATACATTGATCAATGACATAGAATAGCCAGTTCAGAATTATGACTTTGAAAATATGATCATTACATTTTAATAAAGGTTATATTATTCTGGTTTTGGGCTGCATTTTATAAATACCAATAGGATGATCCATAAAACAAAACAACAACATATTGTTAGTTTCCAAAGTCTAAGAATTTTGTTTTGCCTAAGTTATCTTCAATATGAAGCAAAGACAAATTACATGTAGGTAAAAAAACTTACTAGATCACATGTGCAACAGAGAGTATTGATGTATTTATATTTGCTAGAAGTTATGAGAAATCTCAAAAATTGGATAGGTAACTTGATTACTATTAAAAGGAAGTAGCTAAAGGATTTGAATAGATATTTATCCCCAAATCCACAAAGCTAGTATGTAAGCATCTGAAAAGGGGAATTCAATATCAGCCATTAGGAACTACAACTTAAAACCTCAAGGTATCATTGTACAACTTACACACGAGAAAACGAACAGTTTCAAAAGCATTGGTGGTACCAGATGTTGAAGAAAGAGAACAAATGCTCATTTTCACTTATTTCTGATAGGTTTGCAAAATAGTAGTCATGTTTGGAAGTGGTTGATTATAGATCATCAAAGACAACTTCAGCTCCCCATCAGATTCTATCGGTCTCACCCCTTGGTATTTACTTTAGAGAAATAAAAAATATTTATGCAAAGTCCTATACATGACTTCCTGGCATTATTTCTTTGTAATTTTTTTGAAGTCAATGAAAACTAAAAGCAACCTTAATATTGTTAATTGGGCAAATGGGAAAGAAACCTGATTTAGGAAGTAATGCCACTTAGCCATGAGAGAATCACATTACTAATATATGTTGCATCTAGATATCTGTTAAGAGATGCTTTGCTGAGTGAAAGCAGATTCTCAAGAAAAACATGGAGATATAACTCAAAATAACTCAATCTGTGTGACATTTCCAAATCTCCCAAAACCCCAGTCAAAGAAGCATGTGGTTTCTTGGGCCCATGTATTGGAACTCATAGGTTCATAGATTTCAATACTTGGTCACCAGGGAGTGATCAAAGAGGAGACATGGAACATGATCCTTAAAAAGATTTGGTGGCTTGGGAGAGACAAATGGTGTCCATTCTTTTCATAAGTTCCCGATATATAAAATAATATCTAGCTACATTTCCAAAGTCTCTAAGATGTATTCATCCCAGAGAAAAACCAAAAGGTGTTATTTGAAGGTGTTCTGTGAGCAATACTTTTCATCTGAGAGAAAGGGTGGGTTTGTTAAAGGAATACATTTTTTAAAAAGCAGATGAGCATAATTTGTGAGGTGAGCATTATGAGCTAATAAATATTTAGAAGCAGCACAGGTGAGTAGTTAAAGGCACACTCTGGCTTCCTTCTGGGAGATGGGTGTGAGGAAGGAAGGATGAGATTGACTATGCTACATGTGGAGTTTTGGCTTTGAAATCAGTATCCAATGCAGGCAGGGTTCTGTGAGATGAATGTCAAGGGCCATTCTGGGACAGAGAAGAAACTTTCAGACAAATACTGAAAAGCTTAAACATCATAGAGTTACAGACCTTGTCCTTGCCCTCTAAATCCAGACATGACCTCTAACTGCATTTACACACCTACATGTCTGGGGTTTCGTGGATCACCACACGAAGCCTACAGGTGCCTTTTCTCATTTGCTTTGCTAATGCTGAGAATAAAGGAATGAACACCGAGAAGCTCATATTTCTGAGTTCAAACTTTATTGTTATTCTTTCACTTGTCAAGTTAACCACCCATATGTATCTGCCAGACTGAGAGATGTAGATCAAGAGGCTTTGTGGCTGCAATCCCATATGGGGAGTGCAGCTTTGACTCTGAGACAGTTTTCAAAGTGAGTAGATACATATATATTAAAGATTTAGAAAACCCCCCTCATATTTTAGAAGAAAACGTTTTAATTCATGTGCATTTCTAATTCTGTTTAATTCTACTATGAATCCCATCTGTGATTATATATCCTCCTTTTGAACAGCTATACTACCCTGGTTGTACATGTCTATTTACAATAATAATGTACATTATTATTATTATTATTTTAAACCGAAAAACCCTCAGCAGTTAAAAACAAGTACAAATGAGGAACTTTTTCATTATATAATGTACATACAGACAAGTTCAAAATTACCAACAACTCTTAGTGAACAACAAACATTAGCTCCTGGTGACTGGTGCTTGGATCTGGATGCTGAACAACAGCATTCTAGAAACCTCCATCCTGATTAACATGGCCCCTACACCCTCTCCGTGATATCTGTGGACACTGACTAGCTTTTCTTGTTTTGGTTCAACCACGACGAATCAGACAGTATGTACTTGGTTTTGCTTTCTTTCCTCTAATTATATTTGAGAAACTCATATTTTGTATATAATGATATATATTCATTATAATTTCATATAATACAATATTGTATTCAGTTGAGTACGTTAATTTAATACTGTGAATGTGCTAAGCATTCACAGCACAGGGAGTTGTTCCCAGCTTTGACAATTGCAAGTATTGCTATCATTATCAGCATATATTTAGACATGTCTGTCATGTTAGAATTCTACAGTGATGGCATTTCATGACCACTACATATCTATCTTTTGCATAGATAGTACTACTCACTGACAACAATCTTACAAAATATTTATGCAACTATAAACATTCAAAAGTCGTGACTAAAGCACACTGTTGCACATTTTAGATGATTAGTAAACATTTAAATAATATTTTATTTATTCTTTCATACACATATACAATATATTTGGATCATAGTCAGCCACTACTACCTTCCTCCAGCTCTCCAGGAAACCTCAGACTCACCTCCCTCTTAAGGTCATGTCCTTCTGGTTAGTGTACTGGGGAATCCACTGAGTCTAGTAGGTGCTTTCCATATGTTCATGGGTGCAAGACCATTCACTGAGGCATGTATTCCAAAATTTTTATCAACAAGTAAATTTTACCCTGGGACTGAAGTTCTTCCGATTGTGGGCAGAAAATCCATTGATTTTCTTTAAAAATGTTTTGTATGTAATTTCTATTTCAGAAATATGTATTGCAAACTTCTGTTGAGATTTTTGTGGCTACCTTCTCTGATGTCTTGTGTCAATTATAATTTAGATATTTTCATGATTTTCTTGTGTTACTAGGAATTCTCAGTAAGATTAATATTTTTGCATAATGACTTCAGAGTCAGAATTCTCAGTAAGGTTAATACTTCTCTTCCTTCCTTCCTTCCTTCCTTCCTTCCTTCCTTCCTTCCTTCCTTCCTTCCT